>NC_085138.1:98353265-98678265 GCF_035046485.1 Aedes albopictus | reverse complement strand
GGCATCCGGCCTAACGGCCTGCTCCCGGTTTTAGGGTGTAGTAGCCAACCATCGATCAGTAGAAGTCCAAGCAATCATCGCTCATACCTTGGCAACCGTAGCAACCACCAATCCAACCTAACAACTTGACACCGATACCTAGTACCGATATATATAGTACCGATACCTGTGAACTCAATTCATTATGTACCTAGGTATCACTCGAACAATAAAGACTAATAGTAAGTTGTACTTTACCTACTGTAGCATTCCATAAGCAATTAGAATAGAAGTATGAAGTTTCAGCATGGCGACTCTCAGTGTGCAAACTACGAGTTACTCCATTACCATGCAACCGGTGGTCTTATTGTTTTGTCCGACACTGTAGATGACATCACGGACTTTAGTATTCCACAAATATCGTTTATCAACGAAACACTAGGTATACAACCTTTCGTTGTCGTTACTCTCCCAGACAAACTGCCTCTCCTGACCAGTGCCTGCTACGATCGATTCATGCCATGGGTTAAATCCTACAGTTGGGACGGGGAGTCACTAACTCTTGACAGCAAGCACGATTTGCGGTGGTATTACTGGTATTAGCTTCAACCTGCAAAATTTATGTTTCACATATGGTAGCGGTAGGATAAAAACTGTGAAGCCCAGTTTCGTGATCGAAAGAAATCGCTAAAGAAACTTCTTGAGCGATTCCTGGCAGTTTTAGAATACTGTCTTCTGAGAAGTTTTTCATCACATCCCTAGTGGACAATATAATTTGTGACTGATACTCTAGAAGTATTATGGCGACCATGGAGTTTGAGCTAGGATACCATGATATGTGAATATCTGTCGATCGGGCTTGATGAGTAGAAAGGTAGATAGTAAGTGAAAAACTCAGCATAACAAACAAAGAAAGGATCGGAGAAAGACAATCGACAATGTTAGTTAGACACTAATGAAATATCACCGTCGAATCTATACATATACAGTAGGCCTGTCCAGCTTTTCAAAAATGTTCTCTGATTCTCAAGTCCACCCCCATATTTTGATTGGCATCCTAGAAGAAGTAACTGGTCAAAATTTCAGCCAAATCCATTGAAATTAAAAGGTGCATCAAATCAATTTTGTGTTTTTCGACTATTTTTGAACTTCAAAATATCATAACTACACTAAAACTTGTTAAAACTTAATTCTTTTGGCAGAAATTGAAAGCTATACTTGTTTGCTACAATTTCTTAGAACAACGTGTGCCAATAAAATTGAAGGAAACATGTGTAATTATCACATTTGTAATCAGAAAAACCTTAAAAAGTTGATTTTTTGATAGATTTCGTTCTGGAACACCCTGATATACGTAATAAGTTGGATTTTTCAAAACGGCATCATATTCTCCAATATTTCGTGGTTATTTGCTTCCTTGACACCAAAGCTGTAGGAGTTGAGTAAAAATTACTAAAATTCGTGAAAGCCAAATGTGGCCTAAAAACTAGCTTTTCGGGTGCAATCACGCTTTGGCGCGCAAAAAGTGGCATCGCGTCAGCACTGATATGATAGCCAACACCTGTCATCGCGCTTGTTTGTTATCACCCGTAGTAGGGGGTAGCCAAGGCAAACTACTAGGAAGCAAAGCTACTACGTTCAGTACAATTTCGCGCCACAACGTGATTGCCTCCAAAAAGCTAGTTTTAAGGCCACATTTGGCTTTCACGAATTTTAGTAATTTTTGCTCAACTCCTAAAGCATTGGTGTCAAAGAAGCAAATAACCACAAAACATTGGAGAATATGATGCCGTTTTGAAAAATCCAACTTATTACGTATATTAGGGTGTTCCAGAACGAAATCTATCAAAAAATCAACTTTTTAAGGTTTTTCTGATCACAAATGTGATAATTACACATGTTTCCTTCAATTTTATTGGCACACGTTGTTCGGAGAAGTTGTAACAAACAAGTATAGCTTTCAATTTCTGCCAAAAGAATTAAGTTTTGACAAGTTTTAGTGTAGTTATGATTTTTTGAAGTTCAAAAATAGCCGAAAAACACAAAATTGATTTGATGCACCTCTTAATTTCAATGGATTTGGCTGAAATTTTGACCAGTTACTTCTTCTAGGATGTCAATCAAAATATGGGGGTGGACTTGAGAATCAGAGAACATTTTTGAAAAGCTGGACAGGCCTAATATACAGGGCCCCTAAAGCCACAGCTATGAAGACGTGGGTATTCAGAATGACCATGCTTATGGTGACGAGTTCGATTCCCGGCTGCTCCAGGAACTTTTTGTGATGGATATTGATCCCAGATGTCATCAGTAAAGTTTAGTTGAAAAGTTACGCTCATCGGCCAAAAATGCCGTGAGGACGTTCAGTTTGGCTCAATATACCCAAGTTCAATGACACTCGTGTCAAAATGCTATGACATCAGATAACGGTCGTAACCTAGGTCGTAACCTTTTTGCCACGCTTGGTTGACTAGCTGTATAACTTAAGTCTATGGTATAACTATCCAAATTAATCATTCATCTGTAGACAGCAGGCAGGGATGTGCAGTGCTGATAACTTGAACACACTTTAGTAGTGCGGATCCCATGTTATCCTATGCACATAACATTATGTGCTCTAGAGTTGACATGTGGTGACAATGTTTGCGTTTCGCTACAGCAGCCGTCGTAGGTGAACGACTTGGCAAAATTTTACTCCAATTAGCCTAGTGGTTAAGGCTATGGATCGCTGGAGACGACGGGTTCGATTCCCGTTCCGGTCGGAAAAATTTTCTCGACTCCCTGGGCATAGTGCATCATTGTATTTGCCTCACTATATACAAATTCATGCAATGGCAGGCAAAGAAAGCCCGTCAATTAATAGCTGTGGAAGTGCTCAAAGAACATTAAGTTGAAGCGAGGCAGGCCAAGTCCCAGTGCGGACGTAGAGCCATAAAGAAGAAGAAGAAGAAGAAGAAGAAGAAGAAGAAGAAGACGCGACACTTTCTCGTGGGATGTATTAAGGAATTACACAGCGCAACATTTTTTTGCCTCAAGAACAAACTTATGTGTCGCTGACAGATTTTGGCCCGCTGAATCCGAATCCGGGCTCAGATTTGCTCCAGCACGTCACAATTTAGCGCTATGACTCAATTCATAGGGCAAAATATGCGATTTTGGGCTTTTTTGACTGCATGCCATTAAGCATGAAAACATAGTTTTTAAGCAATCAAAGGGTAAATTGGTCAATTAACATCTAAATTAACGACTCATGCAAAATATTTCGTTTTACAAAATCAAATTTGATTTAAGCATTTTATATCAGTATCTAAAACTTGCATGCAACTTTTGGAGTGTGACTTGTATGGGAAATTGAACGTAGGCACGGGAGCCCACGGCAACGGAGGAAACGACGACGCCAGTGCAGCGGAGGACGGAAATAAACCAACTCCCACGCTGAGGGAAGTTAAGGATGCCATTCACCAGCTCAAAACCAACAAAGCAGCTGGTAAAGATTGTATCGCAGCTGAACTCATCAAGATGGGCCCAGAAAAGTTGGCCACCTGTCTGCATCGGCTGATAGTCAGGATCTGGGAAACTGAACAGCTACCGGAGGAGTGGAAGGAAGGGGTAATCTGCCCCATTCACAAGAAAGGCGACCATTTGGAATGTGAGAACTTCAGGGGGATCACTATTTTGAATGCTGCCTACAAAGTGCTATCCCAGATCATCTTCCGTCGTCTGCACCTAAAACAAATGAGTTCGTGGGAAGTTATCAAGCCGGCTTCATTGACGGCCGGTCGACAACGGACCAGATCTTTACCGTACGGCAAATCCTCCAGAAATGCCGTGAATACCAGGTCCCAACGCAAAACCTGTTCATCGACTTCAAAGCGGCATACGACAGTATCGACCGCGCAGAGCTATGGAGAATCATGGACGAAAACGGCTTTCCTGGGAAGCTGACTAGACTGATTAAAGTAACGATGGACGGTGTGCAAAACTGCGTAAGGGTTTCGGGTGAACTATCTAGTTCATTCGAATCTCGCCGGGGACTGCGACGAGGAGATGGACTCTCATGCCTACTCTTCAACATCGCTCTGGAAGGTGTGATGCGACGAGCCGGGCTCAACAGCCGGGGAACGATTTTCACAAAATCCGGACAATTTGTGTGCTTTGCGGACGACATGGATATTATTGCAAGAACATTTGGAACGGTGGCAGAGCTGTACACCCGCCTGAAACGCGAAGCAGCAAAGGTCGGACTGGTGGTGAATGCCTCAAAAACAAAGTACATACTAGAAGGCGGAACCGAAAACGACCGGATCCGTCTGGGTAGTAATGTTACGAGAGACGGGGATACTTTCGAGGTGGTGGAGGAATTCGTCTACCTCGGATCCTTACTGACGGCTGACAACAACGTGAGCCGTGAAATTCGGAGGCGCATCATCAGCGGAAGTCGGGCCTACTACGGGCTCCAGAAGAAACTGCGGTCGAAAAAGATTCACCCACGAACCAAATGCACCATGTACAAAACGCTAATAAGACCGGTAATCCTCTACGGGCACGAGACATGGACCATGCTCGAGGAGGACCTGCAAGCACTCGGAGTTTTCGAGCGACGCGTGCTAAGGACGATCTTCGGCGGTGTGCAGGAGAACGGTGTGTGGCGGAGAAGAATGAACCACGAGCTCGCTGCACTTTACGGCGAACCCAGCATCCAGAAGGTGGCCAAAGCCACCGAAGGATACGGTGGGCAGGGCATGTTGCAAGAATGCCGGACAACTACCCTGCAAAGCTGGTGTTTGCAACTGATCCGGTTGGCACAAGAAGGCGTGGAGCGCAGAGAGCACGATGGGCGGACCAGGTGGAGCGTGACTTGACGAGCATCGGGCGCGACCGAGGATGGAGAGCGGCAGCCACGAACCGCCCGAATAAAAAATACAGTAGAAAAACCGAATGTTGTATTGTAACAGTACTATTTAGAACCATATTGTTACAATAAACAACACTGTAAAAATAAAAAATACAAAAACAATAAGATGTAATGTAGACACCCATACAGTGAATTGTAAATAAGATTTTTACAATATACTATACGGGTTGTTAAGTATCGTAACAATATAAAAAAAAAAATTTCTCCATATATATTTTTTTACAAAACCATACATTTTATTGTAAATGAATTGTTCGAAATACTGATACGTGAGCTTTAATATACCATACATTGTATGGTACACGTATGGTTTCAAACAATAAAATGTACCGTAAATATATTGTTTTTAATTGTAATTTCACTACTGGTTATAAATTTAATCATGGTTTTGGAATGGTTCTCTTTTGTTATGTTGTATTGTTTTACATTAGATAAACCATATAATGTTATATTATCTCGTCATGTTCCTTCGATAATGGCAGTTCTAGCCAAACTAACGTAAACTCGTCTAAGTCTGAGTAGCCTCTGATTACATTAACAGTTGAAGCTTAGGCTCCCATGTCCCACCAGCCAGATAACTGGGTTTTGCAAACTAAGCATTATTTGTGGCAACACTTTGAGCGGCATGATGGAACTATGCCTAGCGCGCTAAGTGTTATTAGACCACTAATGTAGTTGCATGAAGTGGGTGACGAGGTACATAAGTATCATTACAGCGTGCTTAACCGTTATTGCAATATTGAGGCCCCAGTTTGACTGAACTATGAAATATGTACATAACAACTCATGAGAAAACTGTCAAGTTCGATTCAACTGTAAGTTAGGTTAAAAAGTGTCCAGTCCAGTCCTTATGTTAAAAATGTCAAAGATAAATCGCATTTAATTCGGTTGTTGTACAAGGCAATTTCACATGAGAGAAGAGGAGAAAGAATAGCGTTGAACTCATCCACTGATTTACGGTAATCTGGCCTGCGTCTTTCCGGGTTGACCTACATTCGTATTCCTCCCATCGCACTCTACATACCTAGCCCACCATATCTCTTGGATATGCAGTCCTTAGGACACCTGGTTTATCACTTTATTTAAACATTTTATTGACTTTGAATAGATGTTTCAACTTATTCACTTTTTTCTCTTTCATTTCCTTTGCAATAAAAAAGTCACGAACATCAACAAAACAAAGCACGGAAAAAATCATAAACTAAAATAAATAATTAAAAATGCACGGAAAAAGATTGTTTCGGAATTGTGAATGGTTCAAACGTAAGAAAAACAGTATAATATATTGTTACATAAAGATCGGATGTAAATGTATAGTAGCTACCAATGTGCAAAGCTTTTACCGAACCATTCCATTACAATACACTATATTGTAGCTGGTACACTGTATGGTACAGGAATGGTTTTCACCAAATACCCTATGGTTAGTTTTTATCCGGGCGTGTATCATGGAGAAATATTGTTGATTCAGTTTTATCTTGAATTTGATGTAATACTAAATAAATGAAATGAATTGTATGGGAAATATTGCACCTAACATAAATCGCTTAAAACTATCAAATTCGATTAGGTAAAACAAAATATTTTGCATGAGTCGTTAATTTAGATGTTAATTGACCAGTTTATCCTTTGATTGGTTAAAAACATATTTCCATGATTATTGGCTTGCAGTCAAAAAAGCCCAAAATCGCAAATTTTGCCCTATGAATTGAGGTATAGCGCAAAATTGTGACGTGCTGGAGCAAATCTAAGCCCGGATTTGGATTCAGCTGCCCAAAATCTGTCAGAGACACATAAGTTTGCTTTTGAGACAGACCAAAAGTTATTTTTTGTTACGCTGTGTTATAATTCTACTACAGTCAGGTTTTTTTTACGCGGGGGATACGTACCGCGTAAAAAAAACTCAGTTCTAAATTCGAAAAACCGCGTAAAGTATCACCATTTCTCGAATCATGCAAAAATAAGACGATGAAAAAAAAAATTTACGCGGCCGCGTAAATGAAAACCGCATAAAAAAAGACCTGACTGTATATCGAACGGGTTGCCTTTGCGCTGCTGTCACTTTTCTACCCTATCCATGGTAGAATGATGAACACGAGGATGTTGAATTGATGTGTGGCTCTGGTTCCTTTTCCAGTCCGATTGGGGGTCTATTATGAGTTGCCGTTAGCCGATATCCAAGTTTCCAGGTCCGTTAGAGCATATGCTTAGACGAGGGTCAGGTGACAGCATCTCTCGGGGGGAAGAGCAACTGACGAAAAATTGCAAGTTCCAGGGCTGGGATCGAACCCATGACCAGACCATCCACTTATGAAGTGAACATGCAGCCACTACGCCACGGGCCTGGCAACTCTTGAAGATATATTTGTAGGAATTCTTAGACAAATTTCTGAAGGAATTAGTATACGAAAATTCTAAAATACTGAAGAAACTTCTGAAGGAAATCTTAAGGAATAAAAAACGTAGAAGAATTCTTTAGAGAACTACTGAAGAAAATATTTAAAATATATATATTTGTTGAGCTAATATTTAAATATTTAAGTTAACTGGAAATCCATTTGCAAGTATTTATTGAAGACATTCTTCAAAAATATCTTGAAAAAATGCCAAAAAGTAGAAAAAAATCTGGAGTAATTGAAAGTATCGGGAACAAATTCCGAAAAATTCTGAAAAAAATCTGAAAGAATTCCCGAAGAAAAGTCTTAAATCAATTCCTGGAAGAGCTTATGGTTGAACCCCTCGAACTTACAGCAAAATCTTCAGAATTTTCTAGAGGAATATCTAATTTTTCAGAAATGTTTGAAGATGAAGATATACGAGCATGAACTACTGTAGCTATCATTAAAGAAATTTCTTTTTAAAAAATCCTGAAAAAATCCCTGAAAGAGTCCCAATAATTGATTGATTGATTTATCTTTATTTGAGAGACTTTCAGCCCTTGGCTGGTTCGTCTCTAATCCCAATAAGTATTTTGAAGAAATTGTTGAAAATAAACTTGTGGATTAATTTCAAGAATTGAATCTTTTGAAAAAACTTCTTGAGAAACTGAAGAAGACCCAAGGAAAGTTTCCGGAAGAAATCCTGAAAGAATGAAAATTTTCAAAGAAACATACAGTATGCGGCAGGAAAAAATGCGAAAGTGTTTTTCAACTTCAAACCTCATTTTCGTCCATTTGACATTAACCAATCTATGTTTCAACGTTCCATGATCTATAATAGGCTAGTTATCTGAAAAGTAAATTAAAAAATTTCCCATTTTGGTCACTAACCTTTACAGGGCGGCGCCTGAAGGTGAATACAATCAAAATTTTCAAACCGCAGAAAATCGCACAGGTCGCTAAATTTCGCATCTGATAAAACAAAATTTTTGATTTTCTCTACAATATCATCAAATATATGTACTTATTTCATCTGCTATGTGAAACTACATGGCTCTGGATCAGTGTGGTCTGGTTGTTCATCGAATTTGAGCTAATTTTGTTACTGTTATAGTCATTTTGTTTAATGACCATTGGGCGCGCAGTTTATTGATATCCGCTTATTAGGCCTACATTATCACATGTTAAACATCAAATGTGTTCATTTTTATTTTTCAGTGCTAGAATATAGACATTGACTGATACACTGTCATGAAAAAATAGTCATATATGTCCCATATTTAGCGTGTAATAGTGCCTTGAACTTTTCGCATTTTTTCCTGCCGCACCCTGTACGGACAGAAATGCATTCTAAGGGGATACCTGGAGGAATCTTTGGAGGAATTCTTGCTGAAATCTTTTCTATAATATTCTGCAAGAATCTTCTTCTTATAAACATTTCGGGAAGAATTTAATCAATAATGAATAATTTCAGGAAGTGTCCCTGGAGGCAATCTTTGAAAAAATGCTAAAGAAGTACATGGGAAGAAATACATATATTCCGTGATGGAAACTGAACCCAGATTTATCTCATCAGTTAAAAATGCCATTTCAACCTCCAAATTGGCTCAATATATGCAAGTTCAATGACGCTCGTGTCAAAATACTGTGACATCAGATAGCGGTCGTAACCTTTTTGCCACGCTTGGTTGACTTTAGCTGTATAACTATCCAAATTAATCATTCATCTGTAGAGAGCAGGCAGGGATGTGCAGTGCTGATAACTTGAACACACTTCAGTAGTGCGGATCCCATGTTATCCTATGCACATATGTGCTCTAGCGTTGACATGTGGTGACAATGTTTGCGTTTCGCAACAGCAGCCGTCGTAGGTAAAAGACATGGCAAAGTTTTACTCCTACGCGATGTGAAGCTAATCGTGAAGAAATTGAATTTGGTGTGGTGAATATGTTATTTCTAGGCTAGACGAAGACGGGGTCTCCAATTAGCCTAGTGGTTAAGGCTATGGATCGCCAATCCGAAGACGGCGGGTTCGATTTCCGTTCCGGTCGGCATTGGCGTAGCTAGGGGGGGTTCCAGGGGTGCCTGGCACCCCCTAGAACAAATTTGGCACCCCCTAGAATTTTTCCTTGACTGGCACCTAAAATTTAAACACACAATAATTCCAATATTGATGGCACATTTAAACAAACCATAAACAAACCTATAATTACTTATACAACTGTTGTACGTGTTGCCGTTTTGGATATTGGTAAGAACAATGAACATACTTCTATATTTATTCAATGATTTCTCTATACCTCCGTTATGGATTCCTCCCGATATTTCTTCAATAAACTTTCCTTAGGATTCTGCTTCCTGATGGGGTTGTACATACAAGAAATGTCTGCAGAAATTGATCAAGCAATTTCTCCGGTGATTCTTCTAGGAATTCCTTCAGAGATTCTTCCAGAAATTTCTCATGGAATTCCTCCAGGAGGTTATATTGGCCTTCCTCCGGTAATTGTGGCTAGAATTCCTCAAGCAACTCCAGCTAAGATTCTTCCAGCAATTCCTACAGGGAATTCTACTAGGGAAGTTCTTCTGGAAATTCTTCCGGAAATTCTCTCTGTGATTTATCTAAAAATCCCTTCGGTGATTCTTCCAGAGATTTCTTCAAGGATTTATCCTCTAGAAATACCACAAGGGATTTCTCCAAGAACTTCTATTGACCTTGTTCCATCCATGAATTCCAGCTGGAACTCTTCAAGCAATCCCCTTTAAAACTCCTTCAGAAATACTTCTAAAGATTTCTTCTGGCATTTTTCCTGTGATTTCTCCTGCGATTCCATTAGGGATTCCTCCAGTATACTTCTACCGATTATTTCAAGGAGAACTGTAGGTATTCCTCCAGGCATTTGTTAGAGGATCTTCTCTTAGGATACCCCCGACATCCCTGGTTCAAGGATTTCTCTAGAAATTACTTCTATGATACCTCCCGGAATTCTGGGAATTCCTCCAGCTGGGATTCCTCAAGCAATTTCTGCGGTTCTTCCAGCTATTCTTCTTCCAGAAATTCTAACCGTGGTACTTCAGAAATTATGCTACGGATTCTTTTAGAGCTTTCTCCTGGCTTTTCTGCAGGGATCTTACCAAATCATCTTCCTGGAATTCATGCAGACATTCTTTTGGTTGTTCTACCAGGGATTTCTCTAAAAACTCATCCAGGAATTCCTCAAGAAATTTTATCCAAAGATTTCTCCAGAAATTCCTCATGGAATTCCTTCAGAAACTCCGTTTGGCCTTCCTCCAAGAATATCTGAAACAACTCCTCCTGTGGTTCTACCAGCAATTTCTCCAGAAGTTCTTACTATGATATGGCCAGAAATTCTTCTAGAGATTCCTATATGAATTTATCCTAGCATAGTGGCGGCTGGAATATATCGGATAAATCTTTCTGAGAATCCTTCATATATTCCTTATATTCCTCCTGCGATTCCTTTAGGGCCTTCTTTACATATTCTTCCAGAATACCTCTACCGGTTCTAGCAGGGACTTCTCCAGGTATTCCAAGGATTTTTCTTTAGATTCCCCCCAGGCATTCCTGATGAGGTTTCTCTAGAAATTTCTCCAGCAATTTCTGCTGAGATTTCTACAATGATACATCTCAGAATCCTTCTAAGAATACCTCCTGAGATTTTTTTTGGGATTTGTTCAACCGGAGAGCTTGGTGATTCCTCCAGGAAATTTAATCCAAGATATTTTATCCAAAAATTCGCTCATAATTTTCTCATAGATTTTCTCCCATGAACTCCTCTTTGCCTTCCACCAGGTATTTCAGCTGGATTTCTCAAGCTATTTCTGCTGTAATTCATTCAGCAATTCCTCCTTGGACTCCTCCAGAAATTCTTACTATAATACATCCCGGAATATCTCTAGGGATTCTTATATGTATTTTTCCAAGGATTCCTTCAAAAATTTGCTGGGATTATTCAAGGAAATCTTACTAGGAGCCTTGCAGAAGTACCTTCGGTGTTTATTCCTGGAAATCCTAAAGGGTTTTTTTTTTTCCTGAGATTTCTCCAAATATTTCTCATTAGATTCCTCCAGAAACTCTTCTTGACTTTCATCCAGGAATTCCTCCTGGGATTCTAAAGCGATTTCTGCTGCTTCTAATGTTTCAGGCATGCCTCCTAGGTCTCCTCCAGGAATTCTCACTGTGATACCTGCAAAAACCCCTTTACGGATTTCTCCAGGCATTCTTGCTGGGATTCTTCTACGGTTTTTCAGGGATTTTTCTAAATACTCATCTGAGAATTCCTCATGAGTTTTTAATCATGGATTACTCTAAAAACTAATCATGGGATTACTTCTAGTACTCTGTTGGACTTCTTCAAAGAATTCAAGCTGAAGGAATCCCAACAGAAATCTCTGTAGGAATTCCTTTACGAATTTCGAGAATAGTTGGAGTTCCAGCGAAATCCTAAGAGGTATTACTAGACAAATCTCTAGTGAAATCCTATAGGAATGAACGGGAAAAACTTATTGATTAGAAGGCACCGTATGTTGCTATTTGACAAATTGAGAGATGAATTTGTAAAAAAAAACACGTTCTGGTGGGATTCGAACCCACGCCTCCGTATTCGCTAGAACATTTCTTTGAGAGTTCCTTCAGCATGTTTTTTTTTTTTGAAAATTTCTGTGGTAGTTTTTAATCAGCAATTTCTTTGTTTTTTTTCTATAATTTCAATGGCTTTTCCTCTGAATTTATTTCAGAAATTTCTTTTTCAGTTATTTTGCAACTTTCTCAGGCAATTTTATCGTGATTACTTTTGTGATTCTCTATGATTCAGTTGTATTTATATATATTGCTTCCGAAAACTGCTGAACTGGAAATACAGACATTCGCAACTGGACTTGCTCTAAAAAATCCTTAAAATTCACGAAAACCTTCCTGACAAACTCCCAAAGCAATTGTCAGAAAAAATTCATCAAAATAACCTTAGAACTTTCAAAGTAGTTGCCAAAAGAATTCATATAAGAATCACCAGAGAAATTCCGGAAGGCTTTTTGAAGAAATTGTCCAAATCCAATCTCAAAATAAATTGCCGAAATATATTCTATAAAAATTTACACAAACATTCCCAAAAAAAATCGAAGAAATTCTCAAAGAATTTCCCAAAATCATCAAAGGAATTTCTGAACAAAATTTAGAAAGAATTCCAAAAGTGATTGAAGTGACAGATTTTTTAAAGAACCGCCAGAGATCTCTAAGAAAATTGCCCAATCAATTTCCAAAGAAATTACCGAAGAAGTTCTTAAAGTAATATTAAAAGTTTCCAAAATTTCAAAAGGATTTGCTTATAAAATTCCCAAATAAATGTTCAATGCAAGTAACATCGGAAATGCCCAAAATGTTCTGAAATCATCTGCTGCAGGAATTCCTTACATAATTACTGAAGAAATCTAGAAGAAATTGTCTAAAGAATTTCTATTTAAATTTTAGAAGCGATTTATAAAAGAACTTCCGAAGGAGTTTTCAAAAGAATTGGTGAAGAAATACCTAGCATGGATAATGAAATTCCAAAAAATCAACGAAAATCGAAAAAAAAAGTAGAATGACTTGCCGAATACATTGTGAGGAAGTTCCCAGAGCCAATGTCGAATGAATCACCAAAGGCTTCACTAAAATAATTTCCAAAGGAATTGCCTGAAGAGAAATTAGATAATTTGATAAAGCAATTATCAATAGAATTGTTGACATTACCAAAACATCGCTTGAAAGACTACTAAAAATTGGCGAAGAAACTCCCGAGAAAACATTTCAAAGGATTTGCTAATGAAGTAAAGAAAAACAAATAAACTGCTAGTGGAATTGCCAAAGAAATTTCCAAAGTAATTTCCGATGAAATTTTCAAAGGATGCGTAAAAGGTGTTCAGTATCAAATTCTAGACATATAAATTCCTAAGGGAATTGCCGAAGAAATTTGCCAAATTCAAAGGAATTACTGAGAGATTTCATAAAGAAGTCTTAATTCAAATGAATTGCAAAACAATTTCCAAATAAGTTGCCGGGAATATTCCCTGAGGAA
This sequence comes from Aedes albopictus, assembly GCF_035046485.1. Lineage (NCBI taxonomy): Eukaryota > Metazoa > Arthropoda > Insecta > Diptera > Culicidae > Aedes > Aedes albopictus. The sequence continues at coordinate 98,664,922 of NC_085138.1, read as the reverse complement.
TAACCGAAACAATGTTTTGCCGAAAACACAATTTTTTTTATTATATTATTGCATAGAATTAGAATCCTGAAGAGAAAAATCGAAGTTCGCTATTAATGTTGTAGTCAAACCAAAAATGCAAATATATATCCTGATTTTACAATTTCAATGCCACAAAAGTTCAGCTTATTGGACGCAGTGGCTTAATTTCCACAACATGGGAGGAAAAAAAAGACTCTTACAATTGTTCTTGAAAACTATTTTATAAGGGTTGTTATCATGCAATAAAACAAAGAGGATGTCACGAAGAATACAAGTTAAACGCAAATTTGTGGATATTTGATAGTTTCCGAGATTTACACTTCTAATAATTGCTCTGAAAACGTATTCTTAATCAATATATTTAATCCACAAAGGGGTTGTGATGATTGTAAAGTTCCAACTGAAAATACAAATTCCATGTATTATAGGTAATCAACTTATCAAGTTCTCAAACCTCACATGAGTGTTAAGTCAGTACAACGGTTCGGATTTTTCAAAAACAAAAAAAAACTGTTCTTTAAAATAAAGCGCGTTTAAAATTTCGGGCTTATTTGTCCCGCGATATTTTTGTACTAAGAAGTTGAAGGTGGATCGGTATTTCTTTTTGCAAAAAAAGCAAACCAACCTGGAAGCCACTCAAACTGGCACCCCCCAGGCACCCCCTAGGAAAAAATCCTAGATACGCCAATGCCGGTCGGAAAAAAATTCTCGACTCCCTGGGCATAGTGCATCATTGTTTTTGCCTCACAATATACGAATTCATGCAATGGCAGGCAAAGAAAGCTCGTCAATTAATAGCTGTGGAAGTGCTTAAAGAACATTAAGTTGAAGCGAGGCAGGCCAAGTCCCAGTGCGGACGTAGAGCCATAAAGAAGAAGAAGACGCGACACTTTCTCGTGGGATGTACTGCGCGTTTCGCCGTAAATCCACTCGCAAATTTGATCGCAATCGTAAATAGATGTGCGCTTTGACGTTAAATCGATTTGGTGTCTTCTACAATAAGTTCGCAAATTATCCCAGGAATAACGCGCATATGACACCAAAGAGGTTTCATGCAGTCGCGCACGTCTATTTACCATTGCGATCGAATTTGCGGGCTAATTTTTCCCGCAACGCAGGATATTAAGGAATTATAGATGATTAGCTATGGAAGTGCTCGAATACTAACATTATAAATAGGCTATGCCCCACTCGGGGCATCATTGCAGTAACAAGAAAATTAAGATATGAAAATATTCCCGTCGAATTTGGCTCATATCAAATATATGTAGTTACCCCTCGTAAGATGTTGGGGTCAATATGACCCAAACAGGCACGCTGAACGTACTCTACGCCATCGTGGTGCGAAATTCCTTACATAGTATTACGTTTAATCATTTTTTGGTTAGAAAAGTGGTGCTCTAGATTTTGGATAGACAAAATGGGAAGCGAGTACATACATACATAACTGCTATCGTCATATATGAAAATGTATCATTCCAATTTAAAACCCACTCACATTCTTAAATCCGAAGCAAGCACAGATGTAATGAAATTGTTAAATTTATGACAATGTTTGGTGAATATTTATATCCCCCATATTTACGTATGCCGCCAACCACCCGCATGGCACAGCGTTTTCCATAACCGATGAAATGATCATATCTGAGCCAACCAGCCAGCAGCAGAGCAAGGATACAAGTTCCAATGCCGTTGATGCTGTTCAGCCATCGTATTGTACATTAGTGTCTTATTCGGCATCGTATTCTGACGCTTTCCGTGTTTGCACACACTCCACTGTTGACTGATGACTGATATACGCACGCATATAACATTTTTAGGAGAGCAGGCGAATGTTTGCGTGCGCTGGCTGTAGTACTCCAGCCAGGATAAAATGTTGACAGTACCATAAACATAAAGTTAACGGGTAGAGCAGCCAACCTTCTGTAGCTGTACTGGCGCCGGTACTGTGCGGCAGCCCGATCCGGCGATGATGATGAGAGTAGATGAGGGATGCTTCGGTTTCTGTTTTGGACCAAAAATACGACGTCTCATGGGAAAGTTTGTACCAAACCACGCAGTATAGCACACCAGCAGCAACAGCAGCAGCAGTGGCTGGAAATGGTTTATGATAGATTGGTGGGTACGTGGGAGGGGGGAAACACGATGCGGGACTTAATTAGCGAAAAATATATGTTCCGGAAAAGATGACGGCCTAAGCATGATGTGGTGGATTGCATATGATGTGCGTGATAAGTGGAACGTTTTAAATTAACAAGATTCATTAGGTTGGATGGTAAGAAGACACAACAAAGGATTGTAAAGCTACTGGGAGACTAAAGAAGCATATTTCAGAGTAGAATGAAGATTTTTTTTTGTTATTACTAGAGAATTACTCTTTTATTCAGTTCACGTCTTCTTCTTCATCTTCTTTATGGCTCTACGTCCCCACTGGGGCTTGGCCTGCCTCGCTCCAACTTAGTGTTCTTTGAGCACTTCCACAGTTATTAATTGAAGGGCTTTTCTTTGCCTGCCATTGCATGAATTTGTACATTGTGAGGCAAGTACAATGATACACTGTAGTAGGCTGAGTAGGCTATGATTTAGAATCAACATAAATAAAGGTCACTTGTATACTGTACTCTGAAACAACAAGCGGTGTTTTACTAAACACTACATTGGCGACGAGGATGGGATCCTTTTGAAGGCCGTTGCTGCGGTACTGGATCATCGGTTGCAGTTGGATCTGATATTGGATGACCAGTCAATATTGAGAAGCGTTGGCGCCTTGAGGGACAAGCTGTGAAGAAGCATCGTTAGAGGTACATGGAACACATCTGGAGAAGCATTTATTGACTGGCTGATAAACGTCTTCGGGAGGATTGAGTTAGCTGACGGGAAAAAAACTTCAAATTGGAAAACGCAGAGGCCAACGAAAGGAAACCAATGTGATTTGAAATTAATCAACCGACACCAGGTAATGTGACTATAATTTATGATGCTCTCTGGGATACTGTATGCATTGTGGGTATCTTTCCCATGATCGTGGTGCCACGGATTACATTTTCCCAGACTGTCGGAAGGCAAACATTTCAAATTATATATTTACCAAACATCTAACTAGGAGTTAGTTTTGCTTGAAAGGGGATGCTGTTTATAAGTCATTCCGTGAAAATTAAAAATTTGCATTGATGTCGATACACGAAGTCCGATCCGTTGCTAAGTAATAATTTGACAACCTACTTGCTTTGAAAGAAAAGAAAATTTGTTTTCTCTACGTTGTAAGTAATGAATGCTTTATTTGATTGTTTAAGCTAAGGAATTATATAGTTGAAAATAAAATAAAGTTCAACTATGAGTTTTTGTTGAATAAAAGAGTTTGACTTTGAATTGTGGAGACTTGGACTTATTTTGAACAAGTAATTTGCATACGTAATGTACGACACTTTATCTAATGGAATATTGAAAAATTATACTTTATTTCCTTCACTCTTTGTAACAGAAAAAGCAATGTTTGTTTACGGTATCTACTAAAATTACTAAATAAATACTCAACGTTGGTTTTCAACTACACCACGAGAAGACTTGTATAAATGTCTCAAACTGTTTATTAAATTAGCATTTGTGGAATCGTGTAACGTAACATCAAATCATATAGCTCTGATTTTTCATAACATAATTAGCTATTTTATAGCTAATATGCGTTCAATCAAACATTAAGGATATGTGTGTATGCCTGCAGTTCGACCACATAAAAATGATTTTAGATTCATCAAAAACATAACACTTTAAAACATGTGCAGATCTTCATTACAAATACTCTACTTAACTGCAGGATATCAGTTGGATTTTAAAACAAGAATAACAAAACAAATTTTAGTTATGTTATTACATTTTTTTGTTAAAGGAGATTGTTTCAACACATTGTGTTATAGTTTCTGTAATTGGAAAACCTCATGCTGATTATTATGGTTGGACACGAATGCCAACTTATCTGGTAAAGTTTATTTAATGAAAATAAAAAAAAAATATTATGGTGACGCACCACTACTGAAATCTTTCCTTATTCATCCACATTATCATGTTTTATTCATTTTACCGTATTTCATCGTAAATTTCTCGAAAATTTAGCAGTTATGGAATCATTGTGGCAACGCAAGTAGCATTGATTTAAATAAACTTTTAAAAAATCATTAATCAATCAAATGATTATGCATATACAAAGTGTTATGTATTTTTGTATTTATTTTAGTTCAAAAAAAAAATAAATGAACATACTTTCGATGCTATAGTTTAAATATGCTTTTACTGAATGATATTGAAAACGGTGTTGAAGTTTAAAAAAAAAGCGAATAAAGGTTACTTAAATTAAATATACAATGACAAATATACTCGTAAACAAAAATTCAAAACAAAATTCTATTGTGGTAAGAGACTTAATGACAAAAGTAGCCATTAGAACACATGAAAATTACATTATGCATAGCTAAACAGATTAAAAAAAATGGAAAAGTATAAATAGTTCAACTGCATTAGTTGAAATAACGCTGGTCAAACTAGTGACTCTGAGAAATGAATTTTTATAACAAAACTCAGAAATGAGTATTCCCTTTACCACATACGAAGAAATTTCCATCTACTCCTCCAATAGAACAAAAAGGACATGAATATTGTGTGCCTCGGAGTGTGGGTTTGATTCCCGCTTCAGTCGCAAAAAAAAATTTTTCGTCAAACGATTGATTGAATGAATGAAAAAGGTACTCACTCTCACAAGCCACTACTTGAGACGAATTGCCTGTCAGCATAGGTGTGAATGATTGGGAATGATACTTGGTTGGGTTGGTCATGAATAGAGCTCACGGACTCGATCAGTTCTCACACCATAGAACTGAAAATGATCACCGCAGTCGTTCAAATTGAGATTGATACTTAGCAAATCTGGTTAAAAGTGAAGCAGCTAGTAGAGCTCGAAAAATGCGGTGCGTATCCATTTAAGTCTATGAATATGAGCTTGTAAAAGTTCGGTCCGTATCTAAAAAGAAATGAAGGAACATGTTGCACTGACATCTTCGTCTGGCCTATTATATTATAGAAGTAAAGAGTCGAGAGAGTAAAGGGAATGCTTCGAGTAATTCCGGTATACTTCTCCATAAGAAACAAAAAGGATATACATATCCTGGTTTGTTTCGGGGATTGTGAAAATTCGGTCTATTTCTAAAGTGAAATGAAGGAATTGATCAATAGAGAGTAAAGGGAACGCTGATTCCGGTCTACATCTCCATAAGGAACGAAGGAGATTTGGAAAACTCGTTCCGTTTCTGTAAAAGGAACGTAGGGAGACTGTGGAAATTCGATCCATTTCAATCATGGAATGAAGGAATAAAACAGATCGTCCAGTCCGCTCCTAGGTTAATAGTAGAGAGTAGAGGGAGCATTGATTCCGGTCTACATCTCCATATGAAACGAAGGAGATTTGAAAATCTCGGTCCATTTCTGTAAAAGGAACGAAGGGAGATTGTTGAAATTCGGTCCATTCCAGGTATGGAATGAAGGAATAAAACAAATCGTCCGGTCCGCTCCTGGGTAAATAAAAGAGAGTAAAGGGAACACTGATTCCGGTCTACTTCTCCATATGAAATGAAGAGGAAAAGTAATCCTGGTCCATTTCTGAAATAAAGAACGAAGGGAGATCGTTGAAATTCGGCCCGATTCAAACGAGAGAATCGAAGGAATAATGCGAATCATCCGGTCCGTTTCTTGATAAGTTTGTTCGAAAACATTATTGAGATAAACAATTATGACATAAGCTATGAAAAGAAAGACACACAAATTTATGTGATGTGCTTAAAAAAATAACATATGCAACAAATATATCGGTCAAGACTATATAGATGGAGAAATCTGTACTTGGCCTAATAAATTTAGAAATCGAGTCTACTATGAGATTCTAGCATATACCTATTAGGCTTTTATATACCTTGGTGTATAAAATTACTGATAGAATTTTAAGTCTAATTTCAGAAACCTTTTGAACAAAGGCATCAGCACTGTGCAGAATTGAATCAATTTATTTTAACAAATCTTAGAGAAGAAGAAACTGGATGGCTAAGTATAATGAGAAAAACATAAGAAATATATACTTGTGTTCAAATAAATAATTATACTCTTTTCCCTCAGATTCAAGAGCGCACATTTATTATAGCTGAGCCTTATGACAGGATATATGAATATGAGAATCCACGAATGATGCAGCCATTACCTTCCTACACAACCTTCCTGCAATCAATCAACCATATCGAATATAAGAAATTTATTAATATTTGTCCATATACTCTATATAGATATTGTTGTAATTCGAACGAAATAATGTAAAATTATATCCAATTTTATCAAAGATAAGGAGAGATGTAGTAGGCTGAGTAGGCTATGATTTAGAATCAACATAAATAAACGTCACTTGTATACTGTACTCTGAAACAACAAGCGGTGTTTTACTAAACACTACAATACACTATGCCCAGGGAGTCGAGAAAATTTTCCCGACCGGAACGGGAATCGAACCCGCCGTCTCCGGATTGGCGATCCATAGTCTTAACCACTAGGCTAACTGGAGACCCAAAAACCTAAGGAATGTGTATGCCAAATTTGGTTTGAGTTGATTGCGGCATTCCAGGGGCATTTCTGGAAAATAAATTTATCTCGCATTGGAAATGAAACTCATCGATAGTGACAATATGTAATCTTTGCAGCATCGTTTACGCTACCTAGTGAACCTGTCACAAATTATATTGTCCACAAGGTATGGATGTGATGGACAACTTGTATGGGTAAATTGTTGCCCGAAGTGACCTTAGGGTAAAAGCACTAGGCTTCGCCACTGCTCTAGTCTTCGGCCCCCTTCATACAAATTCCATTTTTTATGAATCAAGAGTGGCTAAGATTAGAGCAGAATTTTAGGGGGGCGAAGTCTAGTGTTTTCACCTATTATAGATAAGGAACAAATACAACAAACCACAGTATATAGCATACACCACAAACTAACAAAATGTTCTCAACAATTTACAATCGTAACATGAGAAATTCACATATTTTTGCGTACCAATCCCGTTATAACTTTATGTGTTGCAAAAATTTATCTCATTCATTTGAATAGTAACCAGCATATCTTTTCAGTCATTTTTCCTTCTAGTCATGTTCAAAACGATTTCATTCAATTAGAGCACCTATCAAACGAGAAGCAAATTCTTGCCGATCGAATGAATTGTCACGAAACACGAAAACTCCTGCAAAATTCCACAAGACTGAAAAATCTTTTATTTAGAAATTTCTACAACAGCTTCAATTCGGATTCTTACTGAGGATTCGTACTTACTGAGATTTCTCAAAGAACCCCAGCTGGGTTTCCTTCAGGAGTTTTTTCAGAAACCCTTCTGAAATACTTCTGATCAATGATTTTAAAATTTTCTCGAGGAAATCCCCACGAATTCATGATGATGAGTTTCCCGGGAATTTCTCCAGAATTTACACATAACTTTCTTCGGGAGTACCCTCAGGAAGACCTAAAAGGTGTTCTCCGGAAATTCCTCTTTTCTGGGAATTTTTCTATGATTTATTTCCAGAAGTTCATTGGGAATATCTTCAGAAGGGCCTCAGGAATCCATTCAGAAGAAGCCCAGGAATTCTTCTTAAAGTTCATTGGGAATACCTCCAGAAATTCTCCAAAATTGTCTCTGGGAGATGAAGATATTTTCGACTGGATATAATAGTTTGGGGTAGTTCAGGAAACTCCTGGAGGAATTCCCAGAGAACTCTTAGAAGAATTTCCGGAGAGCTCCTGGAGGAATTCCCAGGGAACTCTTGAAGAAATTCCCAGTGAACTCCTGTAGGAAATCCCGAGTAACTCCTGGAGGAATTCCTGGAACAAACAGAGATAAATTTCTGGAGGAATTCTAGAGGAGTTCCTGGAGAAATTCCAGAGAAATTCCTGGAGAAATTCCAGAGGAATTTTCGGAGAAATTTCAGAGAAATTCCTGGAGAAACTTCAGAGGAATTCCAGGAGCAATTCCAGCGAAATTCGTTGAGAAATTCCAGTGGAATTTCTGGAGAAATTTCAGTGGAATTCCCGGAGGAACTTTAGTGGAATTACTTTAGAAACTCCAGTGAATTTCCTATAGATATTCCAGTGGAATTCCTAGTAGAATTCCAGTGGAATCCCTGGAGAAATATCTTGAGGAATTCTAGAGGAACATCTTAAGCAAATCCATTGTAATTACTGAAAGAATTCCAGGTGAACTTCTGGGGGAATTCCCCGGGGGAGTCCTGGTGGCATTCCCAGCAAAAACCTGGATTCCAAAGATATTCCAGAGGAATTCTTGCAGGATTTCCAGAGGAATTCTAGAGGAGTTCCAGAGGAATTCCAGAGGAATTCCTGGAGGAATTTTTGGAGGAATTTTGCAGGAATTCCAGGGGAATTCTTGGAGGAATTCCAGAGGAATTCTTGGAGGAATTCCAGAGGAATTCTTAGAGGAACTCCAGAGGAATTCTTGGACGAATTCTTCAAGGGATTCCAAAGAAATTCTTGGGGGAATTCCAGAGGAACTCTTGGAGGAATTCTAGAGGAATTCTTGGAGGAATTCTAGAGGAATTCTTGGAGGAATTCCAGAGGAATTCTTGGAGAAATACCAGAGGAATTCTTGGACGAATTCCAGAGGAATTCTTGGAAAAACTCCAGAGGAATTCTTGAAGAAATTCCAGAGGAATTCTTGGAAAAACTCCAGAGGAATTGTTGGAGAAATTCCAGAGGAATTCTTGGAGGAATTCATGGAGGATTTCCAGAGGAATTCCTGAAGAATTCTTGGAGAAATTCTAGCGGAACCCCTGGAGAAATTCCTGAAGAATACTTGGAGGAATTCCTGAAGAATTCTAGGTGGAATTCCGGAGGAATTCCTGGAGGAATTCCAAAGGAATCGCAGGAGGAATTCCAAAGGAATCCCAGGAGGAATTCCAAAGGAATCCCTGGAGGAATTCCAGAGGAATCCCTGAAGGAATTCCAGAGCTATCCCTGGAGGAATTCCAGAGGAATCCGTGGAGGAATTCCAGAGGAATTTCTGGAAGAATTTCAGAGTAATTTCTGGAGGAATTTCAGAGGAATCCCTGGAATTATTCCAGAGGAATCCCTGAAGGAATTCCAGAGGAATCCCTGATGGAACTCCAGGGGAATCGCTGGAGAAATTCCGGAGGAATTCCTGGAAGAATTCCAGAGGAATCTCAAAAGGAACTCCGCAGGGATTCGTGGAGGAATTTGGGAGGTATTTTTAGAAGAATTCCTGAGGAATTTCAGGAGGGATTCCGGTGGAATTCCTGGAAGAATTCCGGAGGAATCACAAGAGGAACTCCGGAGGGATTCGTGGAGTAATTCCGGAGGTATTTTTAGAAGAACTCCAGTGAAATTTCAGGAGGAATTGTAGAATAATTCCTATAGAAATTCAAGAGGAATTCCTAGAGGAATTCCTGTTTATTTCCTGGAGGAATTCCATAGCATATCTTGGAGGAATTCCATAGGAATTTGTCAAATAATTGCAGGGGAACTCCTGGAGGAATTTTCGGGGAACTCCTGGAGGAATTCTCGCAAAACTCCTGAAATAATTTACGGGAAACTCCTAAAGAAATGCCCGGGTAACTCCTGGAGGAATATCAAGGAAACTTTGCAGGAAAGCCCGGGAAACTCCTGTAGGAATTACAAGGGAGCTCGTGCAGCAATTCCCGGGAAACATCTTGAAGAATTTCCGGCAACTTTTAGAGTAATTCTTGAGCAACTCCTGGAAGGAATCCTGGGGAACTCATGGAGGAATTCCCGGGGAACTTTAGGATGATTTCCTAAGGATTTTCTGGAAGATTTTTTAAGGAACTTCTGCATTAGTTCTTGACGAACTTTTGTATGAATTCCTGATGAACTCTTGACGGAATCCTGATGTACTACTACACAAATTGCTGAGGAACACCTGAGGGATTTCCCTAAGAACTCCTAGTGCAATTCCCGAGTAGCTGCTAGGAAATTCCCAGTGAACTTCTGTAGGAATTTCCGAGGAACTCCTGGAGAAATTTTCAGGGAACTCCGGAAGGACTCCCCTGGCATCTTCTGGAGCAATCCCCGAAAAACTCCTGGTTTAGGGCTGCAACATCGTCAAATGCCTTTATTAACTAACATATTTATGTCAGAGTCTTTGCAAGAGTACAAAACATATACCTAAATATATTGCCATCGTTCTCGTTTTCATCCTTCCCGGCTGCTGCAATGTGGTTCGATGTCCCGACATTGAAAGGCAGTAGAGCCGGATGGTGGAGCTGCCGCGCCGACGATATGGATTGATGAATAGGAATCCAGTCAGCCGGAATCACGATTGAATACCGGCGCGCAAGCGAGACGATACATACGTACACGGCAATGACGATAAACATTGATTGACATCGTCATTTAGGCGGACTGACGTGTGTACCGTTTTTTTTTTTGTACGTTCACCGGTGTCTGAGTTTGGCACTGCAGTAGTGGGCATTTATGAAAAATGGAAGAGCAGATTTTTTTACCGGTTAAAATGTGTTCCTTATTGATATTACATTTCCATTTCATCATGATTTGATTTAGAGTTTTTAATTTAGTCGAGAATACACATCATATTATTTACCTCATTCTGGTATGAGAACATGTATGACATGTTCTCTCAAATGTGTTCAAAAAGTTTTTTGGCATCCTCATTTGAAAATATGTAGCCCAAGTCTATTAACCCTCTAATACCCAAATTTTTGATTTTGATCTAAATATCATTTTTTGTCATCTAAAATCGATTTGGACATGTTTTGGAAGATGATTCTTTTTAATTCTCGATTTCGTGAATTTCAGTTTTTGATTTTTCTAATTTTTATTTTTGAACATCCCCACACTTTTATATTTTTCCTGGAAGCCAATTTGAGGAACGGATTTTTTGACATGAAAACATTTTGAGATTTTATGATTATTCTTGAAATATTATTATTTCAAGTTTTTTTCACAGAAAATTTTATTTTCCGTGTAATTTTAAGGAAAATAATTTTAGAGTGTATTCGATTCTCTTAAACTATTAAACAAGGATAGAATGATTTGGGAAAAATTTAAAATTTGTTAATTGTAGCGATTCAATACAAAATAAACAATGACTTCTAAAAGGTGACTAAAACATCAATTTTTCAATGATTTTAAAAAAATGTAAATACTCTTTAAAATACACCAAAACCATTTTGAGATATACAAAATAGTCCTAAATATCAGCCAAAAATATAAAAAAAATGATTTTCCACGAAACAAAAATTACAAAAATGCTCAAACTATACCCCGTCTAAAGGCGGGATTGGGTATTAAAGGGTTAAAAGCAGCCCAAATCTGCAAAGGAAAAGTTCTATAATTATAAAACTCCTACAATATTTGCAGCATTAAACATTCGTTCTCTGGGCATCAAGAGCTTCTAATCAAACCCCAATCCTAGCCAATAGCAAAAAGCAGAACATGTGTGAGGCTGCCGGGCTACCATATTTAGTATTTTAGAAAGCAGGAAGCCAACTTCCGAGACGGTCCGCCGCTGGCGTTATTGGTAGTTTCTGTTTATATGGCATAATTTTAATCGGTTAAATAAACAAGCCGGCTGGTGTACAGAGAATAAGGCAAACCGTCTCGCCACCATTCAGTCAAGCCATATGCCCTACCGTTCCATGTCAGTCGGTGCCAGTTGCCTCCCATTAGCCAAAACGGCATTGTTCGTTTTTAAGAGCCCAAAGAAGGCGGCTGGCCAACCACAGCCATCAACTGTAAACTAGATCGAGTCAAAGTCAGCCAACGTTCTGAAAATTTGCTTCAAGATTCCGGTATTTGTCGACCTTGCTTTTGGGCCAATGTTTGTTCAATTTTCTAGGGCATGTCACACGGAGTGCAGCGGTGGGACTCTTGGTGGGACTGTTGTTTAATTTTGTTTTTCGGTGTCAAATATTCAGTTCTTATTGACGTCTTACTACAAAGAAAATTATTCTCAATCATATTTTTGTCGGATTTATAAAATAAATTTTGGAAAACAAAACAAACACAAAGCAGCAACTTATAATCTGAAGCATTAAGAAATGTTTATGTTATAAACAGAAACAATAAAAGAAAAAAAATAATATAAAAACAGAACAGAAAAAAAAACAAGAATAATATCAATAAAAGAAACAAAATAGTAATTAACATATGAAATATAAAAAAAATGGTAACGAAACCAACGCTAAGTACTAAACAAGAAGTGCAAGAAGAACAGTGATAAAGGATCGTACACAATAAAGAAAACATGATTATTTAAATTATTGCGAGTACTGTTAGCTGATATCATCTGATTTGTCTACAAGCCGAAACAATCCACAGCCAGAGGCAGCACAATCATATGATTGTTTTGTGGCTCTCCACTACCACTGGGTTGGTGTGCCCTGAGGTGGTTTGATTGTGAAAAACTGTCCCTTTTCGGGGAGGTTTCTCGCATTTTCCATTTTGCCCATTTCCATTATCTGTAGGCGATTTCAACAAAAGGCAGATTTTAGCAAAACTACTCGCTGCTCGCTCATATTCAAAGCCCTAGCAAATGGACAGGAGGAGAAGGTCGACTGGTTCGTGGAGGGGTGCAACCCTCTGCAGTAAAGAAAACATGACTGCCTTCGCGTTTATTTCCCGGCTTTCCCTCTCCATTTGACCCCTTCTGTGTGTGTGCGGGGGGTTGTTTTACATGGTGTTAGCGCATTTCCTTTTTCCGGAAAATTTGGTGCTTTGTACACAGAATTTCCAATGGGATGAGAGGTGGCACAAGTGGTGGCAAAGGGTGAATCAGATATGAATAAATTATCACCTGGAGATTTACGGTTGGCGAGTGACTTTTCTTGGCTGCTGCACTTGATCATCTTTTGGCCTGGTCTGGCGTTGCTTGCCGCCGGTAGAGAATCGTGGTGGGGCTTGAATCAGCCGGCAGGTTATTTCGGTGTTAATCCCTACACAGATCTCCATGCCACAAATCAGGTTATCAGGGTAGAGCATAAACTAGCATTTGGATATGAGTATCTTGCGGATAGCTGGCGGCTGGTGAATGAGAATTCGAATTTGGATAAACGTTCACAAGACATTTGGCATCAGGGTATACCCTGAACTATAGTTTGTACCTTAAATTTTACGGGAGATAAGAATAATATGATTCGATGCTTTTTCATGAATGCACTTTTCTTCTTGTGTGGGATAGACTCCTAAAAACCTCCCGAAGACCTTCGTAAGCTACCTTTAAACTCCACTGAAGCCCCCTGACATCTTTAGAAATGCACTAAAACGCCTAGGAATTCATAAAGAAAACCTTGAGACTCCCGTTTGTTTCCTTAAAATTCTACTAAAGCTTCCTGAAGTCCTCTGAGCCCCCCTGAAATCTCTGGAAACTCCATTGTAGAGTCCATAGTCTTTCTTTTAATTCTACTTAAACCCTCTGAATCTCCCTCATATCCAGCCATTCTCCTTGAAATCACTTTGCAATTCTCCTGAAGCTCTCTCTTAAAGAACCATCGGAATCCGCTTATTGAGTTACAACCTCCACCGCTCCACCCAGCCAACGAATTCGATTCGTTGAATGGGTCAAGTGACAGCAGCATAACATTTCTTGAGGGACGTGCGCATTGCTTGTTTTGGTCTCGTTCAGATTGGGAGTGAAAAGTGAACAACTGCATTTTTTTTAATTTGTATCACACTTGCAGCATAATTGAACCCTGAATATTTTTGAAGCATTTTCAAACTCCTCTGAAGCTCTCTTGAAAGCCCCTGGAGTTCCACTAAAATACACTAAAATTCCCTAACATTCTCCGGACCCCCCTTGTTCTGAAAGCATCAAGAATTTTCACCTAATTCACATAGTAAGAGATCATGAAACAATGCTTTCTTCTGCTTCATAGGTTCTCAAGTCGGCAATGAGAAGGCATTTCAGAGCGGTTTACCAGGTTTCAGATGGGTTTTAGGTACCCAAATCTCTCGCTCATGGCGCTCGCATCAGTTTTGCTCACTGCGCCATCTACTCAGCGGGTTTGAGAAACACAGCGTAATTAGCATTGGGCGATTATATTTTTGTAACGATGATTTTAATCGCACTTTCTTCCAGGGAGTCGAGAAAATTATCCCGACTGGAACGGGAATTGAACCCACGGCGGACCCAGAGACGGCCTCTGGATTGGCGATCCATAGCTTTAATCACTAGACCCCATTTTGAGGAAATTGGAAATGTTAGAAATTTTTTATCGGAAAATTGGAATATTTGAAGTCTAAATCTCAAGGTCAAATAGTCCTTCAAGAGGCATAAAATTCTTAAAAATTGTATGAGGCGAAAAACATTAATGTTTTTTCGACGAAAAATAGCCCATTTTGCTATAACCGATTATTTTAGAACCCTGCAGGGCAAAAAATGAGATATTGAGCAAAATAGGGAAAGTTTCCTTCGGGATCTAAAAAAATAATCAATAATGTTAATTTTCCGGTAGTTTCTTCAGGTATTCCTCCAGGGATTGTTCCAGGAATTTCTCCAGGGATTCCTCCAGGCCAGAGCGTTAATGATTAATCATAAATTTAATCATGATTAATAATTAATGATTAAGATTAATCGAAAATCATTAATCATAATCACAGAAATTTCTCATTTAATCATTAATCATTAATCATTAATCTTAATCACACTGATGTCGCAATTCAATCATTAATCAGTAATCATAATCATAAGAAAAAAAATTAATCAATCATTAATCAATCATCACCAAAAATGATTCATCATTATGAAATAAATGATTAAATTTGAATGGTTCAAATGCTGTTCTAAATAATATAATTTATGATTCTTTTTTTCGAAAATCTCTCAGACAGACTTGCCTTTTACTATTGAAACATAAAAATATTTTAAGCAACAAATATATTTTAATCATTGCCAGTTTTTTGTGATTGATTAATCATGATTAATCATGATTTTTAATCAATGAGCCATTTTTAATCATAAATCACAATCTCTTATCACAGATAAAACCAATTTTAATCATTAACCATAATCTTTAATCATCCTAAAAATCAAATTATTCATTAATCATAACCAATAATCATCAAAATGGGAACTTTAATCATCAATGATTAATCATGATTAAAAATTTTGTTAATCATGAACGCTCTGCTCCAGGCATTCCTCTGGGAATTCCTCTAGGAATTCTTCTAGGAATTCCTCTGAAAATTCCTCTAAAAATTCATCTAACAATTCCTCTAGGAATACTTCTAAACAATCCTTCAGGAATTGCTCTAGATATTTCTCCAGAAGTTCCTCTAAATGTTCCGCCAGGAACTTCTCCAGGCATTCCTCCAGAATTTGCTCCAGGATTTCCTCCAGGAGTTGCTGCATAGATTCCTCCAGCAATTTATCTGGAGGTTCTTCCAGGAATTCCTACACGCATGTCTCCAGAAATATCTCCACGGATTCCTCAAAAAAAATCCAACAGGGATTCCTCCAGGCATATCTTCAGGAATTCTTCCTGGCATTCCTTCAGAGATTCCTCTAGAAATTGTTCAACGGAATCCTCTAGGGATTTCTCCAGGAATTCCACCAGGACTTTCTTCAGCGATTTCCTACTGGATTCCTACTGGAATTCTTCACAGAATATATTGAAGAGTTCAGGATTTAATCCAGGATTGTCTCCAGGGATTCCTCCAGGGATTCCTCCAGGAATTCCTCAAAAAATTGCTCCAGGGATTCCTCCAGGCTTTCTTCCAGGCATTGCTTCAGAGATTCGTCTAGGAATTACTCAGTCCTTCAGGAGTTTCCACAGTAATTCCTCCAGCAATTCATCCAGGAATTTCTCCAAGAATTTCGTCAAGGGTTTCTCCAGTATTTTTTTTCAGAGATTCCACCAGGAATTGTTTCATGGATTCCGCCAGGAATTTCTGCAGTAATGCCTCCAGCAATTACCTTATGAATATCTCCAGGAATTCCTCAATAGATTTCTTCAGAAATTTCTACAGAAATTTCTCCAGAGATTCCTTCCAGAACTCCTCTGAGGATTTCTCCTGGAATTCCCCCGGGAATTCATTCAGAGATTACTCCAAGAATTCATCCAGGTACTTATCTAAGAATTCCTTTAGGAACCTGCAGAAAATCCCCCCATAGTTCCTTCAGAAATTCTTCCAGGAATACCTTCAGTAATTTCTAAAGTAATTCCTCCAGTAATTTCTCCAGAAATTGCTCTGGGGACTCTTCCACGGATTACTCCTAGAATTTGTGATTCTTTCAGAAATTCCTCTCGGGATCTCTTCGATAAATTATTCAGGCATTCGTTCAGGAATTCCATCATTCTATCAGAAATCCTTCCGTTAGCTTTTCCAGGAAAGCATCATAGAATTTCTCTAGGGATGCTTCCAGGAATACCTGAAGACTTTTTTGAATTATACTTCAAAGATTTTTAGAGGAATTTCTCCAGCGATTCATATTGGAACCGTTTAAGATTAACTCTTGCTGAAATCGGCCCACTAAAGACTGGACTCGAAAAAAAAGAGACACAAAGAATAATGTATAACTTTTGATTGCGTGCACAAAAATAGCTGATTTTTTTACCAGGAATAGTACACTATGTGTAGCTAATACCACAAAAATTTCATCAAAAGTGTTGGCGGAGATATCGTCGAAACAAGAGACTTACCCACGGTGTGTTGTGTAGAACAACTTTATAATAAAAAAATAAGTAAGTCTGAAATTTTGCCCAATGATACTTTGGGCCATTCCCTTCAATTTGCTGGGTCGGTGGAAATCATCCATCGGGGGATCTAGAACAAAATTTTTTTGAAGGTTTTTCATGCAAAAACTGTTTAAAGCGCATATTGTAAATTATTGCATCTCCTTCAAATAGTCACAAATTTTTTGTCTTTGAAGATAGAACCATAAAAATTTCAAGCATTTCGAAGTAGTATGCGTAGATGACTGTGTGAAAATTTCATTGAAATATGTTGAATGGTTTTCAAATAATACCAAAACTATCAAACGCATTTTAAAATACTAAGCTTAGTAGAAAAAGTCCAACAATATATCTGTATATTTTTTATATAACAATGCATGAAAAATATTTAAGAATCGAAGTAGTCTGTGCGCGCGTGTTGACGTATCGAAAATTTCGGCTGCCAGTTTTTTCGCGTTCGTGATTTTCCACCTGTTTCGTAGATACTAGATTCAGCTGAATTAAAAGTTTTATTTTTAACATAAATATTCCACCTAAGCCCATTGAAAGACGTTTGCAAAATTCGTCACACGAAACGGCATATAGCTATGGATTGTTTAACAAAGAAAAACGATTCGATGTCGGTAAATTCAAGCGGTAAGAAGAGGACCCCACCGGTAAACCAGTTGCATATGAAGAAGATGGACTTCCTTCTACCCGGTCTGCTGCGAATTGGCGTCAAGCTGCAAGATTTCCAACGCTGAAGTTCAAAAATCTCGATTCCTGGGAGGACATTTTCTGGTTGAGACCGGCACTTCCCCCTGCTGAGACGACATGGCCTGTTGAGGAAGATCTCTCCAAATTATAAGAAAAGGGAATTTTCGGAAGCAATCAGCAGAAAAAAAAATCCAGTTTGGTGAGATCTATTCATTATTTATGTATAACTGAATTATTGTTGCTTTCAGATCAATTCAGGTAAATGAAAATTTCAATATCCTACTATATTTGTAAATATGCCAAAATTCTGCTTTTTCGCCAAGGAAAGCGTTCCATAAATTCCTATCCAAAATCCAACTCCAGATATCTATGAAGTGGGCCAAGTTCTTGGACATATTCTGAGTAGATATCTAATCAACATTTCCTACCCATCCCCGCTGATCGTAAGGACCTGGCCAGGTGTCGATCGTTCAATGAAAGGTTTGTCAAGTCCCAGGCAACTTTTCTGGCGCATTGAACGTCTCTATCGACAGCCACCCCAGGATGTGTACGGTCGGCTATGCTATGCTATGCTATGCTATGCTAACAATGCATGAAAAATATTTAATTCTAAGCACCTTGAGTCATTATGATGGCGGTACTGTGAAAACTTGTTTTTCAAATAATGAACAGATACATAGTCAAATACATAAAAGGAAAACACACACACTGCCATTATGTAGATTTTCAATAAAGTATTAATTATTCATTTCTAGAACGTGGTTTTGCGTATACATGTTCACAAGTACAAGTATGCCTCTATTACGAATCCTATAATAAACACAATTATCATGATTGCTGAGCATGTCGGCCTTCTCCAAAAAAATATTTAAATGTTATTTGGTAAGCCAAGAGAAGCACTCGAGGATTGGGAAACATCTCTGTTTTGAGGAAAAAGTACAGAAACTAAATTATTTTGAAACTAATGTTAACAAGCTCAAAATTAAACAGTATTTCACCTAAGTCAAACAATAAAAACAAGTTAAACCTGTTAAAGACCACATGATAGCATTGAAGTTGTGGGTATGAGTCTACATTAAAACACTGTCTTGATTGAAGACTGAACGAGAACTGAATTCAAAACAGAATTCAGTTGGGCAATATTCGATCAAGGGCAACTTTACGGTACTACGTACTAAACATGGTTTCCGGATTATTCCACGATATTTGACATAGCTGTTAGACCTAAACTTAAGTTTGTCTTTGAATTCAATACCAATATGATGCTTATTGCTTATGCCACCATTCATTAACAAATAACTGATAATAAGTACTGAAGGAATAGTTGAAGGAACGGAGTACTTATTGAAAATGTTTCTACATTAAGCATGAAAATAGGCTGTTCAGCATAAAGCCTAGGAAAAACAATTTGATAAAAATGACTTAAGTAGTCTTATCGATTTGTATATGATGTTTAAAAAATATTTTCTGTGTAATTTAAAACCTCCAAGCATGAGCAAGAGTGATTGATCATTGTTATGGCGTTGTTTACTAGTAAAATATTTTCAACATAAAACTATATCTTTCGAAAAAATAACAAACAGTTTTTTTTTTTGTAATACAAATTATTGGGCCACGCTCCCGTAAAGCTTTTCGCTTGCAATTTGATATTTAGAAAAGACCTTAACTATTAAAAAATCGAAAAAATAAACATGTATACGCAAAACCACGCTCTTGAAATAAATAATAAATACTTTAGTGAAAAGCTACATAATGGCAGTGTGTGTGTTTTCCTTTCATGTATTTGACTATGTATCTGTTCATCATTTGAAAAACAAGTTTTCACAGTGCCACCATCATAATGACTCAAGGTGCTTAGAATTAAATAGTTTGCATGTATTATTATTTGTTGCGGCCAGGACGTCTTGCCTACGTTGTGGTTTGTGGTTGGAGGGGCGACGACGGATTAACACACGACTTTTACTTCAACGGTAATTATTCATTTACCACTGAGGGGCAGCATGCCCGCTCAGTGGCGATCGAGGAAAATATACAGAGGAATAAATTCATACACAACTGATTTCTGTGCGAGTCGAGTGCGCCTTTTATAGGTGCACGGCATAATAGGATAGAATAAAATACCTAATGCAAAGTTGCGCTGCTCATCTTTCTCTACGATGCCTGATTCTGCAGTGGCAATTAAATTAGGCTGCGCTAAACGCACGGCGCAGACGGGATGAATTGAATATAGCACCCGGTCGGTGCGATCCACACAGCCAGCCACAGCCACGCTTTCGGTGCATGATCCAACATTATATAAATGTGTGTGTATGTTACACTTTTGCTACTAAGCTTAGACCCCCCGATGGATGATTTCCTCCGAACCAGCAAATTGAAGGGAATGGCCCAAAGTATCATTAGGCAAAATTTCAGACTTACTTATTTTTTGTTTTAAAGTTGCTCTATAAACACACCGTGTTACCATTTGTGAATATTGGGCCAAACACTTTAAAAATATCACATTTTTTACCTAAAACTGTAGAGCCAAAAATACTGAACCGATATCAATGAAAATTTTTCTGTACAAAAAGTATGTATGTAGATGTATTGTGTCAAAATTTCATTCAATTTGATTTGACCTTTAAAAAGTTATAGCCATATATGTAGCACTATGTCATAATAAGCAGATGTGGTTTTTGGTATAGTGACATTCAAACTGCTCTAACTTTTAAAATGTTCAATCAAAATGGCTGAAATTTTCACTGAGAACAGATTAACACAACGATTTTACACTGTCAAAGTTTAAAAAAAAATCGGGACAGTGTTGCCAATACTACAGTCAAAATAATGCAGATTTTAAAATGTTAAAAAGTGCCCAAAATTTGAAAACCCCGTTTTTTTGTTTGAATTGTTAAAAAAAAGTACTGAACCGATTATAATGAAATTTTCACCACTTATAATGACTTACTTGAAAAACTTTCAGTTAAATTTTCAGACGTATTGATGAGCTTACAACCAAGTTATAAAATAGAAGCCCGCAATTTCAAAAATCACATTTTATTGTATCGACAATATTTGCGCCAATACTGAACCGGTTTTGATGAGATTTTTAGGGCATTAACTACACATAACATGCTATTCTTGGTTAAAAAATCAGCTATTTTTGTGAACGCAATCAAAAGTTATACATTATCGTGAGAGTCTCATTTTTTTCGGGGCCAGTCTTTATTTACACCTTGCCGATTTTCTGAAAGTCCTCGCTAAAAAAGTAAAGAAAATGCATTTGGTTACTCAAATTGATGGACCCCCCGTTAGTTAGAGCCACAACAATTTTTGCAGACCCCTCGATTTTGGTCAAACGATGGCTCATTTAAACCATTATGCTTCGAAAGTTTCTCCAGAAACCACCTCAAAACGAAATGTTGTTGAAAAGAAGAAAGATAGAGCTACTATTTACAATGATAAGAAGTTGGGTCGGCCCAGGCCCGGATTTAAAGGGG
Organism: Aedes albopictus; assembly: GCF_035046485.1. Classification (NCBI taxonomy): domain Eukaryota; kingdom Metazoa; phylum Arthropoda; class Insecta; order Diptera; family Culicidae; genus Aedes; species Aedes albopictus. The sequence continues at coordinate 98,643,974 of NC_085138.1, read as the reverse complement.
GGGGGGGGGGCGGGCAAAGGGGGAAAGTGCCCCGGGCCCCCCGATTAAGGGGGCCCCCCAAGAAACTGAAATTCAATTTATATTTTTCAACGAAGCCATATAAAATTCACGTCGATGGGCGTTCATATTTGGAAAAGGGCCCCTATAACCACAGCTGTTAATTCATCAAGACCATACACATAGATATACACATACGAAATGGTCATTGATAAAGGAAACTATTTGTTAATAACAGTTCCACAGTTACTGTGGAAGTGTTCATGAAACACAAAGGCGAGAAGCAGTGTCCCACTGGGGACGTCACACCAAAAAAGGTATCTAAATTATTTCTGGTCATTTATCTGGATTTTCTCTTAAGAATAATTCAAAATCATAATTTTTGGTGCAGTATTTAAAAATACGAGATTTTCTCTAAAAATCCTTAGAAGTTCTTATCGAGTGGAAACAATTTTCCGTGACTTCAAGTTGACACAAAAAGTGTCTCTAAGCAGAGTGCATGAAAGATTAAGCTTTCGAGAGCAGCTTTAAAAGTACTTGTAGATCAATATAAATTTCAATAGTTTCACAAATTTATCTATTATTTCACAATGATTATATATACGTCTGTTGATTATGATTATATTCTAAAAACAAATGCCTAATACTCATTTGCATCAGTTCGTTGCTATTATAGGCAAGAGAAGATGATGAATTCTGGAGATGTTTGGGAGTTAAGGCTAGATTTGAAAAGTGAGTGTCCTCGAAATAGTAGATTTCCATATCTTTATGTTGGGTTTTACTGAAGATATCAAGATTTATTGCTACAGTTGCTCTCAAGAGTCTAATCTTTGTATAATTTGAATCTGCAAATACTCGTCGATCTCGTGCAATCTCAAATAAAGTTGCTTCATGTTTTAGTAGATTTTTAACTGAACGCTAAGTTCATAAACTTGCATAAATATTTTCAATTCGGATGAGAGTTTAAAATATATGTACTATCTGAACAAAATGTCATTTACGCTAGCATTTTGACATTTGAGCCAAATATCAATGTTCGAATAATTTTCTATTTGTCGGAATTTTGGAGAAGTTCAGAAATCAGAAATTTTCAATATTAGGCCTAAAACAGCAAACATTAAAAATATTATACATAATACATAAGATTAGGAAAAAAAACGTAATAGTATGACTCATTTTTTCGAAATTTTGATTCTGGGGGCCCATTTTATAGGGTTTGCCCCGGGCCCCCCGAGGCCTAAATCCGGCACTGGGTCGGCCATATTGATTTTGACCGCCATCTTGGATTTGTATACCAAAAAAATGTTTTAACTATGATGGCAACCACCAATTTTTAAAATTTTTGCATCAATTGAAAGCTGAAACATTTATACATAACATATCAAAAAATTAGAGATGTCTTTTTTTCCTATCAAAAGTTATCCAGCAAATCAACGTTTGTGTAGAAGAGGCCAAATTTTTTTCAAAGCTATGTTAAAGATACTCAAACAATTCTTCGCTACTTGCTACTAAGGTGTAACTCAAAACGGTCTTACTTTATTCTTTTAATTATGCGCAATCATGCAGAATAGTCACAGAAAACAAATAATGAGCACCGATTGGATGAAGATTTTCATCTTATATCCACTGAGGTCTGGGGAGCACCGTGCAAGCCCCATTCGTTGATTCTCTTAGCAATTTCGATTGCTCTAGTCAAAAATGCTTGCGGGATTGCTTAAAAACTATGAGCTCCCTCAAAATTTACGAAAATAAGATAGCCAATAGCCCGACCAAAAAATATTATATTTGTGAGTTTCCAATTGAGTTCTTCCCTCATTCACCTCATTAAATTTAATTTAGTTCTGTCGCCAAATGGGTACTAATTTCGATATCCGTCGAACGACGCCCCTAATACATCAACGATGTTTAACAAATTTTCAAATCATCCTTCCACTGAAAACAGCCTTCCCTCCCAGCCACTCTACGGCTTCTAATCCCATCGTCTAATGTGTAGCCATCAGCCAACAACGCACGAAACTGAAAACAGCAATGTGTTTTATCGGATTTATATTGATTTCCATTAGCTTTTACGAGCTCGTCATCACCGAGGTCTGCTTTGGCCGCTTGGGTCGCCTCCTGTCATCACCACGATGACGAAAAACGGGACTCACTCCGCCCTCCCTCTCCAAACACACATCGATAATAATCTACAGGCGACGACGATGGCAACAATTCCGACGGGTGGTTGATATCGAAATCCCCCAACAAAGCTAGGTGGAGGTCCTCCACCGTGCATCGTCAGCATATCAACGACCGGCTTTGCACGAAAATGGCTTCTTCACTTCGTCGAATCGTTATCGAGTAAAAGCTTAATTTATTTGCCAATCAAATGCTTTTGTTTGCAAATTAATTTGCCAAACATCTAGCTAATCTTGATGCAAGCAGGCGACGGGTTCCGAACTCGAACCAGAACGCGATGAACCGTAAATGCATTTTTTATTATCACGCAGCTGGGCGACACGCCGACACGATATGGGGGCCTTATGGGAACCGGTTGCTCATGAAATTCGATTTTTCACGCATAGGTACCTTGTGTTTGCTGGAATCGTTCGGTACAATGGGTCAGAAATTCAAATTATGTGACAATCATCGGTATACGCTAGCCGACATAATCTCCTCAAAAAATACGGTGTCGGACAAAACAAGAAGATCATCAGCCATTTTTTATGCAGAATGGCCAAGTTTGACGATGTGATCCTCGGTTTCTGGTGAATCGATTTGGTTGAAATATTAACAGTCGCTATGGAATTACGAGAATTTTGATTTGTATTCAATTTATTGAGTTCTGTTCACTACATCAAAAGTTAAAGATATTCGAAACGACAATATAATAGGACCACTTTTAGATTGCCATTACCAAAGGATATATGAGAGTGTCTGATACTTGATGATTGATAAACTAGTGCTAAAATTAAGGATGCCATTCAAACTTGCCCGAGCAGAGGAAAAATGCTCAATAATAGCATATTTTGATATAGAGAACAAAAATTGATATTTGTTTGTTTGAGATAAGAGGTAAAAGTACTGAAAATAATATCTCAATTTTACTCCTGGAATATCATCATCATACCCAATTTAGCTCTTGGTAAGATTTAACCAACAGCAGTGAGCTATTTGATTGATCTTCAAATATCATATTCTGCTATTGGTTAGATGATTCAAGAACAATTTTTTGCTATTATTTTCAGTACTTTTACCTCTTATCTCAAACAAACCAATATCACATTTTGATCGTCAGTACTTAAACTCTGCCCGGGGTATCAGTTGCATATTTGGTTGTAGTGATCCATTTGTGTTCCGGAAAATCCCTATAAGTGGGTATACTGAAGACTTACTCGAGCAGGCATTCACATTACATTCTTGATTTGAAGGTATGAAAAGTAAATCTGCATAAATATATTTATTGAATTGAGGTAATATCAGATTGCCCAGGCTAGTTAGAAGCCATTTAGTTCTTCTGGGATTCTTCCATGTTTCTTCTGAGATGCTTCTAGATGCCTTATGGGATGCATCTGGTTTCCTTCTGGGATGTTTCCAGAATATTAATGAAAAGTTTCTAGAATCCTTCTGGGATGCTTCCAGTTTTCTTCTGAGATGTGTTACGAAAATAAGAGAAAATTTATTATTACAATGTACGATACATAGAACCTTACAAATGTACAAATAAGAGACATCACAAATGGACACTGCACAGCACGAAACACAAATGTACCCTGTTATAAAGATGGATAATACTTTCCGATTACAGGATGACGAGGTTTCATCAATTGGTTTGGGTCCATCAGTCATCCTGAAATTGTGTTTTAAATGGCAGTTAATCTTCTAATTGACAGTCATTGCTGCTGTTTTCATAACTTGTTTTTATCAAGGAAAACTACAGTAGACGTACGATAACAGCAACATGTTTACATTTCAGTTAGCAAACAAAATTCGATAACTGCAACATCAGATAACCGTCAACAACCCATCAATTGACGTTAAATGAACGAAAAATTCATTCGATTGTTTATTTGGGCTATATTGGCGCACAGTTTTGATAGATAGCGGTGCGATAACTGCAAATTTGTTGCACTTACCGGACTTGCAGTTAAAAAAGCATTGCAGTTAAACCGTTTGCACCGACCGAACGTCTACTGTAATCCTAATCTGGTACCTCGATTCGAGTTTTATTATTAGAGCTCTATAACTTGAAGTCCGTGTCAGGGCAAGGTTTTCATCTCTTGGTACTTGGCCGCTGCCCGAAATTGAATTGAATTTCATGGGACTCTATTCTGCCAGAACCCAATAAATGTGAATTAACCTTCACGTACCCGACCCCCGACAATCAAGCTGACAACTTATTTTCAAAATGCTGACATTTTTTTAAGCCTCCCTCAATCGATTATAAATTGGTGCAACTTTATTATACTCAAGTGGCCATGAAATATCTGGAACCATTCCGGAGATATTCCGAATTGTACTGGGGTCAGGGGGTGGGGGAGGTGTCTGTTTTGCCAAGTGGCTTAAAGTGATTATTTTGTGTGTTATTGTGTTTGACATGTTCCAGGTGTTCCGGAGCGGCCACATCAGTTGATACATATTTTAGTCAATTTTTTCTGTGCCATTTTTTCGAAATCCTGAAGATTAATACGTTGCTCGGTATGTTTTGCTGGCAAACCAGAAATGTCCCCGATGACACCCCCGTGGAACCTGTGCTAGATGTTCCGGGGGTCAGCGGTCTATCGTTCCTGACTCAGCCATTCGAAATCATGATGATTGATATGCCACACGGCATGTTTAGGTTGAAAAGCAGAAGTGTCCCCAATAAGGTCCCGCGGAACCTGTCACGGGAATCCGGTTGGGTCAATTTATTCAAATATGGTTATCACAGTTGTGTTTCACTGTTTGCAACAAAAATGGCTGTTTTTTTTTCGGAACTCCTGCAATGTTTTTTTTTTCTCTAGAATTTTTCCAGGGATTCTTTAAGAAATTTCTCCAGAAATTTCCCCAAGATTTCCATTAAGTAGATTTCTATGGGTTCCTCTGGAACTCCACCAGAAACACTAATTTTCGCTAGTAGAAGGCTCCGATTTTGAACTGAAGTGATAATACTTTATAAATTCTTCTAGGGTTTCATTAAAAAAATCTTCGAAAATTTCGCTTGGAATTCCTTTAGAATTTTCTGCAGATATTGCCCTTTGTAAATTCTTACAAGGATTCCTTACTAAATTCTTCCAGCAATTGCCTCAGAATAAAGCATTGTCCAGTTAGAATCCGGACGCAAAGGATAATTTATTGTGACGCTCTCAATGATCATAATCATTTTTATGCAATTCAGTATCATAATTTATGTTTTATGCAATTCATTTTGGTATCATAATGGTCAATATTTCCACACTGGTTCATTATGCAACTGAAATGAGTTGCATAATGAAAAATAGTTGTATAATGTTCATAATGCAACTCATTTGAGTTGCATTATGAACATTATGCAACTCAAATGAGTTGCATTATGAAAAAATCATGGCATAAAATTTTGTATGGAACTCGTTGCAAAACTCGATTTTTTCAGCACTCTTCGTATTTATCCAACTCGGCAAGCCTCGTTGGATAAATGTACGACTCGTGCTGAAAAAATCAACTTTTTGCAACTCGTTACATAAATAACTATTTTTTTACAGCAGTCTGATCATAAACAAGTCCTCTATTGATGGTGAAAATTTCATCGATTTTCTTGCTACGAGTGAAAAGTTATTTCAGTTTGAAGACAAGTGAAGGAAAAAAATCTTGCACAAACACGCTGAAAATTAAGCGTGGTCAGGTACGACAGTCGCGAAAAATGTTAATGTCTCCATAACCATTATGTGTGATGTGCACAGATGTTGTTAACCATGTAACATTAATTCTTGAATATGATTTGAATCTGGATGTACGGGAAATAAAATTAACAGTGTAATGCTTATGATACACTTTGACCTCTTTTGCAACATGCGCGCCATCTCTTGCCCTTTCTGAGACACCTGAAGCTTTTGCAAAAAAAAAGTATCGATAGTTTGTCTCGCAAGTTTCCGTGAGTGCCTCCATGGATCTCATAACTGACCACAAAAAGTATTTCAAAAAACCCCTAATTGAACTAATCCTAGAGGCTAGCCAAATATCCGCTACCTGCTTGTATAACACAATACAAGCAAAGGTAGAATGAGATCGATAGCTTAGAAACGTTTAAGGCAAAATGAGATGGGGTTGTTCGAAATTGCGTTCGACAAAAATAGGTACGCAATAGGGGGGGTTTATAAAAACTAAATTTTCCGACCGACATTTTATTCTCGTGCGATTCGTCAAGTTTTCTAAATCGGTGAAAATTTCAAATTACCAGTTAGCCAAGTCAATAGTGATTTTGGGAAGACAAAATTGTAATAATCAGTGATCAAAACAGTTAATTGATTATTTTACAATCTTTGGTAAAAACCTATTTTAAATGAAATCTAGTGGAAAACCTTTAACTTTTCTCGAATAATTTTCGTAGATTAAGATTAAGCCAGGATAGCCATTTTGAAAATCACTCTAAGTGTGACTAAAATACCAGATCAAAAGGGTAAGATGAAGAATTTTGATCTCTTTAAAAGAGTGGAATGTGAATTTGTCCTTCTAATCGATTGACCAGGTGATTCCCGCTGGTCATCGCGGGTGTTTATCCGGAGTCGCCGACTTCTAGGAAAATCAGTTCGTTGACTCGAACCAGCCCTGCGACCGGACCACTCTCATGCGAGCGCCCATCAATCGCGCAACATCCGAAAGCTTTCCGCAACGTTTCTCGTCGCAGCATCGGCAAGCTCATCCCATAATTGTTGCCCAAATCGTCTCACACCGAAACATCGCACAATCGGCAAGCGTTAGGCACAGAAGTTTGAAGAAGTGCCACCTGCGGGTGAGTAGCCGAAACTGTGTTTACACGCATAGCAAGCAAACGAACGGTGGAAACGGTTGCGTGTGGATAGTTGTGTTGCGGATCGACCCCTGCATGTGGAGTGTGGAACCTCGCGAAACGAAAAAAGTGCATGCGCATGCGATTCAAGGTCACGTGAACGTTTGAATCGACGTGATACGATTGTTCAACAGATCCTGGAAAGTCGAACGACGTGGGACCTGCTCGTCGGAAACTGTGAATGGTTTGCAGCTAGAAAGGTCAGATCTTTTTATTGTACATATTTTTTTTTCGTTTTTTAGCTTGTAAGAACAAATTAGAATTAAGCTCAAAGAATATTGGTGACGTCACCTTCACGAAAGCTAGGCCTATGTAAATTGCGAAAACTTTTGAATAAACTGGAATTGAAAACTATAGGCCCTCACCAATTCGAAGGTTGACGAGTTATGCGATTTGAATTTTCTTATAATATTTCCTTTATTTGTCTCATTAAGCCTTATCCGCAAATTAACTTGCTGTTTAGGTAAATTTTGATAAATTTGATTGAGAGTTAAGTTAGTTCAGTTGGGTGAACTTTGAAGCCAACCTTGTGGTTAGCTAAAGTGATCGGTGTTTGAGGGAATAACCTACCCGCCCTAGAAAAGAGCCTCTGCCGGGCCACTAACAGCCTCAGTAGTCTCACGTTAAGTGAGTGGCGCTTAAACTACTGCAGGTCTCGTACCCTAAGCATTCGTTACATTTTGGCGCCCAACGTGGGGCCCGAAGGATATCCCGTGAGATTTTTGATTAGATTATCGATAATTTGGATTGAACTTTAGTATTATTTGTGTATAGAAACTTAGTTGAATTCGTTGGAAAGATTGGTTTAGTAAATTAGATTATTAGTATTAAATTGAAATTTTCTACTTGAATTTGATTGTGCTTCAGGTCTGTAGAACTTTAGTAACCCATTCCTTGCTGAGCGCTTGAACGAGTCGGTTAACACAGTCCCGGTCTCATCACGTGGCACTTTTGCAACGGTGTTTTTTGGTATTTTTCTCCCACCACCCGAGTGGGTTTTTGATCAGTTAGTTTTGACTAGTAGCCAAATAGTGCAATCAGTGCCCAAGGTGATTATTGCGCTTCGTGAAGGAAGCGAATTAGCTGATTAAATCAGTCTAATATCGTGCCACCGTTATCATCGTCGTCACAAACAGCCATCAGTGAACGATAATCTTCCGCATCTGTATAGCAGCAGAGCAGTAGGAAACACGGTTGCTGTATACCTACCTACAGTGCGGTCGGCTTACAGCTGCAGTCGAATCGAGGATAGAAGGCTAAGTAGCATTGTTTTGTTCGTACCTATTCCCCACTGCATTGTAATAATTTATTTTGCTCCGCCGAATCAAAGTTGTTTTTTACTTCACTTCTGTCTCTCTCCCGGTGTGCCCCGTAGAAAGGGGTATAAATCAGTTTGAAATAAAAGTACCCGTGGGATTTACTTTCTGTTTTTTTTTCTCTCCACACGGGGTGCGTCAAATTTGAAATTAATTTTTGAGTTGAATTGCAACCGTTTTTTTTTTTTTTGTTTGTTTTCTCTACTTTTGGAATATATTTTTAGTCTACTTTTTGAGGATTGAATTGGATCCCTTATGGGGGAATCCAATGGAGGCGAATCGCCTCCTAAAGATATTATTGCTCGAACGCGATTTTACCAGCCATCTTCGCCTGGCCCTTGGGTTGTCTATTTCCGGCGCAAATGCAAACCTTTGAATGTGCTCTCAATTTCTCGAGAGCTGACGCGTAAGTATCCCGGGACTGTTATTCACCAAGTGAAACAGTCCAAGCTGCGTGTAACCGCACCTAGTTACAAAGCAGCAAATGAAATTGTCCAGCACGAGTTGTTTTCATGTGAATACGCCCTATACATAAATGCACGAGAAGTGGAGGTGGAGGGGAAGATCCTCGACGAAACGCTGACCTGCGACGACATCAAGACCGGTGTAGGCCGGTTCAATAATAGGTCGATCGCTGATGTGAGTATTCTTGATTGCAAACCTCTTCAAAAGGCATCCATGGAAGGTGACAAGAAAGTTTACTCACCGTCAGGGTCTTTTCGAGTGACATTCCCAGGCTCCGTCCTCCCGGAATTTGTTGTAATTGATAATGCTTTTTACACAGTACGTCTTTTTAGGCCGAAGGTTTTTAACTGTACCAATTGCAAGCAGTTTGGTCACAGTGCTAGCTTTTGCGACAACAAGCCCCGTTGTGGCAAATGCAACCAAGCTCATCTCGACGAGTCTTGCACACAGGAAGCTGAAAAATGTAGCTACTGTGGTAAAGAACTACATGAGTTGCAAAAATGCCCGGCATACAAAAAGCGTATTCAAAATGAGAGTCGCTCAATCATTAAGCGCTCCAAGAAGACTTATGCGGAAATGGTGAAATCATTTAATACGCCCGCTAATATGTCTGAGTCAGCTGTCCCAGTTGAAAATCCCTATCAGGAGTTGTCTTCCGATGATCAGGACGATTGCGAAACTGATGAGGGTGGATCCTTTTCGGAGGTACACGCATCCGGAAAAAGGAAGTCACCATCTTCCCCGGGATTGCGCCGAAAGGTTTTCTTAAAGTCTTCCCTCATAAGTTTGACAACTACTAAAGGAAGCGGAGGGAATTTAAAAATCCCGAAGAAGCAGGTCTCTGATGGTGCAGTTCCTTGCTGCAGCAAGGACCTAGAACCTCCGCCTCCAACAGTTAAGTATACTTCAAAAAGAAATTCTCGACAAGGTGGCAAAAAAAAAGCCACAAAAGCTCCTCGAATTTCATCAAAACCTATCAAGCCCAAACGAGGACTGTTCACTTTTAGGGCCCTTGTGGATCGCTTATATGATGCCCTCGGACTTTCCGACTCCTTCAGAGGCATACTAGACATTTTTCTCCAAGCAGTAGAAGAGTATCTTCGGAATTTGACACAATCATGGCCCCTCCTTGCTTCGATCATATCTTTTGATGGATAATTCATCAACCGAGGTCCAAGATATGACCACTGTTCTACAGTGGAACTGTCATAGTTTAAAACCTAAATTGGACCTGTTTAAATTTTTGGTTCACAACTCTGATTGTGATATATTTGCACTTTGTGAAACATGGCTTTCTTCTGAAGACGAACTCAACTTCCACGATTTCAACATTATTCGCCAGGACCGAGATGATCATTATGGAGGGGTACTTTTGGGGATAAAAAAAAGTTACTCATTTTATAAAATTCCAATCCCAACTCATCCTGGCGTAGAAATCGTCGCTTGCCAAATAAACGTAAAGGGTAAAGATCTTTGCGTAGCTTCCGTTTATATTCCTCCAAGAATTTCAATTAACCGCCGTCATCTTTGGAATGCGGTTTCTTCACTATCACATCCAGTTTTAATTCTGGGTGATATGAACGCACATGGTACAGGGTGGGGCGAACCATATGACGATAATAGAGCGGTCATTTTCTATGATTTGTGCGACGATTTCAATTTGAACATTTTAAATACAGGTGAAGTGACACGTATTGCATCTGACGGCAAAGAAAGTCGTCTTGACCTATCACTGGGATCAAGTTCACTATCATTCGATTGCTTGTGGAAGGTAATCGAGGATCCTCATGGTAGTGATCACTTGCCCATTATAACCACCATAAAGCATAATAGTGAAAGGTCAGACCAACCAATTCAGGTTCCTTTTGACCTCACAAGGAATATCGATTGGCAAAAATATGCAGAAGCGGTATCTTTTGGCATCGAATCATTCACCCCCCTCCCACCTTTGGATGAATACCGATTCCTGTCAGAACTGATATACAAGAGTGCATTAGAATCACAAAAACGACGAGTTCCAAGTGCAACTTTCAAAAGAAGACCAGCCACACTAGGCTGGGATGATGATTGCACCCAGTTGTATCTTAAAAAATCTGATGCTTTCAAAGCTTTTCGTAGGCATGGTACTTCAGATCTTTATCAAGAGTATTCTAACCTCGAAAGACAGCTGAAGAACCTGCTGAAAGCGAAGAAACGTAGTTATTGGCGACACTTCATTGAGGGCCTCTCTAGAGAAACTTCAATGACAACGCTTTGGAGAGTGGCTCGCAACATGCGAAACCGCTCTTCTTCTAATGAGAGTGACGAATACTCCAACCGTTGGATATTTAGCTTCGCGAAAAAGGTCTGCCCAGACTCAGTCCCAGCACAACCGATTTCTTGGGAAACATCCTCAGGAGACGATTCTCTGGACAGACCCTTCACTATGCTGGAATTTTCTATGGCTCTTCTTTCATCAAACAATTCCGCTCCGGGACGCGATATGATCAAGTTCAATCTTCTTAAAAATCTTCCAGATATCGCGAAAAGACGATTACTGGACCTGTTCAACTCATTGATGGAGAATAACATTGTTCCGCCAGAATGGAGACAAGTCAAAGTAATAGCTATTCAAAAGCCTGGTAAACCAGCGTCTGATCATAATTCATACCGCCCAATTGCTATGTTATCATGTCTAAGGAAATTGTTAGAAAAAATGATCCTATCACGACTCGACCATTGGGTTGAATCGAAAGATTTGCTTTCAAATACACAGTTCGGGTTTCGCAAGGGCAAAGGAACAAACGATTGTCTAGCGTTGCTTTCAACAGATATTCAACTGGCCTTTGCGGAAAAGGAGCAACTGGCTTCAGTTTTCTTGGATATTAAGGGCGCCTTTGATTCAGTTTCCATAGGAATATTGTCAGAAAAACTGCACAATAGTGGACTTCCAGGAATTTTGAATAATTTCTTGTATAATTTGTTGTCAGAAAAACATATGAGCTTCAATCTCGGACAACTGACAACTTCCAGAATTAGCTACATGGGCCTACCCCAAGGCTCATGTTTAAGTCCCTTGCTTTATAATTTTTACGTGAAAGACATTGATAGTTGCTTGGAAGGACAATGCACGCTAAGACAACTTGCAGATGATGCTGTGGTTTCTCTAAAAGGCCCACATGCAGAAATGTTGCAAAGACCATTGCAAAATTCTCTAAATAATCTGTCAATCTGGGCAAGAGATTTGGGGATCGAGTTCGCTCCGCAAAAAACTCAATTGGTTGTGTTTTCTAAAAAGCGGAACCCAGCCCAACTGAAACTCAATCTTTTGGGAATAGAAATCGACCAATCTTTGACTTCGAAATACCTTGGGGTCTGGTTTGATTCAAAAGGCACTTGGGGTACCCAAATCAAGTATTTGGTGCAAAAATGTCAACAAAGGATCAATTTTCTACGAACAATTACCGGAGCATGGTGGGGTGCTCACCCGGAAGACCTCATAAAACTTTACAAAACGACTATTCTCTCTGTTATTGAGTATGGCTCTTTCTGCTTCCACTCAGCAGCAAACTGTCACCTAATAAAGCTGGAACGAATTCAATACCGTTGTTTGCGTATTGCCCTCGGCTGTATGCACTCAACTCATAATGCGAGCCTAGAGGTACTGGCAGGGGTGAAACCTCTCCAGAACCGCTTCTGGGAGCTCTCGCTAAGGTTACTTATCAAGTGTGGAGTGAGCAACACACTTGTTATTGAAAACTTCGAAGAAATGCTCAGTCTGAACACTCAGTCAAAATTCATGAGAATCTATCTTTTCTACATGTCATCTGATATAAGCCTCCCAGGTTATAATCCTCCTCGTGTACACTTCACCAATGACAGTTCCTCTGTTAAATACGATCTGTCCATGAAACAAGCTGTTCAGGGAATACCAGATCAACTTCGATGTATATCTATTCCTCGCATTTTTAACGAAAAGTACCAAAATGTCAATTCCTGTAAAAGATTCTTCACTGATGGGTCTCGCATAAATGGATCCACTGGTTTCGGTGTCTTCAATGAAAACTCCACCGCCTTCCGCAAACTTCAGGAACCTTGTTCGGTTTATGTTGCTGAGCTGGCAGCAATCGACTTCGCCTTGGGGATGATCTCAAACATGCCCGCAGACCATTTCTTCATCTTCTCGGATAGTCTTAGTTCTATTGAGGCACTCCGGTCGATGAAACCTGTAAGGCATTCATCTTACTTTCTTACAAAAATAAGGGAGCAGATGGGTGCACTGGTCGAAAGATCATACAAGATTACCTTTGTATGGGTCCCCTCACATTGCTCAATTTATGGCAATGAGAAGGCGGACTCTCTCGCAAAGGTGGGCGCACAGGAAGGTGAGATCTATGATAGAAGAATTTCACACGATGAATTTTTCCATTTTGTTCGCCAGAGTTCTCTTCAAAGTTGGCAAAATGATTGGCGAGATGGCCAGCTGGGACGGTGGTTACATTCTATTATTCCTAATGTTTCTTTGCGAGCGTGGCATTACGGTTTGGACGTAGGTCGAGACTTCATACGCGTGATGTCAAGACTCATGTCCAACCATTACTCGCTAGGCGCGCATTTGCATAGAATAAACCTCGCGCTCGACAAGCTTTGTACTAAATGCGGTTCCGGTTATGATGACATCGACCACGTAGTTTGGCAATGCCCGGATAATGACGCCTCCAGAGCGCTACTATTGGATACCCTTGAGGCCCGAGGTAGACAACCCTTTGTTCCAGTAAGAGATGTGTTGGGAACCCGCGATCTAATCTATATGCGGTCCATTTATGAGTTTCTTCGCATGTGTTGTATAAAGGTCTAATCTTCTGTTTTTTTTTTCGCTTCAGTTTTTTTTTTCTTTGTGTTTTGTCTTTTTTGTGTTATATGTTCCTGGCCATCCGGCAGACGAAAACCCGTGACAAGCCCGTGCAAACACCAGAGGCGACGCCAAAAGCCAAGATACCTCCCGGATGTGCTACAGAGAACCCTGAAACCTTATCCTCACCATGCCTTTCCTTAAAATTTTGTGACCCGCTAACCTCGAGCAGCCACGAGTACCCTGGCCTCCTCCCAGTACTAACCTTGAGTACCTAAGAAAGTCAGAAAATTGTATGTAACTAAATACAAATAATGAATTGCGGCTCCGTAAAGCGTTACACGCGATTGAGCCATAAATAAATGAACTAGATAAAAAAAAAAAAAAAAAAAAACTTTAGTAACAAATTGAATAAATATTTGAATTTTGAGTTTTTTTTTCCCCTTTTGCCGTTAAAATTACGAAAGTAGTAGGATGGATGGCTATCGTATTAATGCGAATGACCTCCTTGAAGAGGAGTTGGACTACGAACTGAGTATTCGGTCCCAACCAACTAACGTACCGATTGTTGCCAAGCGTCGTTCTCTTCGCAAATGGCTAAGAGGCAACGAAGATCCGAACTTTATATTGAAGTCTCGGTATGAATTAGCTCGGGATTATGTGACTATACCCTACAAACTCGAAGAAATCGAGGATCAAATAATCAATGGAAGGAGTGCAGGTTGCCTATCGCGATTGGTTCATTATCATAAACGTGTTCGGCGTTACGTGGTTCAAACGGAGAAACAGAAGGATCAACAGAGGATGTTATTGTATGTGATTACTCAATTGGCAGTGAAATATTTTGCAGCGGATTTTAGTGAAGTGATGTGGATGGTACCAACGTGCCAAATTGTGCCAATGTCGACTCAGCTACCGATGGCTTCAACCACCAGTCAGGACCAGCAATCGGTTGCGGGACCCAGTGGAGTGCAGCAGACAGTGGAGGCCCCCTCTGGAACAGTCGGTAGTGAGCCGCCTGGCATCGTTTCGGATGATCGGGAAATGGAGAGTGCCCCGTTGAGCATTGCTGCTCCGGTCAACGAACAGTATGAAGCAAGAGCGACCGAGGAAGAAGGAGCCGTTGGAGGCTTGTCCGTCACACAACCGCATAACAATCCGTTTATTCCACCGGATAACCTACCAACCTACCGTAGGTCTGATTATGTGGGCCGAAATGCCGCAGTGGAGTCCAATCGACGTCGGTCTGCTCCTGGATTTCTGAGCAATCCTACGGTTCAGTCCCTGAAGGAGCAGCCTCGGACCAGCAGTTCTCCAATTGTGACTGAGGGACCAGCTCAGCCGACCCTCTCGGCTAGTTTCTTAGACAAGACGTTCTACACTCCTCCGTTTCAAACCAACCTTGCTCAACTACATGTGGGTAGGCCGATTCATCCTGATCATCTGTCAGTATCGCAACCCCTGCCGGAAAGGGAATCGGTTAGACAGGCCGTTCAACCCCGAGTCGAGGGAGCAACCTCCTCGGTACCGAGTAACCCTGAAAGAAATGACAGAAACATGAGTGGATATGTTCATGCGTCACAGATTGAAAACTATGTTAAAGCATACCTGGACAGATTGATAGAGAGTGGTTCTCAACGTATGACGCCCCCGGACGTTGATGTAAGCCGGTTGGCCGATCGGATTACTAATATTGAATTTCGGGATACTGAAGCTTTCCAGATTTCTCGAGGGGATATGAGAGGATTAATCACGCCAGACCAATCGCCTGTTGCACCATTACAGTTGTCGTCGCAGAATCGAGAAGAGCGGGTTCCATTGAGCTCTGATGTGGGATGCAGACAAGCTCCGACAAATAATCGTCCTATCTCACCGCGAGACCCATATTCGATGCCTCGTCAAGGTATCTCGCATCAACCACGAGGAACATTCCCGAACCCCTACGATTCGTCAGTAGTTCCCAATGCTCAAGGGTCATCGGGGTATGCACGACGTCAACCTCATCAACAATGTAACATTATTGAGAAGTGGCCAAAATTTAGCGGCGATAATAATGCTATTCCAGTGACTGACTTTTTACGTCAGATAGACATTTTATGCCGGTCATATGACATAAGCAAGCCAGAGTTGAGAATGCATGCGCATCTCTTGTTTAAGGAGAATGCCTATGTGTGGTACACGACCTATGAGGATCGCTTTCAGAATTGGGAAACTTTGGAGAGTTACCTGAAAATGCGGTACGATAATCCCAATCGGGACCGTATCGTAAAGGAGGAACTTCGAAACCGCAAGCAACGACCAAATGAGCTGTTTAGCGCTTTTCTAGCCGACATCGAGATGCTCGTCCAGCGATTGAACCATAAAATGACTGAAAGGGAGAAATATGAATTGATCATAGAAAACATGAAGATTGGGTATAAGCGCCGTTTAGCCTTGGAGCCGATACAATCGATTGAGCACTTGGCACAAATGTGTTACAAGTTTGATGCTCTCGAGCCAAATTTGTATGCAGTAGGACTTCCAACGAAAGCGACGGTACATCAACTTACCGCTGATGACGAAGAAGAGGACAACTACGATTCGGCGGAAATGGATCAGATCTTTGCGTTACAGAAGCGGTTTAGCAAGTTTAAACGAGCTAATAAGGATGGCTTAGGAGATTCAAAGGGATCGTCGTCAGAGAACGGATCACAGTTAGTCTGTTGGAACTGTAGGCAGACCGGACATCTGTGGAAGGAGTGTAATAAGAGAAAGGAGATCTTTTGCCACATTTGTGGACATGGGGACACTACTGCGTTTAGATGTCCAAATCAACACAATCTGAAGCCACGAGAAGACGAGGAATCAAAAAACGAATAAGCGAGGAACGGTGTGGGAATCGCGTTTCCTCATCCGTTAATAATCAGATTCCCAATCCTCAGTATTCTCAGTTCAATAAGGTTCTTCAAATCGATACCCGAGTCCATAAATGCCCCCATCTAAAAGTACAGATAATGTCGGAAGAAGTAGAAGGTTTGGCTGACACTGGTGCAAGCCTATCAGTGATCAGCACGGTGAAGCTTATACACAAGCTTGGTTTGAAGATTCAGCCGCTTCAACTACAAATAACTACCGCAGACGGAACACCTTATCATTGCCTTGGATTTGTGAACTTACCAGTGACCTATAAATCAACAACCCATGTTCTGCCAACCATTGTAGTGCCAGAGATGAAGAAGGATCTAATCCTAGGAGTCGACTTCTTGGATAAATTCGGTTTCCAGCTGGTCGGTCCTCAAGTACCTAATGCCGAGCCGCCACCACTTCGAGAAGGCTTATGTTGCGTAGAAGAATACTTCGGAGATCGAGAAAAGATTTGTTTTCAGGTGGTGCCTGGGTCGCCACAGGAAAATCAAAAGGAAACAAATATAGAAGTCGACGAAAGCCTCGAAATGCCCACGATTGAAATTCCGGAGAATTCTTTGCATTGTCCCGAAGATCTCCGTACAGAACATGCCTTGTCCGGAGAAGAACGATTAGCCCTTTACAATGTTGTTAAACAGCTACCAGCTACTAAAGAAGGATCTTTAGGCCGAACTCACATCATGGAGCATCAGATTGAGCTACTTCCCGGGGCAACACCTCGGAGAATCCCCTCATACCGTTGGTCCCCTGTCGTAGAACAGGTAATCGATGCGGAAGTCGATAGAATGCTCAAGTTAGGGGTAATCGAAGAGTGCGCCGGAGTTGTAGATTTCGTGAATCCTCTACTCCCTATCAAAAAAGCTAACGGCAAATGGAGGATTTGCTTGGATTCGAGGCGACTCAATCAAGGCACAAAACGCGACGACTTCCCCTTCCCAAATATGATGGGAATTCTTCAAAGAATCGAGAAATCGAAGTTCTTTTCGGTTATCGATCTCTCGGAATCGTATTATCAGGTTCCATTAGCCGAGTCAGCCAGAGATAAGACAGCCTTTAAGACCAATAAAGGACTCTTCCGATTTACCGTTATGCCTTTCGGACTTACCAATGCCCCGGCTACTATGGCCCGTCTGATGTCCAAGGTTCTTGGACATGATTTGGAGCCCCAGGTTTACGTTTATTTGGATGATATTATCATCGTCTCCAATAGCCTGGAGGAGCATTTGGAGCTCATTAGGATTGTAGCCGCACGCCTTCGCAGAGCAGGATTAACCATCAACCTTAGCAAAAGTAGATTCTGTCAAACTGAAATCCGCTATCTTGGCTACGTTTTGTCAGAAAAAGGGCTGGCGATGGATGTCAGTAAAATCCAACCCGTGTTGGATTACCCGACCCCAAAAACCGTAAAGGACACTAGGAGACTTCTCGGATTAGCCGGTTTCTATCAGAAATTCGTGCAAAACTATTCCGACATAACAACCCCCATCACTGACCTCCTAAAAAAGGGTAAGAAGAAGTTCGCCTGGAACGAAGAAGCGGAAATAGCTCTACAAAAGTTAAAAACGGCACTCGTAACGGCTCCAATCCTGGCCAATCCCAATTTCCAAGCACCTTTCATTCTCGAAACGGATAGCTCCGATTTGGCTATCGGTGCCGTACTGTTACAGATTCAGGAAGGGGAACGACGGACTATCGCATACTTCTCGAAGAAGTTGTCCAGCACCCAGCGTCGGTATAGCGCCACAGAACGCGAGTGTTTAGCTGTTCTGATGAGCATCGAACATTATAAACACTTCCTGGAAGGGTCACAGTTCATAGTGCAAACGGACGCTATGAGCCTGACGTTCCTTCATAGTATGTCCATCGAGTCCAAGTCACCTCGAATTGCACGGTGGGCTTTGAAGCTGGCGAAATATGACGTGCTCTACCAATACAAGAAGGGATCGGAGAACATTCCTGCGGACGCACTGTCGCGATCTATCTATACGATTGAGGACAATTTGCCTGATCCGTACATAACACAGTTAAGAACCATGATCGAAAAATATCCCGAGCGCTACAAGGACTTCAAGATTACCGAAGGGAAAGTATTTAAGTTTATAACTAACAGCACCATCTTGGAAGATCCAGGATTTAGATGGAAGTACGTTGTTCCGCTAGCAGAACGTCGCGATCTTATTAAACTCGCCCACGAACAAGCTCATTATGGGTTTCTAAAAACCTTGGCCCGCCTACGTGAACGCTATTACTGGCCGCAAATGGCGTCCGAGGTCCAGCGCTTTTGTAATAGCTGCCAGATTTGCAAAGAATCCAAAACCCCTAATCTTAATGTTCGACCGGTCTGCGGAAAACCGAAGATCTGTTCTCGGCCATGGGAAATGATATCCCTTGATTTTCTAGGGCCTTACCCGAGATCGAAAAATGGCAACATTTGGCTCTTGGTAGTGTGCGACCATTTCTCCAAATTCATAACCGTCCAATGTATGCGTAGTGCTACCGCTCCCGCGGTATGCATGTTTGTCGAGCACCAGGTATTCAACTTGTTCGGTGTTCCAGCCATTTGCATAACGGATAACGCTACAGTGTTTAAGTCTGAAGCATTCACGAAGTTACTGAAGGCCTACGATGTCACCCATTGGAACCTCGCAGTGTACCACCCTAGCCCGAACCCGGTTGAGAGGGTAAATCGAGTTATAGTTACTGCAATTCGTTGTTCTCTTCATCAGCAAAAACATCATCGGGATTGGGACCAATCTATACACCAGATTGCACAAGCTATCAGAACAACTGTTCATGATAGTACAGGCCACACTCCGTTCTTCATCAACTTTGGGCGAAACATGGTTAGCTCAGGTGCCGAATACGATTTTTTAAGGGAAACAGCCAACCCGGAGGAAAGTCTAGTCAAACTAAGCGAGGATATGAAAACGCTCTTTGGTATAGTGAGGCAAAACCTATTGAATGCGTACCAGAAATACTCCAAGACATATAACCTCCGAGCGAATATGAAGCATACTTTTGAACCTGGCCAAATAGTCTTCAAGAAAAACATCAATTTATCGGACAAAAGTAAGAATTTCGTGGGAAAATTAGCAAGTAAATTTACCAAAGTGCGGGTGAGAGAAAAGATAGGCACTAATTCTTACATTGTCGAGGACTTGGGTGGGAAGAGAATCTCCGGAGTTTACCATGGATCATTCCTAAAACGAGCCTAGGATCATCAAACTCAAGCTATGTCGGTGTCATCATTGGGTGCACATAAACTACGAGTATTGTTATCATCAAAACACTCCTTTGAGGTAGTTTATTTCAACGTTGAAGAAGTCACTTGAAGTGTGAACTCACGTTGAAGATGCATTATGAATCAGCTATGTCGATGTTGAGCCCAGTCTCCATCAACCAGAACTTCCATGAAACACTCCTTGAGGAATCGTATTACGTGTTTGAGATGTCACTCTGTTGTTTCCTCACACGAAAAGTAGCCATCCGTAGTAGTTTTGTTGTTTACGTCTGTAATAAATTCCATAGTAATGTAATGTATCCATCGTACGTCGGTCCGTTCAAATCAGTAAATTAGAGTACTTACAGATAAAATTTCACCACCAGTAATAGTTCCTCTAGTATTTCACATTATTAAAGTAAGCTTTCATATTTTTTTTTGTCTAAAACCGTCTAGTTTCATTAAAAATTTTGCTAACTTCACTAAAACTTTCACTTTTCATTTTCAGTACAGACTAGTTTGACAGTGTTTTGTTTTGATTTAGTTTTTCTTACTGGATTAGTTATGTGATGTTTTCTATGCGGCTATTCTGATTGGAAAGCCCTCTCACTGAGAGAGCGAGCTTTTGGGCGTATATGAGAATGAGAATGATTTTAGTTGCGGTACACGTTCGTAAAGAAATAGTATTTTCCAATTATTATTGGAGTTATTTTGTTAGAGAATAGATTAATTTTCAGATATGTCTGAAGTTATTTGGTTATTAGATAAGGAAGTTTGATCAGATTTGTCTGATGTTCGTAGGATTAGAGTGAATGAGAGAAGCAGGATGTTATAAAGGAATGATGTCATATTAGATCAGAATATCCGGTAGAAAATTTCAATCTTCTGCTTACATTTCCATTAATAGCATCAATAGTCAATACCAATAGCCCAATCCCAATACAGTCATGACTCGCTGGTTGGGGGCTTAATAGTTGGGTGGCTTTTTAGTTGGGGCTCCGTTAGTTGAGCGGTCAGCCAACTAAAAAGCACCTGGATGTCATAATTCAATGTCAAACTGAAAATGACAACCAATCTGTAATTCCGAGGGGCGAGCTAATGAGTTTTTGGTTTCTTAAACTTTACTGATAATCGAGAAGAATTTCTATTTCATATTTCTTAAAAAAACAATATGTACAATTACTTCGAAACAAATGCAAACCATCAACAATCTTTATTTTGTCGATCATTGAAAGCGTTTTGTGTTGCATTTTGGTCCGGGTGGATTCATAAACATCTATATTTTCACTTCACCGACTAAAAATGGGTGAAAATAATTATTTCTCGCATTAGCTATATATGTATTTTGCAAAACGTATTAGTTTTGCTCTAAATGTAAAACAAATTGTAACATTTTACTTTTTACTGCCAACCTAAACATGATTTAAAAAAACAATGCGCACGCCCCTTGTGCTGCTGTCACTTCACCCAATTAGCGAATTGAATTCGTTGGTTGGGTGGAGGTTGTGGCTCAACGAGCGGGTTCCGACTGTAGTTCAATCCGATGTTTCGATTTCCTTTAAGTTACGTAATAAGTTTTGAGTTTTGATATTGTTCGATCGGTGTCATAATAATAATCTAGGTATTTTCAAATTTCAAAAAAAAAAATGAAATTTGAAAATTTCATTTTTTTTTTATTCTAGCATCGGCGAAAATGTAACATTAATTCTTGAATATGATTTGAATCTGGATGTACGGGAAATAAAATTAACAGTGTAATGCTTATGATACACTTTGACCTCTTTTGCAACATGCGCGCCATCTCTTGCCCTTTCTGAGACACCTGAAGCTTTTGCAAAAAAAAAGTATCGATAGTTTGTCTCGCAAGTTTCCGTGAGTGCCTCCATGGATCTCATAACTGACCACAAAAAGTATTTCAAAAAACCCCTAATTGAACTAATCCTAGAGGCTAGCCAAATATCCGCTACCTGCTTGTATAACACAATACAAGCAAAGGTAGAATGAGATCGATAGCTTAGAAACGTTTAAGGCAAAATGAGATGGGGTTGTTCGAAATTGCGTTCGACAAAAATAGGTACGCAATAGGGGGGGTTTATAAAAACTAAATTTTCCGACCGACATTTTATTCTCGTGCGATTCGTCAAGTTTTCTAAATCGGTGAAAATTTCAAATTACCAGTTAGCCAAGTCAATAGTGATTTTGGGAAGACAAAATTGTAATAATCAGTGATCAAAACAGTTAATTGATTATTTTACAATCTTTGGTAAAAACCTATTTTAAATGAAATCTAGTGGAAAACCTTTAACTTTTCTCGAATAATTTTCGTAGATTAAGATTAAGCCAGGATAGCCATTTTGAAAATCACTCTAAGTGTGACTAAAATACCAGATCAAAAGGGTAAGATGAAGAATTTTGATCTCTTTAAAAGAGTGGAATGTGAATTTGTCCTTCTAATCGATTGACCAGGTGATTCCCGCTGGTCATCGCGGGTGTTTATCCGGAGTCGCCGACTTCTAGGAAAATCAGTTCGTTGACTCGAACCAGCCCTGCGACCGGACCACTCTCATGCGAGCGCCCATCAATCGCGCAACATCCGAAAGCTTTCCGCAACGTTTCTCGTCGCAGCATCGGCAAGCTCATCCCATAATTGTTGCCCAAATCGTCTCACACCGAAACATCGCACAATCGGCAAGCGTTAGGCACAGAAGTTTGAAGAAGTGCCACCTGCGGGTGAGTAGCCGAAACTGTGTTTACACGCATAGCAAGCAAACGAACGGTGGAAACGGTTGCGTGTGGATAGTTGTGTTGCGGATCGACCCCTGCATGTGGAGTGTGGAACCTCGCGAAACGAAAAAAGTGCATGCGCATGCGATTCAAGGTCACGTGAACGTTTGAATCGACGTGATACGATTGTTCAACAGATCCTGGAAAGTCGAACGACGTGGGACCTGCTCGTCGGAAACTGTGAATGGTTTGCAGCTAGAAAGGTCAGATCTTTTTATTGTACATATTTTTTTTTCGTTTTTTAGCTTGTAAGAACAAATTAGAATTAAGCTCAAAGAATATTGGTGACGTCACCTTCACGAAAGCTAGGCCTATGTAAATTGCGAAAACTTTTGAATAAACTGGAATTGAAAACTATAGGCCCTCACCAATTCGAAGGTTGACGAGTTATGCGATTTGAATTTTCTTATAATATTTCCTTTATTTGTCTCATTAAGCCTTATCCGCAAATTAACTTGCTGTTTAGGTAAATTTTGATAAATTTGATTGAGAGTTAAGTTAGTTCAGTTGGGTGAACTTTGAAGCCAACCTTGTGGTTAGCTAAAGTGATCGGTGTTTGAGGGAATAACCTACCCGCCCTAGAAAAGAGCCTCTGCCGGGCCACTAACAGCCTCAGTAGTCTCACGTTAAGTGAGTGGCGCTTAAACTACTGCAGGTCTCGTACCCTACAGTATGCGGCAGGAAAAAATGCGAAAGTGTTTTTCAACTTCAAACCTCGTTTTCGTCCATTTGACGTTAACCAATCTATGTTTCAACGTTCCATGATCTCTAATAGGCTAGTTTTCTGAGAAGTTAATTAAAAATTTTCCCATTTTGGTCACTAACCTTTACAGGGCGACGCCTGAAGCTGAAGACTATCTGAATTTTCAAACCGCAGAAAAGTACACAGGTCGCTAAATTTCGTATCTGATAAAACAAAATGTTTAATTTTCTTTACAGTATCATCAAATATATGTACTTATTTCATCTAGTATGTGAAACTACATGGCTCTGGATCAGTGTGGTCTGGTTGTTCATTGTGTTTAAGTTAATTTTGTTACTGTTATAGTCATTTTGTTAAAAGACCATTGGGCGCGCAGTTTATTGATACCCGCTTCTTAGGCTTACATTATCACATGTTAAACATCAAATATGTTCATTTTTATTTTTCAGTGCTAGGATATAGACATTGACTGATACACTATCATGAAAAAATAGTCATATATATCCCATATTTAGCATGTAATAGTGCCTTGAACTTTTCGCATTTTTTCCTGCCGCACCCTGTAAGCATTCGTTACAACCATGCCATGAGGAAGTGCCCAAGGAAGATTGAAGTTTACGTTCATGGATAAATCTGCTTGGAATTCCAAGATTTGCCAGGAAGTTCGTGCTCTGGACATCGTTTTCTCACATCACGATTTTGACACCAAATGTGTACAAAGATGATAACCTCAAGAATCGCGTGCTGCTTTTCAAAAATTCCCACAAGGGATCTGTAGAGGTTTGAGCTAATTTGGTGAGCTATCACGACAGCCTGAGATGTGTAGTGCTGTCATCACTGTTGGATAGTGTTTATAAACGAAAAAAACACTCAAATTTCGCTTCTTTGGAATTCACTGAATAGCCCTTAATTTCGCAAGAAGAGAAATATTTGGCAAAGTTTCTTTGGAATCCTAATCAGATTGGTAGAGGGTCTCAGGACACTACAGAGGTGACCTGATTGTTAAACAAGTCCGCCGAAGGGGTTGATGTTAAAATTTACTACCATTGTGCAGATTTTCAAGGAAGTAATCACGGAAAAAATGAGAAAATGTATTAAAAATTAAATTAAATAATTTTAATGATATTTTTCCTTGAAACTACAGTAAATTATCTTTGTTTTGAGGGCTTCACCTTTTCTGTTTGTTATTCCACCTCTGAGATATAAGTGATTATCTGCGTCCGGATTCTAACTGGACAATGCTTTATATCCCAGATATTCCTTCAGAAATATCTCTTCAGGAAGTTCACCATAGATTTGTTCAGGAATTGCTCTAGGAATTTCATGTAAAATTCTCGCATGAATGTGTCTTGAAATTTCTTCAGCAATTCATCCAGAATATTCTACAGGAATTTTTCTAGAGATTTTTGCATTATTACTTCCACTGATACAGGTAGGAAGTACATACAGAGATTCCTTCATGTGTTCCCCAGAAGCTTATACGGCATTTCCTCTAATGATAACTCCTATGACTTTTCTACGGATTCATAAAAAAATATTAACAATATATATCTTAAAAATTTCTACAGAAATTCCTCTGGAAATTCCTTAGGAAACATATCAAGAGTTTTTTATTTTCAAGGGATCTTTGCAGATGTTTCTGCACGTATTGCTACTGGATTATTTTTTTCAAAAATCTGTCTACAGCTTTCTCTAAAAATGCTTTCAGAAAATTCTTCAATAATTTTATTAAAGGATTTCTCCAGGTATTTTCTTATAATTCCCTCATTATTTGAATTTTTTCTAGGAAATCCAGCGAAGGTTTCCAGAGAAGTTTCCCTAGGTATTTCTCCGGGAAGTTCTTGAGAAAAGCCTCCTGGATTTCTTCAGATAGGGTAATTGATCCAATCATGGAGGAGTTCAGCACTGGGTTCATGTTTAAACCACAATTGTATCGCCCCAAGCAAACTTTTTACATGGATTGAATTGAAAATAATAAAATCCATCCTTAATCTACGGGAAAATAACGAAATATTGCCACTTTGATGTTGTTATGAGCATTTTATTCGTTTTTATCTGAAGGAACATTGTGTTCCTAATGTTGCGGCATTTGTTCCTATTGTTGCGGTATCCCATTGAAATTATATGGGATATCGCAACATTAGAAACACTACCGCAACAATAGGAACACAGCAGCAAACACATTAAGGAAAATGTTTTTTTTTTAACCTTCACATACCCGACCCCCAACATCTCATTTTCAAAATGCTGGCATTTCGTCAATTTTCATCCAACTTTTTTGAAGTCGCCCTCAATCGATCATAAATTGGTGCAAGTTTATTACACCCAAGTGACCATGCAATATTCGGAACCATTCCGGAGTTATCCCGGATTATACTGGGGCCAGGTAGGGGGGCGAAAAGGCTAAAAATGATGTTTTCGTGTGTTATTGTGTTTGAACCATTGATTTACAGTGGAATTTTTATTGTGAACAATAAAACACAACTGCGATAACCAGATTTGAATAAGTTGACCTATCTGGATCACCGTGACAGGTTCTGCGAGGACCTCACTTCTGGTAATCATCCAAAACATGTCGTGCGGCATATCAAACTTCATGATTTCAAATGACTGAGTCAGAAACGATACCCTCTGACGTCTGTAAAGCCTGTATCTGCAATAATCGGGACACAGAAGTACGGCTGTAGTTCTGCAATGAATCGGTAAAATTGGCCAAATAATTGACTGACAACTCTTTGGTGTATGTTTATTATTTATGCCAAATTTCATAAAAATCGACGCATTACTTTTAACTGTGGATGAAAAACAAACAGACGTGGTTTTAGGCATTTTGTACAATCATGACCAATTTTCATTCACATAATAGATGGTTCTTTTACGCTACAGTTCAAAGTTCTGTGATGATAATAATGAATTTTCGTGAGCAGTTATGATACTTATAGAAACACTTTCTTGCAAAATTTCATCAACTTTTATCAACTGGTTTGAAAGCTACTGGTGTTGATAGGGGTGAGTGTTTGTGGAAATTGTTCGTGTTTTTTATGTGCGATTTTTGCCTGTTCATAACCTTTGAATTTCTATGCCAATTTTCATGAAATTTTCAGAGAGGTAGTTGATTATGTGTTTATTATGCCTGCAAAATTTGATGACTATTGGTATAGCACTTTCAATAGTACAATCGAAACAATAAAGGATGTTGACTAATTGCTGCCTGAGGGTCTAAAATCACGTTCAGTCCCAATACATGTTTCGGCTATCAAATTGTTGATCGTGCATCGATTTTTTTGAAATTTTGCCTATGCAACAGAAATAGATTGAGAAGTTTTTGTTCAAAATTTCAGCCATTTTCTTTGCCAAATTCAAAAGTTACAGCGCTGACCAAAAAACTAGGAGCTGTACAAAATTCAATGGCGCACATTCTACTCTTTCATTGCTACAACAAAAAGTACTGCCCCGATTCACATGAAATTTTGTAGGTCAAATGAACACATCTTAAGATATTATTAGGCGAAATTTGAGAAATGTTAATGTTTCTTTTTCAGAGTTACAGATGTATTTCTGTGTCCCAATTATTGCGGATACAGGCTTTATCAACTAATATGGCCAACCTGGAACATCCAGCATAGGTTCCACGGGGATGACATCGGGGACATTTCTGGTTTGCAATTAAAACATGCCGTGCGACGTATAAAACTTCA
Organism: Aedes albopictus; assembly: GCF_035046485.1. Taxonomy (NCBI): domain Eukaryota; kingdom Metazoa; phylum Arthropoda; class Insecta; order Diptera; family Culicidae; genus Aedes; species Aedes albopictus. The sequence goes on along the minus strand of NC_085138.1, from coordinate 98,617,053 downwards.
TGATTTGAAGAGAATGGAGCAGAAAAAAGTGACTGAAGTATGTTGCAACTGATATGGCCGCTCCGGAACACCTGAAACAGGTTCCTCGGGGGAATCTCAAACACAATAACAGACGAAATAATCCCTTTTAGTCATTTGGCAAAACAGACCCCACCCACACCCCCTGACCCCAGTACAATCCGAAATATCTCCGGAATGGTTCCGGATAATACATGACCACTTGAGTGTAATAAACTTGCACCAATTTATGATCGATTAAGGGCGACTTCAAAAAAATCGGATGAAAATTGACGAAATGCCAGCATTTTGAAAATGAGTTGTCGGGGGTCGGGTATGTGAAGGTTAATAGGTTTTTGGGCAAATTTTAAGCAAACAAATGATGCAATCTCACAATTTAAGCACCATACATCTATTAAAAATACCTTTTGGTAATATTTGAGTCGAAATAGTGCTCAATTGCCATTACCGCAATATTAGGTACTACCACAACGATGGGAACAATTACCCTATTTCTACAGAGATAAATTCAAAAGTGCTTCCTAAGATTCACACAGGGATTCAACTGAAGATTTCTCGAGAAATCCCTTTAGGGCTTTTTCAGAAATTCCTTCTGAAATTCCTTTGAGAAGATAGTTTTATCTCTACAGACCTTTTCGGAACTAAAGGGGTTTCTTCAGGAAGGGATTTCTTCAAAAGTTCTTCCATGGAGTTTTTCAGTAGTTCTTCTAATTATTTCTTTTTATATCTTACAGGGATTGCTCCGGAAACTCTTCCCAAGGGTTCTCCAAAAAATCCTTGAATTGTTTCTTTAGTGATTCCTGCAAAAAATCTTACAAAGACCTCTTTAAGAAACGAGATCCTTGCAGAATGTGTTACATTCCCCAGGAATTTTTCAGAAGTTCTTCCAGAAATTGCTCAAAAATCAGGGGAGGTTTTTTGAAGGAAATATCGGAAGGAATTTCTAAAAAAAACCCTGCAGATATTTGTAAAAAAAATAACACCGTCTGACTGAACATTCCTAACATTCGACACACATATAACACCCACAGGCTATGTAAAGAATTTTCCGTTTGGCGGAAAGGTTTCCCACTGGAGCGGGGAATCGAACCCACTATCCGAGGCTTACGAGACAACTAAACGACTGACGCCGCTAACCGCTCGGCCACGAAGCCCCCGAAAACATTTTTGGAGGAATTCTGGATAAAAATTCGTGAAACAATTGCTGAAGCAATCTCTGAAGAAATTCATGGATGAATACCTAGAATAATACCTAGGAGAATACCTGAAGAAATACCATAAGATAACCCCTTAATTTTCAGAAAAACAATAAGAGAATTGTGGCGGAACTCTATAAATGCTAAAGTAATTTCTGGAGGGATTCCTAGAAAAATCTGTAGATGAATCTCTTAAAAAATATCTACAGAAATGGTAGACTGGTACTGGCAATATTCTTGAAGAAATTCCTTAATTAATTCTTGAGGGATCTCTGGAGGGTTTTCTGGAGAAACCCTTAAAAGTACTCCTAGAAATACATCTGACGGAATTCTCAAAATCTCTCTATCTCTACCTTTTACAATTTCTGAAGGGATTTAAACACAATTTTTTTCAGATCCTCTGAAGAAATAAAAACAGTGTTGAAAAAAATCTTTGAAATTATAGCTGAAAGAACTAGAGAGCTCTCAAAAATAAAAAAAATTGAAAAATCAAAAACCAAAATTCACAAAATCGTGAATAAAAAAGAATCACCTTCCAACACATGTTTAAATCAATTTTAGATGCTGAAAAATGATATTTAGATCAATATAAGAAATTTTGCTGTTCCACCACTCGTCTAGAAACAAAATTCAAGGTACATACGCCAAGGCTGCTAATATTATGAGATATTTCAAAAATATCTAAACTCATATCGATTTTCATTCTTGAGACGCTGAGAAATGTGTTTCATAATATCTATTTCCAGCCCACAGAGCTGTGGGATAGTGGCGGGACAAAAGGCACAATAGTTAGTATTCCGGACGATAAATGCAACAATGGCGTCCATTGTTAGTTAGAATAACTTCACCTTGTACCCCCTCAGCAGCGGGGCCAATGGAATTCATTGTACTCCCTGCATTACTTCCCACCAGCGCAGCAGTCCACCGGAAACCGGATGCAAGCGAGCGTGAATTTGCCGCGAGTGACCCCGACGCCCAACAGCGACACGGACGACGACGACGACATTTGGCATACACTGGGTGCCGAACAAGGATCGAACACGGCGAATCACTGCAGTCAAGCACGATGCTGTTGGTGCTGCTGCCATCATCCTTGGGGTATAACTTCCGGTCAATTGAGAACCAATCGAGCGAGGCAATGAACAAGGTTTGAATGGTGGCGATGAAGCGGTCGATACCTATAGGATACACAGATTATATAGGTTAGTTGGTGGAGACACACTTGGCAGCCAGCGCCAGCGCCAGCCAGCAGCGGCCGGCCTATTGGTTTCATTGATGGCGAAGGTCATCCGTGTTGGATGGAGAGGAACCAGACAGGATGTAGCCGATTTGTGAACTTTGCTCGGCTGTTGAAATGAATCGGAAAAAATGAAATGGGTTTATGACTTTGAGGTTCTCTTACAATTGCAAAGCGTGGTGAGCAATGATCAATAAATTCGGAATAAAATTGACACAAATCAAGAATGATGGATTTAAGTAACACGGGCTTGTTTCGAGGATAACACAAGTGATCTAAATCAGCATATCTATAAGAAGTTAACCATACAGCATCTTGATCTTCGTTTTTTGCTTCCTCTGGTATTTTGGTCTTCTGGCCTTCTGGTCATCTGGTCTTCTGGTTTTCTGGTTTACTCGTCTTCTGGTCATCTGGTGTTCTGGTCTTGTGGCCTTCTAGTCTTCTGATATTCTTGTCTTATGGTTTTCTGATCTTCTGGTCATCTGGTCTTCTGGTCTTCTGGTCTTCTGATCTTCTGGTCTACTGATCTTCTGGTCTCAGAGTCTTCTAATCTTCTGGTCGTCTGATCTACTGATCTGGTATTCTGGTCTGCTGGTCTTCGGGTCTTCTGGTCTTCTGGTCTTCTGGTCTTCTGGTCTTCTGGTCTTCTGGTCTTCTGGTCTTCTGGTCTTCTGGTCTTCTGGTCTTCTGGTTTACTTGTCTTTTGGTCTTCTGGTGTTCTGGTCTTGTGGTCCTCTGGTCTTCTGGTCTTGTGGTCTTCTGGTTTTCTGGTCTTCTGGTTTTATTGTCTTCTGATCTTCTGTTCGTCTGGTCTTCTGGTCGAATGATCAACTGGTCTACTGATCTTCTGGTCTTCTGGTCTACTGGTCTTCTGGTCTTCTGGTCTTCTGGTCTTTGGTCTTCTGGTCTTCTGGTCTATTGAACATCTGGTCTTCTGGTCTTCTGGTCTTGTGATCTTCTGGTATTTTGGTCATCTGGCCTTCTGGTCTTCTCGTCATCTGATCTTCTGGTCTTCTGGTCTTCTGGCCTTCTGGTTTTCTGGTCTACTGGTGATTTGGTCTTCCGGTTTTCTGGTCTTCTGGTCTTCTGATCTTCTGGTCTTCTGGTCTTCTGATCTTCTGGTCTTCTGGTCATCTGGTCTTCTGGTCTTCTCGTCATCTGATCTTCTGGTTTTCTGATTTTCTGGTTTTCTGGTCTTCTGATCTTCTGGTCTTCTGGTCTTCTGGTCTTCTGGTCTTCTGGCCTTCTGATCTTCTGGTCTTCTGGTCATCTGGTCTTCTGGTCTTCTGGTCTTCTGGTCTTCTGGTCTTCTGGTCTTCTGGTCTTCTGGTCTTCTGGTCTTCTGGTCTTCTGGTCTTCTGGTCTTCTGGTCTTCTGGTCTTCTGGTCCTCTGGTATTGTGATCTTCTGGTCTTCTGGACTTCTGTTCTTCTGGTCTTCTCGTCTTCTGGTTTTATTGTCTTCTGATTTTCTGGTGTTATGATCTTCTGGTCTTCTGGTCTTTTGGTCTTCTGGTCTTCTGGTCTTCTGGCTTCTGGTCTTCTGGTCTTCTGGTCTTCTGGTCTTCTGGTATTCTGGTCTTCTAGTCTTCTGGTCTTCTGGTCTTCTAGTCTTCTGGTCCTCTGGTATTGTGATCTTCTGGTCTTCTGGTCTTCTGAACTTCTGGTCTTCTGGTCTTCTCGTCTTCTGGTTTTATTGTCTTCTGATCTTCTGGTGTTATGATCTTCTGGTCTTTTGGTCTACTGGTCTTATGGTGTTCTGATCTTTTGGTCTTCCAGTCTCCTGGCCTTCTGCTCCTCTGGTCTTTTCTGGTCTTCTGGTCTACTGGTCTTCTGGTCTTCTGGTCTTCTGGTCTTCTGGTCTTCTGGTCTTCTGGGCTTCTGGTCTTCTGGTCTACTACTTCTGGTTTTCTGGTCTTCTGGTCTATTACTTCTGGTTTTCTGGTCTTCTGGTCTTCTAGTCTTCTGGTCTTCTGGTCTTCTGGTCTACTGATCTTCCAGTCTTATGGTCTTCTGGTCTTCTGATCTTCTGGTCTTCTGTTGTTCTGGTCTTCTGGTCTTCTAGTCTTCTGGTATTCCGTTTTTTTATTGCATACTTATTATAGGATTCCAAATCTTTTTGTCGGAGTAAAAGAAAAAAATCCGTGTACTTGTTACATGGCCACTGGAAAGGTTTACCAGCCGAAAAATTGCGTTCGTCCTGTAAAAAAATAGCGCACGAGCGGTTACCATTCATTACTCACTAATCGAAATCGCAGTCATACACGCTGCATTTAACACAACACTAACGCCACAGAATGGAATGCATCCCTCATTCATCGTATGGGATACGGTGGCAGCTCCCGCACTCCGGTGTCAAGTGTTCAGTCAGACACGGTGCAACAATCCAAGCCAGCAAACTAGAGCTTTCAGACAGAACGCGCCGCGGCACACAAGCCAATCCACTCAACATTGCAGTGCAGAACAGAGCATCACCTACAATAACACGACCATCATCCATGTGTACCGACCTACCCAAGTAGGTAGAAGAGCTTCGAATGTAGTGGCGTAAAATGACGATGGGGCGCGCTGTTATAATCAGAAAATGTTACAATTTTCACATCGTCTTGTTGAAGTCAGTTTTGCGGTATGATTTTTCCCTGGCTCCTGAATGCCGACGAGGGAAAGAACCGGGTGACGACGATGACAACGACGACACGGCGAATGAAAATGATGCGGAAAAATGCAAATGAGAAGAACGATTTTTACGGCACTCGCCGCGCTCATTCGAAGAACCCGACGTCAACGGGGCATAAAGGGTGGTATTGGGTAAGGGACTCTCAACTTTGAGTTGGTTTATAGTAAACTTAGTCTAGACACATAGTAACCCCTGAAAGTTTGTAGCAAATTTGGCCTAGTACACAAATTCCATTACGTTGTCTGATTATTGGTGAGCTCGTTCCATACATTCTATCGTTAGATGTTTCCTGAAGAGCTCTTGTTTGAGCTGGCTTATAATTTTCCAGTTGTTTTGGCGATGACCATAATGTTGTTTGTAAACTCCTCTTTCCCAAGCTACTTCGAAGGGTTTTAGTTCACATGAAACTAAGATGGTGAGCTCGTTTTATGTTACTATTATATGTGTGTTTCTATGGATCGGTAGTGGTGCTAAGATGCTTTTTCTAAATCTATTTTAACACTAAAAGGGATACCTGGGGTCCATTGGACCCCAGGCGCCTTTCAGAGCTCGTCTTTGATGAAACACACTCAGCGAGGTGACGAAACTGAGGCCATGAAGGTATCTCTTTTAGGGTTAATTATTCTAAATAAGCCAGTTTGCCTGTATGTACCTACAAATTGAGAACCACCGGTGTTGACTTTGCATACTGCATTCTATAGCTCGCGTATACTAAGAGTGCAAAAATCGTTGCTGCAGCATTCAACCAGGCAGCAGTGGCGGCGCGTATGTCACCATGAGTACGCTCGAGAAACAAGCTGTGACATTGAATGGCAGATCGGGGCTCTGTCTGCTGCTGATGGTTTGTGTTTTGCAATGTTGGAAACACAATTTATTCTCCTTTTTTCCGAAGAACGATGCTAACACACGAAAAAAAAACCCAAAGCCCACCAGTCAAGCCGATTCTCTCTGACCCATCTACTTGGCGATATCGAAGTTTTTCTTCTGACTTGCTCTACCACAACAACAGATCATCGGGCTCGAATCGATTCTAGACGACAAAAACAAGCTAGTAATACAGCGCAGCAGCACGCTTATCGTTTTGTTGGTGCGGTTTGGTGCATATCTGGGTTAGTGTGTGACACAAAGTTTCGGCAGGCCATACACGTATCCCTCTGTGCACATTGCCAAACCATCAGCTGACAAACGATGAGACGAGATTGCGATGGGATGTAAATCTACAGAGTACCTACCTAATGCTTCCAGTGAATCGGTTGAACAACAAGAGCGCATGCCCATTGGAAGGGTTCCCCTCGATTCGTTACGGTGGTTCTCGAGTAAGGGATCTCACCGTTTGTAGTGACGCACATCAAGCTGCAACTGTTTGGGGTAGGCAGGTTTGGATGCTGCAAAAATGTGAGTAGGAGATAATTTGTGTACAGTAGGATATGAATAAAATACTATTACCGTGAAACAGGTAACTTTGATAATGGATAATGGATAATAGAAGTTATTATACATATAATGGTAAAAAGGCGAAATTTCGGCGAGTCACGGTGCCCAAATTCATCTTATTAGAAATCGTAGCGATTACGAGGCCGATTTGTTCTGTTCTAACTTTTAACTAAAAATGCAAAATTTAGTAACAAAACAAGCAGCGCTTCAGTCAGGGTGAAATTGGCAGCACCTTGCTGAACTCGGGAGTGAACTCTTACTAGTACTACCCATTGGCGTAAATACGGGGGGGGCTAAGGGGGTCTAAGACACCCCCCCCCCCCACCCCTAGAATTTTTGTAGGCCCCCCATAGAATTGAGAAATTTTGTTGCAGTTAGGCTGTAACAAATTATGATTGTCTCTTATGTCACCCAGCCTCGGATATTTTTTTGGGTTTTGGCATTTTGAGGGGAAACACCAATAATTTACTCCCAAAATTTGAAAAAATCAAGGTCAAATCTGGGACGCCTAGAAAATTTCCTAACAAATCCGATGAGCTTTGTCATTTTGATTTATTGTTTGGATATTGTTTCATCAAATCCATTTAATATTTGTCATCATACGAGTCAACAAACACTGTGACAAAATAAAAAAATAAAATTTGTTCTGGCCTTAAATGTTTAGTTTTGTAAATGAAAATCAGATTTTGTTGAGTGTAGTGAATGTATTCATTTGTTTACGATCTCCGCATTCACAAATTGGAGTGTATTATTTTGACATGAGGAGCTCTATTGTTTCAAAATCAATAACAAATCTTTCCGGCTGTGCGTAAAGTGCGAATAAAATTTAAAAGTATTCCGAACTCTGATTCTTGCGGTTTTGCTCGAGAAAGGTAGTGTGATGCAGAGTTTAGTAATAAACTTTCTAATAAATACAGAGCATATTTTTGTTTCTGCAGCACGAGAAATGAAGAAAGCCGCGAAGGACATCCGCCAATTCTTTAAGCCAACTCCGAAGACAAGTTTGTCTGCACGCGATGAGAACCGTCGTCGATCGTAAGCCCCTCTAGCCTGCCTAGCTCCGAAGGACCAAGCAAACCTGTTGAGTTGTGTCAATACATTCCAGAATCTCCAACAAGTGTTAGCGATTTGGGAACGCTTGAAACTGGTCCAAAACAACCAATGTTAGAGTCTTACCCAAAAACTCACGATGGCAGGCAGCTTCGAGGATTTTTCGCGAAATATTTTTCCACACATCAGTGGCTGGAGTACAGCGTAAGTAAGGATGCATTGTTTTGTTATTCATGCAGAATATTTTCGGTGGATTCGGATGTTCGTGAGCAGCGGGAGAAGTTCATTACATCCGGTTTCAATAAATGGAAAAAGCTCAGTGAGGCCGTCACAACGCATGAGGGTTCCATCTTGCATAAAAAGTGCAATGAAAACTTTCTGGCCCACAAAATGGCATCGAGCTCGGTAGCAGATCAAGTAATTCTTCAAAATCAGCTACAAGAAGAAGGTACAATGGCATACATTTCGAAATTATTTGCCATTGTCTTGTACTTGGGTAAACAAGGCTTGCCGTTTCGAGGGCACAGAGAAGGGGAAGATTCAACGAACAAGGGAAATTATTTGGAACTCTGTGAATTCTTCGGTAATTATGACAGTTCTTTCCAGAAGCATTTGAGCCAAAAGATTAGCTATACCAGCCCATTGCTTCAGAACGATATGATCTCATCTGTCGCGAATGTTATGAGGCAAGAGATTAGTCAGAGGATTCAAAATGCGGGAATGTTTTCTATCATCGTTGATGAAGCTCGATGTTTCAAGCAAGAACAAATGTCGATAGTAGTCCATTACGCTGAAGATTATCAACCTTGCGAAAGATTCATTCGGTTCATTGATTGTTCTGAAGCAAGAGATGCTACCAGTCTGGCAAGCGAGATAATAAGGGAACTCAAAAGCCTTAATATTTATGGTTTGCTATTGGTAGCACAATCATACGATGGCGCGTCTGTAATGCAAGGAAAGCACAACGGAGTTCAAATGAAAATCAAAGATCATTTTCCCAAAGCAGAGTACGTTCATTGCATGGCTCACCGAATTAATCTCGTGATTGTCGATGCTTGCAAATCTATCCCGAAAGCCGCAACGTTTTTCAATGTCATTGAGTCAATCTACATCCATTTCAATAAGCCAAGCTGTCATTCTAAATATGTTCAAGTTCAAAAATTGCTTGGTTTGAAGCAGAAGGAAGTGGGCAGTCTGAGTACCACCAGATGGAACTGCAGGTATAAAAATTGTCGATGTTTGATGGAAAACTATGAGGCCATTACCGAAACTCTTTCAGAAAAAGGGAGGCATGGAAAGGATAAAGATGCAATAACTGCTATTGGCATACTCGCATCAATTTCTAAACCAGAGTTTGTCGTTAGCTTGTTCACTATGGAGTACATCTTGTCATTGATGAATGTGCTCTCCAATTATTTCCAAAAACAAGATGCTACCCTTGGCGGCTCGGCTACAATTGTGACAGCATCGTTGGATACATTGAAGGAGAAGCGAAATGAGTTCAACGATGTTTGGTCTGCTATGGAAAAGTTCGCCAAGAGTATCGAAGAAACGTAAACCGATTCGAAACACTGCACTTAAGGATTTCGTTGTGGATGGAACAGTAGTGGGACAAGGAGTTGATGTAGGGGAACGTCCATAAATTACGTCATGCTTTTAGGGGGGGGGGGGTTGAGTAAAGTGTGACAACCCATACAAAAATTTCAGAGGTCTCATACAAAAAGTGTGACATAGGGGGGAGGGGGGGGGTTTAAAATGGGCAATTTTTGCGTGACGTAATTTATGGACGCTCCCTAGCAGATGATGGAATGACAGATAAAGATTATTGGCGTACGAAGATCTACGAGGCTGCTATCGATGCAGTTATTACGGCGATGGAGAAACGGTTCAACAACTTGGATCTTGCTAGGAGCATCGACCGTTTCCAACTACTCGATGTGGATGGAGGCAGATTGTTCATCGAGACCTACAAAGATGAAGCTGGGATTGACGTGACTGAACTGGGTGCAGAAGTACAAGTGTACAGGAGCTACCTGAGAAAACATAAAACAGAGTCCGAGTGGGATGCTGAATTTGTTCGCAAGAATGTCGATGCAACGCTCATGCCAAATCTGTCCAAAGGGCCAAAACTTGCCATCACTATTCCTGTTGGTTCTGCCACAGCAGAAAGAAGTTTTTCAGCAATGAGGAGAAACAAAACATGGCTAAGATCCACCATGGAGCAAGATCGATTCTCATCACTTTCATTGCTACGCTACATATCGAGGGAAATTTGCTGAAAGAGATCAAAAAGAAGAAGTTCGTAGAACAGTTTGCTTCTAAAAGTCGTAGGCTAAATTTTTAAAAGCAGGTATTCAAAATGCCAATTTTTGAAGAAAATTCATCATTTTACTTTCCAAGTTTTGTTTTATGTAAATGACTGTAAGTGTAGATTTAAATAAAATAGATAATAAAAAGAAATAAAAATACAACCTTCGCTCATTACATGTTTTTCAATATCTGAAAGTTCAAAGGGCTACAGCCCCCCCCCCCCCCCTAATAAAAAGGGCTATTTACGCCAATGGTACTACCTTATTACAAATGATCGGGTGCACCTTCAAGAAACAATATTAGAAAGAAATAAAGATTAGAAATCTGTTAAAAAAAAACTAGCAACATGTGAGAAGGGCCTGAGTGCTTTTTGTACACAAACATGTTTCGGTCGCTGCAGGGCCAAACTGCATCCACCCATGAACATCATCACCCTTAACCGATAGCAAGGAGATTGCTTTTTCTGATAAGGAAAGCACCTTATCATTACTCGAAAATTTAACTTTGAGGCGTTTGCGCCACCTCTAAATCTCAATATTTTTGGCTCAAACTCAGAGGTTTCTCTTATTTTTGTGATTTGAAAGCAGATGATCAACACCATAGTCACAAGAACTGGGAGTATGTCCTTTATTCTTTTGAATTGTTTAAAATTTCTGTGCTGGATGAGTGCGATTGGAAATAATCTGTTACTTCCGAGGATCTGGCTTTCTCAGTCTTGAACTATTCCTATTTCCTTGCTAAGTCTTATTTTAGGCAGATGGAAATATTTAATTTCTTTTATGGTCACACACTCCGCCCCCCCCCCCCATCTTAAACTCTTAAAAATCTCAAAATATTACAGGCGCGAAAAAAAAACATGGCGGACCATGACTCCTTTTTCAATAGAAAAAATGTTTTCAATCAATAATTTTTCAATAGTTGAAAAATATTTTTTCAATAGTGGGCCTTTTTATTAATTTTTCATTTTTTTTCTTTTTCATTTTTGACTGCTTGATTTTGCTATTATCGGTTGAAACCCAAAGTTCCCCCACACGCGACAATTGCATTTTCTCCAAATCCGTACGGGAAACCTATTGTCGGACATAATGCGCTGGATAGCGCACTATGCCCGAGGTACGTCCGACGCACGGTTTAGAAGAAAAATGTCTGGTCGCGTGTCAAAAATTTCGGTTTTCAACTGTGCGAACAATATTTTTTATTTTCCCAAGCGCGCATTTCAAGGGGTCTCTGGAGCATGGCATTCCAGGGTATTCAAGAGAGTTTCAGGAGCGCTCCAGGGGTTTTCAAGGAATTTCAGGGTCGTTACAGGGGTGTTACAGAGGGTTTCATGAGCGTTCCATGGGATTCCAAGGGGTTTCAAAGGCGTTCCACTGATGTTCCAGGGGGTCTCCACTGATGTTCCAGGGGGTCTCCACTGATGTTCCAGGGGAGTCTCAGGGGTGCTCCAGGGGTTTTCGGAGATTTGATTGGCGTTCAGGTTCAGGGGGTTCAGGAGGTATTAGAGGCGTTCCAGGGGTGCTTTAAGTGGCATCACGGGGTTTCATAGGCGTTTCGTGAGGTTTCAGGAGAATTGAAAGGCGTTTCAGGAGTTTTCAATGGCCTTCAGAGGTATTCAGGAGTCTCAGGGGCGCTCTAGCGAGTATAAAGAAGTTCCATGCAGTTTTGGGGGTTTCAGAGGATCCCAGGGTCGATCCAGGAGTGTTCCAGGAGAATTCAAGGGCATTACATTGTGCTTCGAGAGATCCCAGGGACGTTCCAAGGGATCTCATGGGATTTCTAGAGCTCTAGGAGATCCTCCGGGAATTCTTCTAGAATTTCTTCCGGCAATTCCTCTAGGCGATCTTCCTGGAATTCCTCTAGGAATTCTTCTTGGAGTTCCTGTGGGAATTCCTCTAACAATCTTTCTGGTATTTCATGTAATAGTCCTTCCTGAAATTTCTCTAGCAGTTGCTCCGGGAATTTCTCAAGGAAATCCTTCAAAAATTCCTCTTGAAGATCCTCCGGCAATTCTTCAAGGATTTCTTCTTAGAAATCCTCTAGGAGTTCTTCCGGGAATTTATTTAGGAATTCTTCCAGGAATTCCACTCGGAAATTTTTCGGAAATTTTTACGGAAATTCATGTAGCGGAATTTCTACGGAAATTCCTCTAGTGGAATTTCTCCGTGAATTCTTCCGGAAATTCTGCGAGTAATTCCTTTGGGAATCGCAAGAGTTTCCTCCGCGAATTCTTCTAGGAGTTCATCTGTGAAATCCACTAGGAGTTCTTTGGGAAATTTCTCTAGCAGTTCTTCCGGGACTTCCTCTAGAAGATCTTCCGGGAGTTTGTCCAAGAGTTACTCCGGGAATTCCTCAAGGAGTTTCTCCTGGAACCCTTCTGGTAGTTGCACTGGGAATTGCAAGAGTTTCCTCCAAGAATTCCACTAGGAGTTCCTCCGTGAATTCCTCTTGGAGTTCCTCCAGGAATTCCTCTAAGAGATCCTCTGGTAACTTCATCGTTCTTTCGGGAATGCCTCTAAAAGTTCCTCCGGGAATTACTCCCAGGAATCTCTCGGAGAATTACTCCAGGAGTTCCTCCGGGAATTCCTATAGGAATTCTTTCACGGATTCCTCGAAGAGTCCAACGGGACCACTGGGTATTTCATGTGTTGTCCGTTGTCTGATATTTGTGATCGATAGGTCTGTGCAACCTCTGGTTGAAGTCGATGTAGTGTGAAGGAAAATCCTGAAGTTCTCAGAGGATTTTTTAAAAGAATTTCCGGAAGAACCCCTAGTGGAATTGCCGGAAAAATTCTCAGAGGTATTTCTGGTAGAGCTCTTGGAGGAACTTCTAGATGAATTCCCGGAAAAATACCTAGATGAGTTTTCGAAAGAAACTTCCGAAACTCTCAGAGGGACTGCTATTAATATTCTCGAAGGAATCCTTAATGGAACTCTCGAAGGAACTTCTAGCGGAATTCCTGGCAGAATAGTCAAAGGAATTCCCGGAGAAACTTCAAGAGGAATGCTCAAGGAACTCTTTCAGAAATTCGCGGAAAATTAAACACCTGTAGATTATCTAAGGTAGAACTCTCAGGTGGAAATTCTTGAGTAAACATTGTCGGAACACCTGGAGAAAATCCAGCTGAAACTCTGGAGTTCCAGCTACTGAAAATATCCAAGATTTAACACTTGAGAAAATTTTAAGTTGAACTTATGCAGCATTTTTAAGCGAATCTCCTGAAAGAATTCCTGGAAAATTTCAAATAGAATTCTTGGAGGAATGCCTGGTGAAAATCCTGAAGGAATTCCAGGGGAAACTCCTCGAGGCAGTCCTGCAGAAACCCCAGGTAGTACTTCTGCAAGAACTCTATTTGGAGCTCCCAGAAGAACTCCAGGTGAATTTTTGGAGGAACTCCAGATGAAACTCCTGAATGAATTACAGGCTAAACTCCTAGAAGAATTCCAGGAGGAACTCCCCGGGGAATACCAGGTGCAACTCCTGGAGTAACTCCTGCAGAAACTCCTGAAAGAACTCCTGGTGGAACTCTAGCTGAACTACTGTAGGAACTCCAGGTGGAACTCCTGGAGGAACCACAGGTGGAATTTCTCGAGGAACTCTTGGATGAATTCAGGTGGAACTCCTGCGGACATTCCAGGTAGAACTCCTGGACAGAGATGCCAGATATACAGATTTTTCTGTATTATACAGATTTTTAGAGGTTGATACAGACAGGATACAGAGTACAGAAAAAATACAGATTTTATGATCTTGATACAGATTTTTCCTCCACATATTTTTTCCTCATACATTCATGCAAGATGAAGAATAAAGTAATAAAATTTATTGAGAGTACAAACCCATTAAATTATGTATATTTTTCACATTTGACCTCAATTTTCAATCATTTCATTACAGGATTTTTTTCTCTGGAATTGAATTTAATAAAACAAATATTACGAAACATAAAACGTCCTAGATATGTAATAAGCATACGTTAACCTTCCGTAACTCGCGCGGTTGGCTACCTGCGTCAGCACCACACTAATGCTGAGCACAAGAAGTACTTAACCCGATTTTCTTTATAATTACCACTAGCTTTACTTTACTTAAGAGTTAGATTTCTTTCAGAATTTTCTGCTTAGATTTCTTTAGAAATTCGTATGTGAAGATATATTTATCTCCAGAGATTTCATCAAGATTTCAAAATTTAGAAGTTCCTTCATGGAGTATACCTGAAAAAATAAAAATTCTGAAATTCAAGTAAATTATTCACAAATCCTAAAAAAAATTGTTCGGAAATTCTTCCCAGGGATCTCCAAGATTTTTTGAGAACTTCGTTCAGTGATTCCTGCAGAAACTCCTTTTTTTTTAGAAAAAAAGAAAAAAAATTTGATAGACTTCTGGAGTAACTCTATCAATGCAAGAATCCTTGAGAAATTTCTGCAGGGATTCCTGGAAAATCCGAGGAGGAATTTCTAAAGAAATCTCTTAAAAATGTAAAATGTAGACATTGCAGACAAAGGTACTTGTGGATTTTTTTAAGGAATCCTCCATTGAGTTTCTAAAGATTCCCTGGAGGATTTTCTGAAGGAATCCTTGGAAGAATTGCTGGAGGTACTTCTGAAGGGTTCATCGAAAAAAAAAACTCGTGCAGTTTATGAAGAGATTTCTTGGAAGAATGTTTTAGAGAACCAATAAAGAAATAAAAAAGAGGTTTTTAAAGGAATCTTTGAGAAACCTACAAGAACTGGAGAACCATCTATAAATATACTTTGAAACATTTCTAGAAAAAATATTTGAATAAAGCTTATTAGTAGTTCTAAAGGATTCTCCGAACAATTGCTGCAGAACTAATTGTTGAGAAAATCTTTTGGAAAAAAAATGAAAAAAATCCCTTAAGAAAGGTCTGAACAAATCCAAAGCAATGCCTAGAGGAATACTTCAAGGATCTATTGGATAAACTCCTGGAGGAACTTTACAGAAAAAAATCTTTCGAGAATTTCTAGAGGAATATCCAACAAAATCCCGAGAAAATTTCTGAAAAATGGAGTAATCTTTTATGAAGAAATTCAAGCAAAAATTTCTGGAATGGTTCTTGAAGATAATTTTTATACTCTCTCTATTTTTGTGTATTTTAACTTATGCTAGTTCTTCATACAAACTGAAAATTTCTAAATTTCTGATAGAATCTCTGAATGTTTGTCAAAGAAAAATATCTCCTAGAATTGCATTTTTCTGCATAAGTGAGAAGAAATTCATGGAGAAACCCCTGCAGAAATTCATTGATAAATTTTCGGAGAAATGCTATAGAAAAACTCCTGAAAAAAATTTAGAGGAATTTCCCCAAAAATATTAAAAAAAAAATATATTAAGAAATACAAGAATAGCTTTTGTAGCAATCCCTGGAGGAATTTTCTCTATAAACCTTTAAAGAATCCCATGTGGATTTTCGAAAGGATTTTCTGCGGAAACCCGTAAACCGGTTTCAGGATATTTTTTGAGAAACTCCCAGGAAAGTCCCAGGGAAAATTCTTGGAAGAATCCCTGGAGAAATTTTCACAGAAGTTCGGCGACGTAAAAGTTCAGAATTATTAAGAATAGACATATTTATTTTGCTATTCAAAACCATAACGTTCTGCTATTTACATCGTTTAGTGAAAACTTACTACAAATAGAAATGTTCGTGCAAAATTCGGGACACAAACATGTTGTTTACATGTTGAACCCACAGATTTCTGACGGGGTCTGACAGGATTTACGGAAACTTGGTGTTTTTTTTTTGGCTTTCAGTCACAGTTTCTAAATACAGACAAATACAGATTTTCTAAAATCCTGATACAGATTTTTGGAAAAATCATCTGGCATCCCTGCTCCTGGAGGAACTCTAGTAGGAACTTCCCGTGGAATTACAGGTGGAGCTTCTCGATGATTTCCAGCGAATGCACCTGGGGAAATTCCAGGTGGAACTCCTGGAGGAACCACAGGTGGAATTCCTCGAGGAACTCTTGGATGAACTCAGGTGGAACTCCTGCAGACATTCCAGGTTGAACTCCTGGAGGAACTCTAGTAGGAACTTCCCGTGGAATTACAGGTGGAGCTTCTCGATGATTTCCAGCGAATGCACCTGGGGAAATTCCAGGTGGAACTCCTGGAGGAACCACAGGTGGAATTCCTCGAGGAACTCTTGGATGAACTCAGGTGGAACTCCTGCAGACATTCCAGGTTGAACTCCTGGAGGAACTCTAGTAGGAACTTCCCGTGGAATTACAGGTGGAGCTTCTCGATGATTTCCAGCGAATGCACCTGGGGAAATTCCAGGTGGAACTCCTGGAGGAACCACAGGTGGAATTCCTCGAGGAACTCTTGGATGAACTCAGGTGGAACTCCTGCAGACATTCCAGGTTGAACTCCTGGAGGAACTCTAATAGGAACTTCCCGTGGAATTACAGGTGGAGCTCCTCGAGGATTTCCAGCGAAAGCACCCGGAGAAATTCCAGGTGGAACTCCTGGAGGAAGTCCTGCAGAAACTCCAGGACTCCATTTGGAAGTCATGGTAGAACTCCCGGTAAATCTCTTGGAGGACCTCCCGGAGAAACTCCTGAAGGAATTCCAGATGGCATTCCTGAGTGAATTCGAGGCGAAACTCCTCGAGAAATTGCAGGCGAGACTCCTGGAGCAATTCCAGGTTAAACTCCTGGAGGAACTCCAGGTGGAACTCCTGCAGAAGCTCCAGGTAGAACTCTTGCAGAAACTCTAATTGGAACTTCTAATGGATCTCCTAGAGGAACTCCAGGAGAAACTACTGTAGGAATCCAGGTGGACCTCCTGGAGGAATTATATGTGGTACTCCTGGAGAAACTCCAAGTGGAGCTCCAGGTGGAACTCGTGGAGGAATACCATGTGCAACTGCTAGACTAATTCCATTTAGAACTTTTGTAATAATCCCAGATGAAAATTCCAGGAAAAAGTCTGACGAAACTCTTGTAAGAATTTCATTATGAACTGATGCATTATGAACATTATGAGTGATTGCCTTGGTGAGGTGAATCCACTGACAAAATCTCAAAATTGTCATATATCCGAGAATAAGCTTAATCTTGAGAGATAACAACCTATTTCTACATTCAAAACAGTGACAAGTTGACGTATCATGCGGATTTGGAATTTGAAACAAATATCGGTGGAAGTGAGCTAAGTTTGGTCTATTTTTGGCGTTCCAATTTTTTAATAACTGTTATGAATTTGTACCAAAAATGGACCACCGCTAAAAACGACATGATGTAGTAATTAATCTTCATCTTCGGTGTGGAATGTGTAACATTCCAGTCAAAATGAAAATAAGTGTTTTGATTCAAATTGAAGCTGCATGATGCACTTGCCAAAGTTGATCCAGATCATAGGATCATGGGCAGAGGGGATCTCTGTGTCTAGTTGCAACGCGCACGTCATGCTAACATTCCTTCCCTTCTTCGATAATCGTAAAAATATGGCCGGCGCCGTTATTGACATATTAAAGTTAGGAAATCGCGAAGGTACACATTGAAAACAGTTAAGTGACTCCCAAGGAGCCGTTTATAAACCACGTAGACCAAAATTTGGTCATCTCGGACCACCCCTCCCCCTCGTAGACTTTTGTCCGTGTTCTTGATAATCACGAAGTAGCAACTACGAGTTTTACGATCATTTATGCTTATGCTCATACTTGAAAGTTCTCAACTATCGAGCTATTGAAGAAAGAAACCAGTTGAATAAAACATCGATAGACTTAATCCATTTGAATCAACCGCGGTGATAGAAGCAATCAATAAAAAACATTGAAAACCTAAGTGGATGGTTGCCATCATTGTATTATAGAAACCAACAAGAATAAACAGAAAACTGAGACAGCCAACACGTACCGAGCTGTTCCAGTCAGGATTCTTGACGGCCAACTTTCATTATCAATTTAGATGTAATTTATCATTTTCAAAAGGCAAAAGTTTCTCCAACCCCATGGCTGATGATCTGTTGCAAGGGCAAACATAGCATTACACAAAAACATACAGTGTCCAGGTCTGTTTTGCCAAACGCCGCGCCCGGCCCGCCTGATGTCACGGTGGGGGTGAGAAGCTGAGTCAGTAAGAAGATACTTTCGAAACCGAAGAAAAGTCAGAAGCTCAAAACAGAACCCAGTTGTGTCTGGTGGATTGCGTCGAAGAGAATCGGAAGAACCGAAAAAAACTTTCATAATTATACGATGCCGTTGTCGACGGCGAGCAAAACACCATCCTACCAAAACACTGTGGGATAGAAATAAAAATGTTGAAGAATTTATGAAACTTGACAAATAATTTTTGGAAAGCTTTCTGTTCATGAAATCTATTTCTGAGTTCTATGTATTTTTTGTAAAAATAAGTGACATGTTCGATCATTAGCTCCTCCTCTCCTCTCTCCTCTTCTTGGCGTAACGTCCTCACTGGGACAAAGCCTGCTTCTCAGCTTAGTGTTCTATGAGCACTTCCACAGTTATTAACTGAGAGCTTCCTCTGCCAATGACCATTTTGCATGTGTTTATCGTGTGGCAGGCACGAAGATATTCTATGCCCAAGGAAGTCAAGGAAATTTCCTTTACGAAAAGATCCTAGACCGTCCGGGAATCAAACCCGTCACCCTCAGCATGGTCATGCTGAATACCCGTGCGTTTACCGCCTCGGCTATATGGGGCTATATATTAGCATAGTTATAATTAAGTTCTCAGTTGTGAAAATAATATTCTTCTATTATTTGAACATAGCTGAGTAGATCACGTTAGTTGCATAATTACCAGCTTGCAAATAGGCAAGCAAATAGGAAATGTATTAATAATTCAGATTGAGAAACGAACTGCTAATATCTAATTTATGCAAAAATGTAGCTTCGATGTGAACTCATCTCAATTTGAATATTCAGTCGGTCTTACGTGAAGAGTATCAAAATCATCCGATCAACTTTCTTCGACATCAGTCAACCGCTATCAGTTATCCACTGATCGGAATAGGCAGAATGAAGATTTTTATACCTCTATTAACCAACCTTCTAGTAGGGCTGACCACTAGTATGGGACACGCTTGTGTAGAAAAAATGATTCCTCGCTCCAGTCAACTTTTTAGATCCCATTTAGGTCCCATATGAACTGTACAAAATTTCAGCGCAATCGGTGAAGCCATAATTTAGCGCAAGCGGTTCAAAGTTTTCATAGGATTTACTATGGGAAAAGTTACACTTTCAGATAAAAAATCCCAGAGGTCGCCCCTTGTCTCCTTAGTTCAAATCAATCAATGCTTATTGTAGAAAAATCATTTATGAAACTTTCCTTCAAAGACCGCAAAACGATTGGATGCTTGTGAAAAAAGTTATTGATTTATTAACGATTAGTGATCCAACGAACGGCTTTTTGTTTTGATTTATCAGCAGCACTGCTGCTGCCGTTGTCGCATGGGGTGGCGGGAGGCATCACCACCCCCAGGAACAGCAGCAGCCAAGGCAGCAGCTACAGTGCTGCTAATAAAACAAAACAAAAAGCCGTTCGTTGGATCACGAATTGGTAATAAATCAATAACTTTTTCCACAAGCATCCAATTGTTCTGCGGTCTTCAAAGGAAAGTTTCATAAATGATTTTTCTACGAGAAGCGTTGATCGATTTGAATTAAGGAGACAAGGGGCGACCTCTGGGATTTTTTGTTTGAAAGTGTAACTTTTCCCATAGTAAATCCTATGCAAACTTTGAACCGCTTGCGCTAAATTATAGTTTCACCGATTCAGATGAAATTTTGCACAGTTCATATGGGACCTAAATGGAATCAAAAAAGTCGACTGGAGCGAGACTTTGATGTTTGTCCCATACTACTGACCACTGCTTTGGACTGGTGGGAGCACGGAAACTTCTACCAGATTTACCCACGATCCTTCAAGGACTCCGATGGTGACGGAATTGGTGATCTGGATGGTAAGATTGGTGTCGAATCTCGTAATCGCTCAAGTAGTTTGAACACTCTATTTTTTTTTTTCAGGGATCACCGAAAAACTGCAATATCTGAAAGACATAGGAATGGATGGAATTTGGTTGTCACCGATCTTCTCTTCGCCGATGGTTGACTTTGGCTATGATATTTCAAATTTCCGTCAGATTCAAGCGGAATACGGTGATCTGGACGCTTTCCAGAGCTTGTCCGACAAGTGTAAGGAACTGGGTTTGCATCTGATCTTGGATTTCGTCCCGAACCATACCAGCGATCAACACGAATACTTCATAAGGTCTGTGGAAAAAGACGAGACGTACAAGGATTTCTACGTATGGCATCCAGGGGTAGACGGCCCGAACAACACCAAAGTTCCACCATCAAACTGGTTAAGTTTGTTCCGTGGATCGTCGTGGGAATGGAATGAACAGCGTCAGGAGTTTTATCTGCATCAGTTCCTAAAGCAACAACCGGATCTTAACTACCGCAATCCAGCAGTAGTTGAAGAGATGAAGAACGTGCTCCGCTACTGGTTGGATCGTGGAGTTTCTGGGTTCAGAATTGATGCCGTACCTTATATCTTCGAAAGTGCCGAGTACGACGGACGTTACCGTGATGAGCCACAGAGTCGAGCCTCCAACGATCCCGAGAATGCAGCCTATTTGACCCATACACAAACCATGGATCAACCGGAAACCTACGACATGATATATCAATGGCGTGCAGTTTTGGACGAGTATACCGAGAAAGACAATAGAACTCGAATTATGATGACCGAGGGTTATACAAGTCTTCCGAAGATCATCGAGTTCTTCGGTAACGCTACCGCTAACGGGGCACAGATTCCGTTCAACTTCGTAATGATGGGTTACATTGACAAGACCAGCACTGGCGCAGACTTTGCCAAATACGTCAAAACCTGGTTGGATGCCAAACCAGCGAACAGGCGATCCAACTGGGTACTGGGAAATCACGACAACAGTCGCATTGGATCTCGCCTGGGCGAGAGCAAAATCGATTTATACAACATCGCTTTGCAAACGTTGCCGGATATTGCCGTCACGTACTACGGCGAGGAAATCGGAATGCTCGATCAGTGGATTCCTTGGAATGAAACCGTTGATCCGGCTGCCTGTAGAACGGATGAAGCTACCTTTTCCGCTTACTCACGAGATCCGTTTCGTACGCCAATGCAGTGGGACAATGGAAAGAACGCAGGTTTCTCTAACGCAGCTAAAACGTGGCTTCCGGTGGCGGAGAACTATAAGTCCCTCAACGTCCAGGCTCAGAACCGGGCTCGCAAGACCCATCTGAAGATATTCAAGAAGCTGACCAAGTACCGCAAGCGCCAAATCCTGGCCGAAGGAGACCTCGAAATCCTGGTGTCCGGGGAGAATCTGCTCGTGTACAAACGGAAGGTCGAAAAGGTGGGCTACGTGGTCGTCGCGCTGAACTTCGGAACGGAACCGGTTGCGCTGGGTTTGACCAGTTTGTACAGTGGAGTTGATAAACGAATGCAAGTGGTGGTGTCGTCTAACAAGGTCGCTACTGCGGATAAGTAAGTTTGGTTTGGTTTTTAAAAGTTGATGAAAATGATAATAAAATACTTTATGTTTCAGTGCCTGGGTGGATGTGGATAAATATCAATTGATTGGAGAGAGTGGCATCGTTCTGCAATACCTTTGGGGTAAGAATCCATTTGTTTCTTAACTTTAGATAGAATCTGACGTAGTATCAAAATAAATGGTAGATTGAAAAGCTATGTCTTTAAAATGATAAGAAATTTCACGAGCTCCACGGTATTGTTTCTCCACAGTTTGGTTTGATAAGTTTATTATTATTATGTTTATTAATAATAATTCGCCCAACAAATTCTACAAAAACTTATCATATATCATCGTAAATACTTCAGAGCAGAGTTGATGTACACGTGCTGTAGTCCCATGTACGGGAGCCACACGGCAAGCAAGCTCCCAGGAGTTCTGTACATTTTGAGACTGAAAGTTGTGCGCCACATTTTTCTCAAGATGTGTCTCATGAGCTTCGTCTCATGCGCTGGTTAAATTAGAAAATTTCACGACAAAAACTTCCTAAACGAACGAGAATTGAAACCTTAACCTTTGCATTGAGAGTCCCTAGTCGTATCTTATAGACCAACCAGACACTTGAGTTGTGTACGGAAAACAGTTGTTGAGGTTCTTCGTTACCAAGAAGTTGTTTTTCACTTTAGATACCAACAGCTCACGCAGCGCATGAGACGAGCTCCCCGGGAGCTATGCGCCTAGCTCGCATCCACCAAATTTTCGTGAGCCTCCTAGCAGCGCAGCACACTGTGATTTTGAAGAGCTGGGAGACAATTTGGTGGGAGGCTCGCTGTCACATTTATGTACACATGAGCAATGGGAAACTCTGCTTCAGAGACTTTTCAGAACTATTATCAAAGAATGCTATGAGGAAGTGTCCATGTATTATTTAAAAAAATGGCGTTTCATCATAATTTTATCAGAGTTTGATTTTGCAATTTCTTGGAAAATTCCTCTGTAAATATTTTTTTAGAAATTTCTTTAGGAACTCATTTGACTCAGGATTTCCTTTGAAAAGTACTACACTCAAGCCTCCCTTTAGGTAGAGTCTGAGACGAGACCGGATAACTGGTTTCTTATTGATCTTCTTTTCTTCCAAAATGTTTGTTGTTTATTTACGTTTCGCTCCGATCGTTGTTCGGGCTAGTGTTGCCAAACATTTTATGTTGCTTTAAGATTCAAGTTTTTTTTACGGATGAAACATGAATGAGAAGCGCCCATAAATTTTGTTATGAGTTTAGGGGGACGGGCAAATGAAGGAAACTTCCATAATTGATTATCCATAGCGTGTTCGTAAATCAAAACTAATGAAGGATTAGTTCTAAATGATATTTGTAAACATAATTCTTTGAAAAATCTACCTTAACGCTAAAGCTAGATTTTCTTCAAAATTGATCACGTATCACGATTTTCATACAAAATAGTCACCGTTGAGATGCTGTAACTCTGCTTCCTGGTGAATGATTAGGCTTACATTTAGACGAGAAGAAACGTCTTCGGTTTTGATTTAAGCTAAATATTTTTTTTGTGGCATCAGCTACAAAAGAAACAAGGTCAAATTGTTCAAAATAGGACCACTCCCAAATTGATCATCGAAAACAAGCGAGAAGGCACCGATTCATTGCCTTCTTTTGGTGCTCATTTCTAACAAAAATACAAAAAAAATAGTGAAGAAAACAAACCGCGCTTCAATCTTTGATTTTGAGTAGGATTGAATTGATAAAGCAACCCCCCGAGCAGTTGAAACAATCTCCGTAATAACAGTTTTTGAATGTTGATTTTTTTGTTATATTTTTTTTTTTTTTTGAAGAGTGACCAGGTGGAGCTGCAGGACAGCTAATAGCAAAGCCTGGACCCCAACTTTCCCCCTACTAGGACCAATACTCACGATGGACTAGACGATGTCGTCAACTTGAGCAAAGTGTGTAGTAATTAGCATTGGGTCGTACCTAGTAGTTTTTAAAAATACTGTTTTTAACTCCCATCGCACTAGTGTTTTGATCGAATGGAAGCTCCAAAGATGATTTGATAATTGAACAATATTTCAATAATCGTAAATCTCAGAGGTCACTGGACAACATTCAGAGAGAAAAAAAGGCTGTCTATGTAAACGCCTTCAGAGTACTATTCTTAAGAAATAGACAAAGAGCAAAAAAAAATGTGTCGTAGGTAATTTTTAAAGATTTGATATTTCTGAAAGTTATTCGAAGACAGCTACCAGAGCTAGCGTTTTTAGCCGATATGGGCAACTAGTTTTTCTGACAGCTTCCCCAAACAATAATCAGATAATATCCTCAGTTATTTTATAATACATTCTGAAAATTATTTCAAGCTGATTACCAATAGTGGCAATAACCGATGTTAGTCATTGACAACACCAGCATCATCCCCGAATAACTCTCATATTAGTGTTAGATAACACTTTTTGAGCTTCCATTCGATGTTGTAAAGAAATTAGTCAAACCCTTTATATCAAAATATAGTCTATAATGTATCAAATTGTGTTCCTAATTTCGCTAGTCGTCTTCTGCATATCTTTGATCATCTTAGTCCAAAATAATATTATATCCACCGTAACCCTTCACATTGTCAACTGTCCTAAGTCCTAAAGAAATATGTAACTAAATTTCTGCTTTTTTTGGTCAGTGAAATAATACCGTCTAAGATATAAAAACAAAAAAGTTCAGTCAACTGTTTTTTGGCAAAAATAAAAATGATAATGATTATTTGTCAACTTTTATATATTCATCCCTACAAAACCTATAAAAATAAGAAATACAAATATAAACTCCTAAAATCAACAGTTTTATCTTTACCTAATCAATCCATTATTTTCTAATTGTAATGAATCTAATCTGTAAGGCTGTAAGTCAACTTATCCTAGCGTCTCCTGTCCTGTGTACTTTCGAATTCAAGTGATGAATGATGAGTGTAACGCAGAGACCTCCCCTACCCACTCTTGCGTTAGTTAAATTTAACAATTATTATTAAATTTGAGAAATTTCAAAGAATGCTAAAATTAGGTCTATGAAAGCGGAATTATAACTTGTCATTTATTTGTGATAAATGCACAACGGATACTGTTTTGATTCCCATTAGCACTTACGGCCGACTTTTTTCATTTGCGCTTACATCGTAAACCAGATATATCTAGCTCAAAGTCCAAGCGGTGGTGAATAAACTGGCGCTAAAGTGCTAATGGGTTAAACCCTCCCATCGCGTCAAGATCGAATATCCAGGGGGAGGGAATAACAGTTTTTGAATGTTGATTTTTTTGTTATATTTTCAATACATTTAATTAATTATTACGAATGAAAAAAATAATTCTCTTTCATAATTATAATGCACTTTTACCATAATAAAAAAAGTATGCGGGCCGTTTTTTCAATCGCTTTTGACAACACTGTCCACACGCGGTCGGGAACGGTCGGATGGTTTTTGCTTTTTTCTAATAGCATGAAATCAACCAATCAGCAGCTGGTCCGTTTTGGCCCCATATCGAGCTACCTATTGACTGGTCTCGTTTCAGGGTAGAGTACATTTAGGAAAATCCATTTAGGTCCCTCCATTAAGGTAACGTTACCTATATGGAATTTGATTATTGCTCAGAGCATTTGGAGTACTAAAGATAAGGAATAAAGTTGATTTACGGGAAACAAGCAGAGTTAAGAGGCGTTTACGGCGTGTTTAAGGATTAACAGTTTATGAATATCCGAGAACTTCCTGGAGCTTAGGCCATCTGAACTACTAGCGTAATCAGTGATCTACTGGAGCATTATGGATAAAATTCATTCTTGCACACTGTACAACCCTATGCAACTATATGTTGTCAAGTTGTGAGTTTATTTTATGTTTGAGAACCTCCAAGAACTCCCTTGTGAGTATAGGTCAGCTGATCTACCAAAGTATTTGGTTGTCTCTAAGAGCTTAATCACCAAGGTACAAACCCGCCTAGCATCAGGTGGCTATGACCTATCAAGTGATGAGTTCAATAATTTTTTAAGGATCTCCCTCGAGTAAAGATTATCGAATCTACGATAGCTACTACCGTCTACCCCCGTTGGTTTGAACGACACCTCATGCAAACCAACGGGGTTCATTTTTTTGAACTTCTAGTAACCCTGTGGGCATCGAAAAACACACTGACGGTAACCTCTTTTGCTGTTTTGTTTTGATTCTGCGTTCCGTTTCACTCCGTTCCATGAGCAGAATGACGTTTGAACCATATTTAGTTTGAACGATGTGTAGATTAGAGGGGGTCAAATTAAAAAGTGTTCAGATTAGATGAGGTCAAACACTCAAACAGTCAAACAGTGTTCAGATTAGATGAGGGGGTAGGCGGTAGTTGTATAGCATAGCATAGCATAGCATAGCATAGCCGACCGTACACATCCTGGGGTGGCTGTCGATAGAGACGTTTAATCCGTCAGAAAAGTTGCCTGGGATTTGACAAACCTTTCATTTAACGAACTCTCGACACCTGGCCAGGTCCTTACGATCAGCGGGGATGGGGAGGAAATGTTGATTAGTTATCTACTCAGAATATGTCCAAGAACTTGGCCCATTTCATAGATATCTGGAGTTGGAAATTGGATAGGGTTTAATATGGTGCTTTCCTTGGCGAAAAAGCGTACGAGAAATTGTCATGTTGACACATGTTAACCCTCTAATACCCAACCCCGCCTTTAGACGGGGTATAGTTTGAGCATTTTTGTAATTTTTGTTTCGTGGGGAATCAAAATTTTTATATTTTTGGCTGATATTTAGGACTGTTTTGTATATCTCAAAATGGTTTTTGATGTATTTTAAAGCGTATTTACATTTTTTAAAAATCATTGAAAAATTGATGTTTTGATCACCTTTTAGAAGTCATTGTTTATTTTGTATTGAATCGCTACAATTAACATATTTTAAATTTTTCGCAAACCATTCTATCCTTGTTTAATAGTTTAAGGGGATCGAATACACTCTAAAATTATTTTTCTTAAAATTACACGGAAAATAAAATTTTCTGTGAAAAAAATTTAAAATAAATATATATCAACAATAATCATAAAATCTCAAAATGTTTTCATCCCAAAAAATCCGTACCCCAAATAGGCTTCCAGGAAAAATATAAAAGTGTGGGGATGTTCAAAAATAAAAATTAGAAAAATCAAAAACTGAAATTCACGAAATCAAGAATTAAAAAGAATCATCTTCCAAAACATGTTTAAATCGATTTTAGATGACGAAAAATGATATTTAGATCAAAATCAAAAATTTGGGTATTAGAGGGTTAACCAAAAAATTTTACTTACAAGTGTGTAATATAAATCAAAGCAAATCAGAAAGATCTCACCCGTTTGTCTGATGATCGTCAAAAAGATGCTGCAACGGCTGCACGTCAATCCTGATCGCCAACAATCCATCGTCAACATCATGACGAGCCAGAGTTTCCGGAATCCACTTGATCTTCCACAATAAATATTCAATCAATCCTACAGTCAACTCGCGCACTGTAAGTGTAAGCTTCTTGTGTTGTATCCCCAGCTCAACGAAATAGGATTTCCAAACTCGATTCTAATTTTCCTTTAGAGTATTAGCCGAATTCAAGTTTCATTTTACAAAATAAAAATTCACGAGAACGAAAAACACGATGACAGAAAAAATTGAATGCACGTCCGCGCGCAGTGCCTGCTATGATCACATTCCGGGGGTAGGCGGTAGTTGTATCCTAGGATAGGATGTGACACCTGCAACTTCTCTGTCTAATTTAATAAATCATGAATGAGATTCAAACTCATACAGAATCAAGTGTTTATGTTCTATCAAGTGGTGGGTTCAAAGATTGTATATAAGTATCCGAGAACTCCCAGGGGTATAGGTTATCGAATCTACAAGCGTAATCAGTGATCTATTGGAGCATTATAAATTAAACTTAAACTAACACATCCCCATGCAACTATGTGATGTCTAGTAATGAGTACACTGTATATTTCAGGATTTTGAAGAACTCTATTGAGTGTAGGTCAACAGATCTACTAAGGCAGCCTGTCTCAAACTTCTTTACCGACGCATGTATTTCTTTAAGAGCTGGTGGGTCGCGACCCATAGTTTGAGAAAGATGGTACTAAGGTATTGAAATGTACCTGCGAGTCTCTGAACCCCCCCTTAAATCCCACTGAAACCTCCTGAAACGCCTTGAAACGCCATGAAGTGCTTTAAAACGCCTCTCAAACCCCCATGAATAATCCGTGGCCTAGAAACGCCCTGAAGCGTCCCCAAAAACCTCCATAGAACCTCCGTGGAATTCGCCTGAGAGCCTCTGAAACTCCCTAAAACCTCCTGAAACGCCCTGAAACGCCTCTGAAAATTCAGTGAAATGCATCTGCATTGGGGTCTCCAGTTAGCCTAGTGGTTAAGGCTATGGTTCGCCAATCCGGGGACGGCGGGTTCGATTCCCGTTCCGGTCGGGAAAATTTTCTCGACTCCCTGGGCATAGTGTATCATTGTACTTGCCTCACAATATGCAAATTTATGCAATGGCAGGCAAAGAAAGCTCTTCAATTAATAACTGTGGAAGTGCTCAAAGAACACTAAGTTGAAGAGAGGCAGGCCAAGTCCCAATGAGGACGTAGAGCCAAAAAGAAGAAGAAGAAGCATCTGCGAGCCTCTGAAGCCCCCGGAAACCTCATGAAACTCCCTGAAAAGCCTTAAAACAACTTGAAACGCATCTGAAACCTCCATTAAACCTCCGCAAAATGGAGCGAGCTTCTGATGCTCACTGAAACCCCCCAGAAACCTCATGAAAAGCGCTGAAGCGCCCCGAAAAGTATTGAAACACTTTAAAACGGTTCTTAAACCCTCATAGAACATTTGGGAAATTTACCTGAAAGCCCCTCTGCAACCTCCTGAAACGCCATTAAATGCATTGAAACGACTGTGAAACTTGTGAAATTAATCTGCGAGCCTTTGAAGCCCTCTTAATCACCCGGGAAACCTTCTGAAACGCTCTGAAACGTCTTGAATCACCTACGATTTGAAGCCCCCTTAATCACCCGGGAAACCTTCTGAAACGTTCTGAAACGTCTTGAAACACCTACGATTTGAGACACCTCTGAAACCCCCAAGAAACCTCCATGAAATTCACATGCGTGCCTCTGAAGCTCCCTTAATACACCCCTCCCCCCTCTCCTTCCTGAATCCTCCATAAACGTCCTGAAACGCCTTAAAACCCTTTGGAACGCCTTTAAATGCATTAAAACGCTTTCAAATCCTCTAAACCCCCATGAAACCTCCGTGAAATTCACATAGGACTCTCAGAATCTCCCTAAACCCCCATGAAATTTCTGTGAAATTCACCTAGGAGCCTCAGAAGCTCCATAAAACATCTCTGAAATCTCCTAAAACGCCCTGACCCGCATTGAAACGCTTTAAAACACGCCTCTTATACCCCCACCCCGTTCGTGAAATTCAAATTCGAGGCTCTAAATCCTCCGGAAAACTCCTGAAAGCCCTAAAATGCATAGAAACGCTTTAAGAGCCTCTGAAGCCCAATGATACCTCCTGAAACGCTTTGAAATGCTTTTTGAACGCCTCTGAAACCATGTGAACCTCCGAAGCTCCCCGAAACACCTCTCAAACGTTCTGGAACACATTGAACCGCTTTCAAACGTCTCTGAAAATCCTTTGAAATCACCGTGAAGCTCACCCGAGAGCCTTTGAAACCTTCTGAAGTACCTTGAAACGCATTGAAACATCTTGAAACGCCTCTGACAACCCCGTGAAATTCACCACAGAGTTTATGAAACACTTAAAAGCCTTCTGAAACCTCCTAAAACGCGTGAAAACACCGCTGACCCTCTCTCCCTCTACTTCCTTGAAATCCCTCTGACTCTCCCCTCTTTAATCTGAAAGCCTTGATCCCCTCCCCCTTAATATCTGCCAGCTACTTACCCTTCTCAATCTTCTTTGTGAGGTTTGGGTGTAGCATATTTTTGAGAGACCCTTCCGGCATTTCTTCGTAAATTTCCTTAGAATTTTTTTCGTTATTTTTCAATTTCTTAGATCATTTCTATGGGCATTCCTCCATAAACTCCTTTACAAACTGCTCCTAGAATACCTTGAAGATTTATTTAACGAATGTCGGAATAAATGCTAGATTTTTGAAAATATGTCAGACAAATTTCTAAAAGAATAGTTGAATTCTCAATACCTGAAAAAAAATCCCTCATTCGTCAGAGAAATACATGAGGAATTAAATAAAAATACAAAAAAAATTGCCACAGAAACTCTTGATAAAAACTACCACAAGAATTGCTTAAGGAATTGCGTTATTAGTTTCTGAAATGCAAAAGGAACTCTGGCAACACTGTTGTTTGGTTGACACACATTTAAGCTTCCTCGTAAATTAATCGTAATTTAGTAGTACTTCAGTTGATTTAAATATCTTTTGTTGCGTAATCTAAATGTGATATCGCTGTGCTGCATGCGAAGTGTGTTTTGGTGATATAGATTAGAATAAATCCCGAAGAAATCATTATTCTAAATAGTGCACTTAAAGAAGTCCATTGTTTGTGGTTTTATAGAAACGCGCCTTGCTTTGCTGCTGTTGTTGTTGTTGTGCTGTTGCTGCTGTATTGAGGTAAAAGAACCCGCATCGCGAAATTGATTCGAGCTGGTAGAAGATTGATGTGAGTACACCTATAGACACACCTTGTTCAAATCACCACTTCTTTCAAGAGTTTTTCGTGCTATCCCCCGCCGCCCAAACGGTTACTAGACAAGCGAAGAGCAATTGTTAGAAAATTGGTTGATAAACATCGAGGTCTCGCTCCCATAGCATTGCGTTTGTGATATTTATTGCCGCCCGAACGGCCACTTGACGATCAAATTGCATTAGTCGTTGGTGAGTGGGTTTGGTCTGGTAGGCTAGAAAGCACACTTTGACGTTCGTTTCACTGAGTAGCTGGGGGTACTGGATCTGATCTACAGTACACTCAAACTAATTTACTGATAGAATCTAAGTGCAGGAAGCACATAGATTACGAACGAGAGAGAAAAAAAACATTATATGTGCAGCTAATGAAAATTAAAACTACTTTATTGAATTTCAATCTTTTTGTAATAAATTTAGAGTTGCCACACTCTAAATTTATTACAAAAAGATTGAAATTCAATAAAGTAGTTTTAATTTAATTTTTAATTTTTTTTAATTTTTAACATAAAAATCAACCGTGTTCAAATAAAATCCAAACACTAACATAACAACGTGAAACGAGCATGGCGCGCGCTGGAAACGATCATTTTGTCGCGGAAAATTGAAAACTTCTCTTTCAAACGGGTGCTTGAAGGATGAAATTACCCGACCGAGTTGCTTGGTGTTTTTGATGGTGAGTAGTTAACTTGTTATTCATACTTTAAAAATCATTTCAAACTACGTACATCTCTTTAACTTTCTTTTAGAGTTGCACAACGTCGACCGTTCCTCCACCGTCATCAAGGGCAAACACTTAAACGACTTCGGAGCTGCCGGATGGAGTTTAAAAAGACGCGCGAACGTGAATCTGGGGTCACGGATAGGCCGCAACATCGGTGGACCTTCCAGGATGATCATCTCCAATGACCGCGGCAGCGCCGGATCTCCATGGATTGTTATTTTCCTTGGCCGTGGCATCGGCGGATTGAGTATACGCAACAAGGGATTGGTCACTGGGCGTGGGCACATTGTGTCCGGTATACATGCTGGCACCCAAGGACTTATAAATAAAACTTAATTTTACTATTAAATCAAGATAATAAATGGGCTGAAACTCGGTCTGAAAAGTTATTTATATCAGTTGATCGCGAATAATCCAAAATTTTCATTTATTATGGTTTAAAAGCCAACTTCCAAGGCAAAAAATTGATATTCTTATTAATAGAAATCATGTGCCGGACGATTGAAATCTAATCGATTGATTTTTAAAAAGCAAAAGGTTCGCACATAAAATTCATCTTGACTGAGTTGACAAAATTTCGATAGGGCTGCACTTATTTTTTAAGTGCAAAAGCAATTGGTCACAATCTAAGTGCATGGCACTTACATTCAAAATGTTAATTTTTCTGAGTGTAGTAATTGTTGTCGTTATTTTTCATCGTATGCGTATAAACACAAACAGACTGTCTCTTTAATGTATTGCATCTAGTCATATCTGTTTTATTCTAGTACTGCATCTCCATTGAACTCAATTGCTTCACAGTATTTTTTTGTTGTGGTCTTTTGAATTTAGTATTAGTGTGTTGCTGTAAATATCGAGTTTTTGTTTACATTCCTGTTCCATTGATAATATTTTTCTGCAACTTGCTTTCCATAATTGTGCACAATGAAGAGTGACGATGTGTATGTTTGTACCATTTGTACTAAGAAGGAAAACGATGGTTCTAATTTTTTAACGTGTATGTACTGTTTCACTAGTTCTGATTTTAAATGTAAAAATATTGTTGGAAA
Source organism: Aedes albopictus (assembly GCF_035046485.1). Lineage (NCBI taxonomy): Eukaryota > Metazoa > Arthropoda > Insecta > Diptera > Culicidae > Aedes > Aedes albopictus. Next base: position 98,585,121 of record NC_085138.1, on the reverse strand, counting down.
TGCGGTGCGTCGTATGAGAGAATCCGATTATTTTTGTTCACCTGATTGTTCTGCTATCTACCAACGTATCATATTGATGCAAAACAATAACCAATCTCTAATGTCCTCTTTCGCTGCTGAAATGAAAGCAGTAATTTCGGCAGCTGTTGCTAACGAAATGCGTTCACTCAAAACTGAAGTTAAACAAATTACTGCATCCATTGAAAAATCACAGGAGTTTTTGGCAGCTAAGTTTGACGAAATTGTTGCCGATTTTAAGGATCTGAAGGTAGAAAATGAAAAGTTGAAGAATGAAATTGATCAACTTAAAAACTCCCAAAACCAGTTGAAGAGTGAGGTACATAAGCTTGAAGCTATTGTTGATAAGTCTGATAAAGCTGCTCTAGATAATAATACTGTTTTATGGGGTATTCCTGCAGGTCCACATGAGAACTTATTGAACGTAGTTGACAAGCTTTTTCATTGCTTAGGACTCGAAGTAAATTCCAATGTAGTTACATCTGCTGAACGTATTTTTGATAATAACAAAAACAACAACACTCTTGTCCCTATACGAATCGTGTTTTGTGATAAGAAATCCAAAGAGAAAGTGCTTGATAGAAAAAAGCAGTTCGGGAAGTTGTTGTCAACAGCGATCGATGAAAAATTTGTTGTCAATGGGAGGGCATCGAACGTAACCCTCAGAGATGAGTTGTCTCCTTTGTCCCTTGAATTGCTGAAAGAGCTAAGAGAGTCGCAGGAACTCTTGAATATAAAATACGTTTGGACTGGTAGGGGTGGTGTTGTATTGGTTAAAAAGGCTGATGATAGTAAACCAGAGCTAGTTAAAACAAGAGATGATCTTAGTCGAATTATGTGTCGCTTTTCGCAAGATTCGAACTTCACTGGACATTTCCCATCGCCAAAACGTAACAAATTCGTGCTTTAAATTGAATGTCGCTGAACTGATCGTATAATTGAGTTAATTGTCTAGTTATTAAAATGGATTCTATACCAAATATGATTATAAATAAATATTTTGAAAATTTGGATAATTTTAATAAAAAATGTGAAAATTTTGGCTCTAATTGTATGAATGTAGTTCAGTGGAACGTAAGAGGAGTTAATGATTTTGAGAAATTCGATGAAGTGATTTATTTTGTAAATGAGTGTAAATTAGACATTGATGTTATTGTTGTCGGTGAAACATGGCTTAAAAAACATAATTGTTGTATTTATAATATTCCTGGTTATCGTGCGTTCTTTTCATGTCGTGAAAATTCGTCTGGTGGTTTAGCTGTATTTGTAAGAAACTCTTTGGAATCTAAAATAATAGAAAATAAATCAATAGATGGCTTGCACTATGTGCGTTTAGAAATTAAATTATGTGGAAACTTGTTTAATTTTGTTGGTGTTTATCGGCCACCATCTTTTGATTATAACACATTTCAAGACATTTTAGAAAGTTGGCTAACATTTGCTACCCCGTCTAAGCCGTTTATTGTAGTTGGTGACATAAATGTACCAATTAATATGCAAAATAACAATGTAGTTACAAAGTACAAGAATTTATTGGAATCTTATGGCTATGTATACACAAACACAATCCCAACTCGCCCAATAAGCAACAATGTATTAGACCATTGTATTTGTCCAATCGACCTTGCATCACAGCTTCAGAATTATACAATTTTCAATGAAATTAGCGACCATATTCCAGTGATATCATCTCTCGCATTGAGTAATGGTAGAAAGCATCAAGAATTGAGAACTAGTGTTGTTGATCACGTAAAACTGCAAAATGAGTTCTCATTGTACTTAAATAACTTTCAGATTACTGACGATGTAGATGCTGTCCTTAAGGCTCTTATTGCAAAGTACAATTCTTTGGTGAGTGAATGTACAAAAACTTTCTCTAAAACTATTAATGTTAAAGGAGACCATTGTCCATGGATGACGTTTAATCTCTGGCGATTGATTCAAATTAAGAACAACTACCTTGAGAGACACAAAAGAAATCCTGGTGATTTACATGTTATTGAAATATTGGCTCACGTTTCAAAAAAAGTTAAAACCACTAAAATACAATGTAAAAAACAGTATTATGAAAACATTTTGAAAAGTTCAAGCCACTCTAATGTGTGGAAGAGCCTGAACCGAATATTTGGCCGCACTAAAACAGAGGAACGAATTAAATTGCGAATAGATGGACATGTCTTGGATTCAGGCCACGATGTTGCAGAAGTTTTTAACAGTTTTTTCTCTACTATCGGAATAATTTGGCTAATAAACTCAAAAATAGTAACTTCGACTTTTTAAATCCCGTAAAACAAGTCAGCAACTCGATATTTTTGAGGCCAACCAGTGCAAATGAAGTTTGTATCTTGATAAATGAACTTGACAGTAACAAAAGCAGAGGGCACGATAATATTCCAGCTGATCTACTAAAAGCTAACATGGCTCCATTTTCTGAAATAATCACGAAACTTTTTAATAAAATTATAACAACTGGATCTTATCCCGATGTTTTGAAAATTGCCAAGGTCACGCCGGTATTCAAATCTGGAGACACACTCGATCCTTCTAATTATCGGCCAATTTCAACTCTGTCGGCCCTAAATAAAATACTTGAGAAGCTTCTAACTAGTCGGCTTGTAAACTTTTTGTGTGCTAACAATGTTATGTATAAATATCAATACGGATTTCGGGAAGGCTGTGGAACAACAACTGCAATTATAGAACTTTTTGATGAACTGGCTCGTGAAATTGATCGCAAAAAGATTGTTGGAGGTCTTTTTATAGACCTCAAGAAAACTTTTGATACCCTAAATCATGAAATCCTTTTGAAAAAGCTTGAGAAGTATGGGATCAGAGGGGTTGCTAATGATTTGATTAGAAGTTATCTATCTAATCGTAAACAATATGTTACCATAAATGGTGCCCGTAGTAGCTTGCGAATGACGGACATTGGTGTTCCCCAGGGAAGTAACATTGGTCCCCTGCTTTTCCTACTATATATAAACGACTTGGGTAACTTGAGGCTTCATGGGATACCAAGACTTTTTGCAGACGATACTGCTTTGTTTTACCCCCAATACAGTATTCACTCGGTTGTTAGAAACATAGAATCAGATCTAGAATGTCTTATAAAATACTTTAACGGAAATCGGCTGTCTATTAACCTTACAAAGACAAAATATATGATTTTCCGTTCATTGCGTAAATTGATACCACACCACCCTGATCCATGCATCAATAATGTTCACGTTGAAAAAGTTTCATCTTTCAAATATTTGGGATTACACTTAGATTCTTTTCTTTCTTGGGATACTCACATAAAACAAGTTTCTAAAAAAGTTTCAACATTGTGTGGTTTAATGAAAAGAGTTCGGTCCTTCGTGCATAAAGAAGCATTACTGAAATTTTACTATGCTTGCATACATTCTATCTTACAGTATCTAATCATAGTGTGGGGCCACGCTGCTAAATCAAAAATCAAAAAAATTCAAGTGCTACAGAATAGATGTATAAAAGTTATTTTCAATTTACCCCCCTTATTTCCGACAAACACGCTTTACACTAATTTGGGTCATAAAATTATTCCAATTCTTGGTTTACGTGATTCTCAAACAATTATGTTTGTTCACAATATTTTGAATAATCGTAACTTTCATCACAACATCGCATTTCCAAACAGAGCTAATCTTCGTACCACAAGACATGCACATGAACTTTTGAGAAACAGAGGAACACGAACTTGGGTCTAGTCTGTATCTCAAACTATGGTCCTTTAAAGTTTAATTCACTTCCTATCAGTATAAAAGGTATTACAAGTACAAGTCTCTTCAAAACTAAGCTGAAGCAACATTTACTACGGAATGTAACCGAATACATCGTTTAGAGTGTCAACCATTTCTTTTCATAAATGCGTGGATTTTTTCTGGCTCCTGCTAGTTTTTTTGCCTGTGTTTTTATTTAAATTGTAGTTATAACATTAGAGTTCATGTAAAAAGCCACAACCATTATCACATTGTTTGTAGTTTAGTATAGTTTATTAGTTCGTTTTTTTATTAATTTAGTTTAATCTGTGAATCCCTTCAAAGGAACAAAGTTCCACTGGGAATTCACACTATTTGTTTTTTTTTTGTTTAATATCTCCGCGTTTATTTTGTATATTATTTTAGTAAGTGTCCATTACCAGAGGGCTCTCTGTGTGAGCTCTTTGGTGTGGGGGTGAGCGGAGGGTACACTTAAAAAAAAAAAAAGGAAAAAGGCTTTGTCATTAAAAAAAATCGTCTGAAAAACCCCAAAAATATCCTAAGGAAGCCCTAAAAATGTTTCCGGTGAATTTCAAAATATCTTACCTGAAAACTCCTAAAAAAAGTTTACGGATATATTTTTCAATAAACTGCGAATTCATAATGAAATTTTCGTAGGAATTTCGGAAGAAATTGTTGGAGGAACTCCTAAAGGGGCCTTTACAGAAACTTTTCCGTAAATGAATTAATTGAGAAACTTCCAAAAAAAAAAATCCTGAATTGTGTAAATTCGAAGATGCTTGAACTGTTTGGCATCGCCGTTCAATCTCAAGGGGCATTGCCATGCGTTCAAGTAAAATTATATACATCGAAGTTAATGCGTTTACATATTTTAACTGCCTTCACATACGATGCTTTGTAATTTTCTATATGAAACACTCAACGAAAGTATAATGCTGAACTATTGAATAAAAATTTCCCAAAATTCCTACAATGAGAGGGAAAAATTTCATCAGAAATTGTAGAAAATATTCCCGGAATTATTTAAAAAATATATAACTACAGGGGATACTCAAAATAACTGGGAAAGGTAAAATTTTCAATTTCCAAAAAATGTTCAATTAGCTGTAACTTTTCGAAAAGGGCATCAAATATTCTCAATTTTTTACTGTAAGTTCACAAACTAGTTGTGTATCAGTGGTCCAATTTTGGAAAAGATCGGGTTATTCCACATGAAGTAAGAAAGATTCTAGAAAAGGGTGTAATTATCCGATAGCCAACTTTGAGTTGTTATATCTCCGGATTCAATGAATCAAATGCAATGCAATTTTGATCATTTATGCCTAATACACTCATTGCACAATTATGGGTCACACACAATTATTAGTCACTTTCCACTTTAATAGATAAATAATAATTGATTGCAAGCTTTTGTTAGCTATTATTATTTTTCTCACGTAAGTTGGTTTGTTTTGTGTCACTATACGTCCGCACACGGGCTTATACGTCAAAACATACATATTTTCAATATTTTTTTGTTCGGCGCAAAACTAGCTGTCAAAGTAACGCTTCAATTGTGAATATCGGACAGTGCGTGCGCTGCTTTCGTAAGCTCTGTAAAAGCGAGATTTACTGATTTTCAAGTGCTAAATGGTATCGTCATCAGAACAAAGGTATAATTAACGTTCTAAATGTAGCAATTCATGTGACTGGAGCTAATTGAAGCTTATTTAAGGCAAAATTTAAGTGACTCATTATTGTGCCAAGGAACACCGAAAATCACACAATTATGGGTCACTTTTTGTGCAGCATAATATTGACAGTTCTGTGTATATGGGTATTGCATACTTTTAGGCGTTTATCGGTGGTTGTGTTGAAGAATTTGTCCCAATTTTGAAAAACTGATTTCAAATCGTGAAAACACGCTTCGTTAAGAGGTTTGAGACCAGTTTTGAATTCTACTATAGCTGATCTATCGAGAATAAGTGATCATTCAATGAAAATATAGACAAAACATTATTTTTGAGCCGATTCCTCTTGAGTGACCCATAATGGGCAACAAATTGACCCATAATTGTTACACAGCCAATTTTGACCCATTATTGTGGTTTTCATTATTCACCAACATTTTAGTAATTTTCACCGCCTGAAGTGAATTTTACAAGCAGATTTTTATTTAAAACAATAAAAAGAGGTTTCAATGAAAAGAATACAAAATAAAAATAATGAAAGTGTTATTTTTGTATGAAAAATGATTCATATTATGAAATGGTTGTTCCTTGAGTGACCCATAATTGTGCAATGAGTGTATAATGAACTTTGAAATACATTTAGCTTAATTTGATATTATAAATAACAAAAAAAGTTATAGCGATTTCATTTTTGCTATGTTTTTTTAGTAAATTTATCTATTTTTCATATGCATCCCATTACTTTTTCAATTTAATCCCGGCTATTTGGTTGCTTTCCTTTGAAACATAAATATACTCAAGTCAATTAGAGGGAATTAAAATGAACTATAATTACTATCTCGAGTTTTGAAACGATGATGAAGTTTTGGATAAACTGGTGTTATATTTGAAAAATAATCTAATCGTTATAATTTTCTTTCGTGTGAAGAATTTTAAGTTTAGTCAAAAGTTTTTGATAGCTCATTATATAAGTCATACACGATCAAAATTGCATTGCATTCGGTTTGTTGAATCCGGAGATATAACAGCTCAAAGTTGGCTATCGGATAATTATACGCTTTTCTCGAATCTTTCTAACTTCGTGTAGAATATACCGATCTTTTCCAAAATTGGACCACTGATACACAACTTGTTGATGAACTTACAGTAAAAATTTGAGAATTTTTGATGCCCTTTTCAAAAAGTTACAGCTAGATGAACATTTTTTGAAAAGTGAAAATTTTACCTATGCCAGTTATTTTGAGTATCCCCTGTATGTAATGAGTTTTTATCAATATCATACATGTCGTTCTACATGTATTGCTAGAGCATTTCTTGAAGGAATTGCCTTAAAAATTCCTGAAGATAATTCCGAAGAAATTCCAAAGCGAGTTATTCCTAAAAAAGTGCCAAATTCACTAATGAATTCCTTCGGCTTGATTTGGAAATTACTCCACCAATATACCGTCAAACGGGGTTACTTACAACAGCGGTGTAACTTGCAACACCATGACATATACTAAACGTGAAGTATTTTCTAATAATAATGAAAACTAGTATGCCCTACTATTTCGTTTATGGAGATTACGAGTATCAAAGATCGATTCAATGGAAAAAAAAGTTTTATTTCTCTGTTTATTGTTTAGCTACACTGTTAAAGCGGTTTGCTCATTTTATGCCATTAAAACAAGTATGAAAATCGTGCTTCATCTCTCCCCTACGGTAAGTACGATAAGTCTGATGACCTTGCTTGCAGTTACGGTACCTAATAGTAAGCTTAGCTAAACGATAAAAGTTTGATAAACTTTTTGACTAAGTAATGTAAAAAATCATTATAATATTCGGCATCCATTATGGGGTAACTTGCAACAGTTGAATTTGACAAAATCTACAATTATTTATCTTCATCTTACGATAACTTTGACAGAAATAACCGAAATGGATCATTTATTGATTACGTAACGCGTTCATTTTCAAATGATAACTCATTTTTTCCTTTTTTGCACGTGACCGTCCAACATTGTTAGGAACTACTATATTTTGAAGTTTTATTCATGTTTCATCTTGTTAAAAGTTCAATTTAGTTTATGGACGCTTTAAAACAATCACCAACATCAATTCTGATGGAGTAAATTATTTCAGCTGAATACCCAAATTAGCGATTTTGATATTTACAAAGTTGAATAGGTGTGTTTCAAACATGTTATTTTAGTTGAAATTGCCAAACACCACTTCAAACTAAAAACTACTTGAAGATGGCTCACTCTTACCTTTTCAAGAAATGACAATAATCATTGTTGACATTTTGTAACGAATACTGAGTCACGAGATCCATATATATTTTATATTAAGGGACGTGAGATCTCTTGTTGAACGATATACTCTCGCTTGCAATAGCTATCGACCCTTTCATGAAAAAATATATGTCAATTGGTTAGTGTACATCTTTTCAATGCATTGTTCATGCATTACATCAAAAATTTACAATACGACTAAGCACTAGAATGTTAGTGCTGTATAATGCCAGCTATCTTAGCTTCATGTCCTGTGTTGCAAGTTACTCCACAGATGGGGAAACTTGCAGCAAGCATGTATTTCGCTCATCGTGATCAGGTGGCAACGTATTTTAGTAAATCAAGTGCTGCATAGTATTCTACTCGGGGTAATTAGCGTACACGATGCTTTACAGGATGTTTCAAATGTTTAGATTTTCAACGACATTGCTTCAAAGTCGAAAAGTGTTGCAAGTTACCCCATTTGACGGTACTTAGAAATCCCGGTGGCAATTTATTTCGGAAAGTTTCTTAGGAAACTCCTTCCGAAATTCTTTAAGCATATTTTGAAGAATTCCTGCTAAACTTCAAACGAAATTTTTTTGGCATTTATTTTTGGAATTCGTTTTAAAATCGTCTTAAAAGTTTCAGTATTTATATTACCGGAGGAAATCCTAAAACAAATGTCCGAGAAATTTTAGAATTAAATATCGGAAGGATTATTTAAGAAACTATAAAAGGAATATGTAGTTCATAGAAGAATTATCGGAGGAAATCCTGAAAAAGTGCCAGAGGAATGATTGAACAAATTACCTGAAGAATTTCCTTAGTAATTCCTAAAGAAATTGTCACAGGAATACCTAAATGAACTGTCGGACGAGTTCCTGAAATAGCTCCCGGAGAAATTCCTAAACAAATTTCCAGATAAATTCCTGAAAAAAAATAAAAAAGGGAAAGAATTGTCACAAAAACTCTTGAAAACAGGATTTTCCTGAAGAAATTTTTCATTCAATTAGATTAAGATTTTGTTCGTGCACTGGATTTTGTAATGTAAACCATTAAAATTTCAAAAAAACTTTACCCTTAGGTTTTTTAAAATTATTTTTCTGTATGTAGAAAGCTGCCTCAAAATTTTTCAAGTAACCCAAGATGAAGAAATGCTTCTACCTATTTTTTCTCGATTTTTTTTTTTCATATGTTTGAAAAACAAGTAAAAGGGAACAATTTTTAAGATATTTGATATCAGAAATAGATTCTAGGTACAATTTCCAATGAATAAACAAGCCATATTTTTTTCTGCATTTAACTATACTTGAGTTATAGCGAATTTAAAAAATCTTAAATAACAGTTTTGAGACCTTATTATTATTATTATTATTATTATTATTAATTTTTTTTACTTGTAATTTTGAAAGATGGAAAAGCCTCTTTGAGTGATTACCTAAACTGCCCATAATCGCATAGTTGACGTAACCACCATTGACATGACAGCACTCACTAGCTAATATCTGTCAAATATGCATAATTGTGACCTGTATTATTCAATAGAGCACAAGATGTAATCACTAGCTAGATATCAACGTGAAAAAAATCATAAACTTTTCATTAATCATTGTTAAAATTTCAAAAGTGTGTTGAAAACAACAATGGCGCTTACGTCAACTATGCGATTATGGGCAGTAAAATACGAAAGTTTTGGAACCTTGTGAAAAGTAATTCGAGATTTTTTTACGTTTTTTTATTTATTTATTATTAAAAATGTATCAGACCGTCTCGAATAACATTTAACAAGGGTCAACTTTGTTTTTTTTTCTTAATTTCTTTGATTTTTTTTTAATTTGTGTAATTTAAGTACACGAAGATGTTCTAGGTCATCAAAGAACTCTCACGAAAAGCAAGAGGCCCACATGAAGATAGTCTCCTACACAGCAAAAAAATATGAAAGTTAAACAGCACGTAAATTGAAGATCAACTGAAATTTGCGACAGGAAAATGTAAATCGCCAACATTCAACGTCATCCGAGCAGTCCGCTGCTGGTCAGACAGCTTGTTTACAGATTTTAAAGCATATTCGCTTTAAATTTACATGCATCTGCTATAAACCATGCCAGCCACTCTCCGTCGTCAGCTAAAGAACGGCTGCTCGCAGCTGTGGCGGTTTCCCCGTTGTCTCTCTCAGTACTCTTTGCAGCAGTCGGAGCATGTCGGGAATGCGTGCATTATGGTAGAAGCAGTTTCACTTTGACTGTCTGCTATTCAACAAGCTGAGATAGCCGAGAGAGCTCAGGCGTGCTACTCACACTCCAAGGATCCGAGTTCAATTCTCGCTCTGATCTCAATTTTTCTTTATATTTTCAAACAGATATCTGCAATGTAATTTTAAGATCGCAAATTTCCATCGTATATGACGGCGTCCTTTTGTTACATTCGATCCGTCATAATGTTACAGGTTTTTTTTTCAAACTGTGTAGATCTCAAGGCTCGCAGAAGTTCATGGAGGACTTAACATGTGGTTGGAGATTTCTTCTCTTCAGCTCAATGCTTCATAGACCAGTATGATCTTGCACCGTATAAGTAATGTAAAAGCAATCCATTGATCACGTGCTAGATCTTAAGGCCTTTACTCGTGAAAGTTCTTGGAGAACCTGGAGGATCTTTGTAAATTAGTTTCTTACCGAAAAATTATTAATGAATCTGTAGGATGTTACAACGTATCAGTAATGTAACAACAATCCATTGATAATGCTTGTAGATCTTGAGGCCTTAACTCGCGGAAATTCATAGAAGACCTAGCATATCTTTAAACATGAGTTCTCTTCAGAACAATGCTCAATCGAGCTGTAAGATGTTGCATCGTTTCAGAAATGTAATAACAATCCATTGAGTACACTTGTAGATCTTAAAGGCCTTTATTTTCGAAAGTTCTTAGGAGACCTAGAATATCTTTGGAAATTAGCATGTCACAGAACAAAGCTCCATATATCCGTAGGATGTTACAACATATCAGTATTGTAGCAAGAAACCAAAGATTATGTTTGTAGATCTTCAAGCCTTTACTCGCAGAAGTTCTTGGGGGTCCTACATATTGAAAATTATTTCTTTACAGAACTAAGCTCCATGAACCGTAGGACGTTCACTGCATCATAATGTAACAACAATTCATTGATTCGGTTTGTAGATCTTCAGGCCTGGACTCACGGAAGTTCTTGGATGATCTAGAATATCTTTGGAAATAAGTTCTTTGCAGGAATATGCTCCATGGACCTGTAGGATGTCGCACCGTATCAGTAATGTAACAACAATCTATCGATTACGCCCGTAGATTTTAAAGCCTTTACTTGCGAAAGTTCTTGGGTGTTCTAGAACATCTTTCTCTACACCACTATGCTCCATGAACCTGTGGGATGTTGACAGTCTCCTTAATCCTTCGCTTCGTCCGTTCAAACAGTCCATAACATCTCAAAATATTCTCTGAAATCTTCGTTGGAACCAGTATGCACTCTTCTCCCCATAAAGCCTGTATCCGCAATAATCGGGACACAGAAGTACGGCTGTAGCTCTGTAATGATTCGGTAAAATTTGCCAAATCATTGACCAAGAACTCTTTGGTGTATGTTTATTATGTGTGCCAAATTTCATAAAAATCGATGCATTACTTTTAACTGTGGATGAAAAACAAACAGACGTGGTTTTAGGCATTTTGTACAATCATGACCAATTTTCATTCGCATAATAGATGGTTCTTTTACGCTACAGTTCAAAGTTCTGTGATGATAATTATGAAATTTCGTTAGCAGTTATGATACTTATAGAGACACTTTCTTGCAAAATTTCATCAACGTTGATCAATTGGTTTGAAAGCTACTGGTGTTGATAGGGGTGAGTGTTAGTGAAAAATTTTCGTGTTTTTCATGTGTGATGTTTGCCTATTCATAACTTTTGAATTTCTCTACCAATTTTCATGAAATTTTTACAGAAGATAGTTGATTACGTGTATATTATGCCTGCAAAACTTGATGATTATTGATATAGTACTTTCATTAGTACAATCGAAACAATAAAGGGTGCTGACTGTTTGCTGTCTGAGGAGCTAAAATCACGTTTAGTCCCAATACATGTTTCGACTATAAAATTGTTGATAGTGCATCGATTTTTTTGAAATTTTGCCTAAGCAACAAATGTAGATTGAGAGGTTTGTGTTCAAAATTTCAGCCATTTTCTTCGCCAAATTCAAAAGTTACAGCGCTGGCAAGCAAAACTAGGGTCTGTACAAAATTCAATGGCGCACATTTCACTCTTTCATCGCTACAACAAAAAGTACTGCAACGATCCACATGAAATTTTGTAGGTGAAATAACATAACATCTCAAGATGTTATGAGGCCAAATTTGAGCAATTTTAATGTATCTATTGCAGAGTTACAGGTGTATTTCTGTGTCCCGATTATTGCGGATACAGGCTTTAATCCATCCCTTGCCCCTAAACTCTGTACAACAATCCCCGGATATCTGAAAGTTAAGGTATTTTCAATATTTTAAAATTTTCCACGGTTTTTTACATGGGTTCTCAAATTAGCACGGTATTTTTTTTGCGAATTACCACGTTTTTTTACACGGAACGTATCCCCCGTGTAAAAAATAGACCTTTGTGTGTAGTTCGATAAAAATTGTTTCATTTTGATTGTTTGAAAAATTGATGAAAAAAAAGTTCTATGAAAAATACTACGATACGATTAATCATCCTGGGCTCGAAGGGTAGGGGTTTCGAAAAATTGAAATTATATTACCTCTAACATGAATCCGCAATAAATATTCCTCTCAATACATTTTTTTTTCTGAAAGTCCTTCAAATATCCTCGAACATCTTTGAAAACATCATTTCAATCTAACTAATTGTTTTAGAGGTATAATTTTTTGAAGAAAAAAATATTTTTCATACGCCTTTTTCAAAAGTTTAGTGAGGAATATTGCAAAACAAACAACATGGAAAATATTTTCAGATTGAAGCTCATACATGCATAAAATTTCATTTGAATTGAAAAAGGTCGCGTCTGAGCGATTCGAGCGTTAAGCAGAAAACGTTCTTTTTGTACCAAAAAAAAAACGTTTTGGCCGCAACATTTTGTTATCCGCTCCATTGTGTAAAGGGACAGCAGACTCTGAAAGCAAGATCATACCCATCGTCCACAACCCACCCCGACAACGGCCTGATGGACCACCGACCAGTGCAAAGCTGGTGTTTTTATTGGGTTCGGCATTTGGCATGTTGATGGAAAAATCTCATTTTCTCAGATTTTTTCGCTCAAACCAACCGCCAGCGATTTTCCCTTCCTTCACTCATCCACTCCATTCCGGAATCCGGAATCGGTATGTGAGTTTTCTGATTCTTCCGGTTTTCACGCCGTTCGGTTCTTGACTTTTCTGCTCTAACTTTGGGCTTAATCATTGTCAGTGCAGTGTGGAAGCAAAAGCAAGCCAATCGCTCCCCACTAGGTAAACCGAAGGAACTCATCTTCCATCGGCGCAGCGGTTTTCTCTTCATCTGCCGCCCGCACCAAATGTCGACTCATCATCATCCTCGGTCGTCATCTGAAGAAAGCGGGGGGAGGGCGAGTGAGTATCGAAGACGACGATGATGGGGGGGAGCATCATCACTCCGAATGGTAATGGACATGATTGTAATCTGAATTTCAATAAAACTTTGCACTGTTTCCGTTTTCTTGTCTTTTCTGCTCCGAGACGAGGTTATAGTTTGGTTGTTCTTTGCGTTGGCCAAACGTTCCACCTCACTCCCGCTGCTGATTTTCTTTCCGCTTGGTATTGTACTTTGAGAGGGTGGGCGGTATAATACTCCCCCGCTGCTGATCGTTTTCACAAGGCGGTTCGCCGCTGCTTATTGTGTGCATGGATGGATGGATGGAAATGAACCCCATTATTATGCTTCCGAAGAAAATTTGTACAAATTTGACGAAAAGTTGAATTTATTCAAATTTCATTTTACATCACACGGTGGAAAAAGTTTGAAAGCAAAGGTGTGCTTTCCAAGCTGGAGTTTCTGTTTAGTTTAGATGAGAGACGGATTAATATATTCTCGTCTATTTGAAGAAATTGTTCATCAATGCAATTTCATTGATTGGCTTATAATAAAACTTCACGTTACTGCTGTTGCAATCCGATTGCAAATTTAACCCTCTAATACCCAATCCCGCCTTTAGACGGGGTATAGTTTGAGCATTTTTGTAATTTTTGTTTCGTGGAAAATCTTTTTTTTTAATATTTTTGGCTGATATTTAGGACTGTTCTGTATATCTCAAAATGGTTTTGGTGTATTTTAAAGCGTATTTTTATTTTTTAAAAATCATTGAAAAATTGATGTTATAGTCACCTTTTAGAAGTCATTGTTTATTTTGTATTGAATCGCTACAATTAACATATTTTAAATTTTTCCCAAATCATTCTATCCTTGTTCAGTAGTTTAAGGGAATCGAATACACTCTCAAATTATTTTCCTTAAAATTACACGGAAATTAAAATTTTCTGTGAACAAAATTTAAAATAATAATATTTCAATAATAATCGTAAAATATCAAAATGTTTTCATCTCAAAAAAATCCGTTCCCCAAATTGGCTTCCAGGAAAAATATAAAAGTGTGGGGATGTTCAAAAATAAAAATTAGAAAAATCAAAAACTGAAATTCACGAAATCTAGAATTAAAAAGAATCATCTTCCAAAACATGTTTAAATCAATTTTAGATGACAAAAAATGATATTTAGATAAAAATTAAAAATTTGGGTATTAGAGGGTTAAATTCTCATAACGATATATGATTCAAAGTACACCGGCCAGAGAATGGTGAAACAACGAGTTATCTTGATATTGTCTAACCACAATAACAATTTGTATTAATAAATTTGAAATGTATTGAAATTACATGTCAATGCAATAAAAAATCTATAGAAAAAGGCCACCACAAGTCGAACACCAGGCTTAATAGAGAGCGGTACAGGTTAGCAAGAGCAGAATAGAAACGAATCCATCGCAGCAAGAAACGACAGTACGAAGTGAGTGTGATTGTTGGAGCGCAGGAAATCATGGATCGGAACGATATGCGGAGATTTTATACAACTGTCAACTGTGCCCAACACAAGATTGCGCCAGTGCCCACCATGTGGAATACCCGGGTTAGGAACTTGCTGACAGACTTCAAAGATTTGTTGAATAATGAATCAGAGAAGAGAATTGCCAGACAAAAGAGGCAAAAAAACAAGCAACAAAGAAGGCGCAGCGATTACTGTTGATCCAAACTGGTAACAGATATCTACTGACTTGAATCGAATTTTCCATGTTGCAGAAAAAATGGAAGCTGAATTTGTTGCGTACTTTCAACTCGTATATAATCGATTATTATTAAACCAAAATCGAAACTGTTTGATAGCAGATCTTCAACAGCGTTGCAGTGTTGTGACATTGTCGAGAGTTCAAAAATCCTTCAAAAGTTGATTTCTACAAAAAATCTTTCGAATGTTCATAAATATTTTTTCCAAATAATTTCGATAGAAAACCTCTAAAACTACTCCATTGATTCCTTCGGAATTCAATAAAATAAGTCATAACAAAAATTGTTCATCTTCAACCCCCTCCAGCCTATGGGACACTTTTTGTATGGGGCTTCTGAAATTTGTGTATGGGTTTCATACTTTTTTAAACCTCCATATTTTCATACTTTTCTGAACCTCAAATCCAAGGATTCTTTCGGAATTTCTCTATCGGTTCCTTCAAAAATTCTTCCATATCTTCTTCAATAAATTTCTACATAGAATGTCTCCATGGATTTCTCCAAAAGTTCTTCCATGATTTGGTTTAGTGATTCCTGCAGATATTCTTCCACAGATTTCTGCAGAAATTCATAGAGAAATTTAATCATGAGCTCCTCTGGGTTTTCTTCCAACGATACCGTTTGGAATTTTTACTCAGATTCTTCAAGACATTGTTTATTCAAAAACAATTCCTCTAGAGTTTTACAGAAATTCCTTTGGAAATTTCTCGTGAGATTTGAATCTTTACAGAAGTTTATGTGTTTCTCCAGACATTTTTTATGGATTTTCAACAAATACGTTCGCAAATTCTTCCGGGAATTCACTCAGAAAAACTTAAATGAATTTTGGTTAGAGATTTCTTTAGAAATATGTCTAAAAATTTATTAATAACAGAAAGTGTTTGAATACAGTCTTTTATTTTACTAAATAAATACAAATACAATAAATGATAAAACCTTCAAGGAATGAGGGAGAGTTTCCAAAAATTTCTTTAGCAACGCCTTCTTGAATTCATTAAGGAAATTCCCTGGGATTCTTTCACATAATCCTCCAAGGATACTTCATGGATTTCTATAGGAAAAGGATAGACGATTTGTTCAATAATTCCTCGTTCAGAACTTTTTCGAAGAATTACATTTAAAACTTCTTCAGAATTTCCTCCAGATATATCACCAAAGACTCCTTCGTAGTTTAATGTTCTCTTCGTGAATACATATCAGTAAATTTTCCATGGATTTTTTTTCAAAGTTTTTAAAATTTTCAAAAAAAAAATCAGCGATTACCTCAGAAATTCTTCCAATAATTCCTCTAGGAATTCATTGAAAAAAAAATGTCAGAGGTTATCGAAGAAACTTTTGATTTTTTTTTTCAGGAATATTCCTTGAGAGAATTTTGTCAGATATTCCTCCACTGATTTTTACAGATCTATTTTTATAATATTACGCAAAACATATTGGAGTAATTCTTCAAGGGTTACCTGAAGGAATTTCTAAGGAGAATTCCTTAAGAGATTCCTGAACAAAATTCTCTGAAGCAATTTCTAAAGTACCCGTTGTAGGAGTTCCTGAAGAAATCTCTGGCGAATATCTGGAGGAACTCCTTGAGATTGCTTTAGAGGAATTTTGTGAGAAGCTTTTAAGGAATTCAAGGTAAAAAAAACTGAAAAAGTTACTGAGAAAAGCCCTGAAGTTTCAAATTTATGAGCTTAACCTCGGAAATATTTCTGAAGAAATCATTGAAAAAACTTCTGCGGGAGTCCGTGTTGAAATTGCAAACAAAAAAAGGAGAAATTCTTGAATAAGCATCTTATTTAATTTATGAACGGATTGATGAAGGATGATCTGAAACAAACCCAAGAACAACTACTGGAGATGCTTCTGGAGAAGTTCTTGAAAGCTTTTTTGCAAACTGTCTCAAAAGAGTTAGTGGATAAAAATCTCTTTCGCATTTTTTAAGAAAAAAATAAGAATCTCTGAAGCAATGCATGGAAATCTGGAGAAAGCTCTGCAGTAATTTCGAGAAGAGTTTCTTGAGATATTCTTCAAGATATAAATTTTGAAGTGAAATCTGAAGGAGCTCTTGAAAGAATCTCTGAAATAATTCCTGAAGGGTCTCTGGAAAAATTTCCAAAAGAAACTCTGTAGAAAAATTTCAATAAATTTCAAGAGATCTAACGCATGAGGAATATCTGAGAATGATCTGGGAAACACCTAGAGGACCTTCTAGGATGAATTTCTGAAAAAAAACACCTAAAAAATTCTTAGCTAAATTCCTAAGAGAATAAACAGCACCTTTTTTCTGTATCTTCGGTGGATCAAATTTCCTGAAATATTACTTCAGGTAGATTTCCTTCTGTGTTTCCAAATTCTCGGTGGAATTCTGAAGGAATTCCTCCAGTAACTTATTCAACAATTCATAAGGGAGGCCCAATACAAATGAATTCCTACGCGAGCTCCTCCAGATTTGTTTAATGGAAATTCCTGCGAGAATTCCACTGGGAATTCCAAGGGTCAATTCTCCGGTAATGAAAGGGAGAATTCCAAGGGAAACTCCTCCGGGAATTCTAAAAGGATTTCAAAGGCAAGGGGATTTCCATGTGCAACACTTTTGGAAATTTCAAGCGAAACGTATCCCGGGACTCCAAGGGAACTCTTCCGGGTGTTCCAAAGGGAATCCAAACAGAAACTACAAGGGGAACTCCAAGAGC
This sequence comes from Aedes albopictus, assembly GCF_035046485.1. Lineage (NCBI taxonomy): Eukaryota > Metazoa > Arthropoda > Insecta > Diptera > Culicidae > Aedes > Aedes albopictus. The sequence continues at coordinate 98,567,417 of NC_085138.1, read as the reverse complement.
AATGCCTCGGAGAATTCCAAGGCAAACTCCGCCGGGATGTCCAAGGCTCCATCCAAGAATTTCTGCAGAAATTTCTCCAGGAGTTAATCCATAAATTCCTCCAGTTGTTCCTCTTGAAATTCTGCAACATGAACTTCTTCGGGAATATCTCCAGAAACTCCTCCAGGAGTATTTCCAGAAATTCCTCCAGGAATATCCTCAAGAATCTGTTCTGTGATTTCTCCGTGAAATCCTTTCGGGAATTCCGACATCAAAAATTAGAGCAGAAAAATGTTCCTGTGACAGCAAATTGAAAACCATTCCTGCTATCGATGATAGCAAATTGATAACTGTTTTTGTTATCAGCGCAAGAAAAATGAAAAATCGACAAATGTAGAGTTTTTCATTTGATATCAAATCCTAAATGCAATAATACAATTGCACTAATGATATATCCCTAGAATAACTTCACATAGTTTACTGAAAGATTTTAAAACTATCGTAACACTAAATATTTACATCAATTCAAAATGACAGCAAACCGAAAGCAAAATTTGAAATCAAATTAAGTAAAGATATAATGATATTAAAATGTGATATCAATTTGTTGCTGAATACAAATCATGTTTTCGATTTGCTGTAATTTTGTTGTTGGACTTTGCTCGGGATGCTACTCAATAAGCTTGGAAAACTGGGAATGTCAGATGGCTTTGTCAGATGGTTTGACTCGTATTTATCTGGCCGGTCTATGAAAGTGCGTATCGGGTTGACTCATTCGGATTCTATTTCCATTCCCTCTGGAGTGCCCCAAGGAAATAATCTTGGACCACTATTATTTTCGCTGTTCATCAACGACCTAGCGTTTGTACTGCCCCGCGGCGAACGTATTTTCTATGCGGACGACGTGAAGATCTTCATCGTGATCACCTGTATTGAAGACTGCGTTACACTACAGGAAGCGTTAAGCTCTTTTGAATGCTGGAGCAGGCGAAATGGTTTAGAACTTTGCGTGGCAAAATGCTTTGCAATTACTTTTTGCAGGAAACGGAATCCTATCCATTTTGACTATTCATTATCAGGTGAAACGCTGGAACGCAAAAAGGAAATCAAGGATCTTGGAGTGATACTGGATACGGAGATGACTTTCAGGCCGCATTACGATGATGTGCTTTCTAGACCGAATAAACAGCTGGGCTTCATTTTCAAGATTGCTGATGGGTTTTGAGATCCTTTGTGCCTTAAATCTCTATACTGTGCTTTAGTTCGCTCCATCTTGGAATCGGCAGTAGTAGTTTGGTGCCCGTATAGTCAGAATTGGATTGACCGTTTTGAAGCTGTGCAACGTAAATTTTTGCGATTAGCTCTTCGGAGCCTTCCCTGGCGTGACGCTGTTCATCTTCCGCCATATGAGCACCGGTTTATGCTTTTGGGGCTGGATACTTTAGCGAAAAGGAGGTCGTCAATGCAATCCAGCTTCATAGGAAAGCTTTTGAATGGCGAGATTGATGCTCCATCTTTACTGTCCGAGCTTCCAATATATGTCCCAGAAAGACCTCTACGACGCCGCAATTTCCTCAACTTGGATCCTCGTAACAGCCGATATGGACAGCATGATCCCATTAGGTTTATGATTGTAAACTTTAATAATGTATTTGAACAATTTGATTTTAATTGATGTGCTTCGTACGATTTTTTGTTTTATAATGTTAGCTTTAATTATTTTTTATTATGTGATAATATTTTATTGTACTTGTTTTAACGTGTTATTTGTGTGAAAAGATGCGGGTTTTTATGCCTGATTGAGGCTTTTCCCAGCCACACTTCATTAAGACCCGAGTAGGTCAGATGAAGATATATAATAAATAAATAAATAAATAAACTTCCGACAGGTATTCCTCCGTGAAATCCCCAGGGATTCCTCCAAATATTTTCCAGGAATTTCCTCAGGGAATCCTCCGGGAATATTCCCAGGAATTTCTCTAGGGATTCTTCCGCGAATAACCTCTGGGATTCCTCCAGGAATTTCCCAAGGGATTCCTACGGGAATTCTCCTAGGAATTTCTCTGGGAATTCCCACCGAGACTTCTCCAGTAATTCCCAGTCAGAATTCATCTGGGAATCCTTTTCCTATCAGAATTCTATCGGTAACCCCCTCTCGAAGGAATCCCAATTTTCGAAAGAATTTTTGGGAGAATACCCGGAGGTATTTCTAAGGGCATTCCCGGAGAAACCCTTGGGGGAATCAACGAAAAACTTCCTGAGGGAGTTCCTGTAGGAATTCCTGGGGGAATTCTCGTAGAGTTCCAGGGGGAATTCCCGGAGGAATCCCTAGGGGGAATCCCGGAGGAATCCCTAGGGGATTTCCCGGAGGAATCGCTCGGAGAATTCCCGTAGGAATCCCTTGGGAAATTCCTGGAGGAATCTCTGGGATGATTCCCGGAAGAATCACTAGAGAAATTCCTGGGAAAATTCCCGGAGGACTCCCTGAGGAAATTCCTGGAAAAAACTTGGAGGAAAAAGAATATCTGGGGATTTCACGGAGGAATACCTGTCGGAAGTCCCGGAGAAATACCAGGGGACATACCTGGGAAAATTCCCGGAGGAATCCGTGAGGAAATTCCAAAAGAAATCCCAGGGAAATTCTAAAAGGAATGCCTGGGAGAATTCACAAAGGAATCCCTGCCATAATTCCCGGAAGGATTTCTCGGAGGAATACCAGGGGCAATTCCTGGAGGAATTCCAGGGGGATTCCCGGAGAACTCCCTAGCCGACGAAGGCGAGAAAGCCGCAAACACTGGCGTCATCCGTTTCCTCTACGATGTTTCACGTCGCCTTAGTGGGACTAAGATGAATGCTACGATGCCCGTGAAAGACACGTCTGGACAGTTACTGACCGACCCGGCTGTCCAGTTGAAACGCTGGTTCGAGCACTTTGAAAACCTTTTTGAAGTGTCGGCCACACCACCAACACCTGTGCATGATTCGCCAAGGGTTAGGGTTTGACGCATTACCCATGTCAACACCGAAGCTCCATCAGCCATCCGTAGCATGAAATCGAACAGGGCCTCAGGGGTCGATCGTATATCAGCTGAAATGCTCAAAGCTGACCCCGCAGTTTCTGCACAACTACTGCATCAATTATTCTGCAACATATGGGAAACCGCGACATTTCCGGCCGACTGGATGCAAGGCATCTTAGTAAAGGTACCCAAAAAAGGGGGCCTGACTGTATGCGAGAATTGGCGGTGTATCATGTTGCTGTGCATCGCTCTCAAAGTCCTCTGCAAAGTGATCCTTAACCGGATACAGGAGAAGATTGAGGCAACTCCGGTGCATCAAGCAGGATTCCGAGCCGGACGATCTTGTGTCGACATTTTGTCACGCGCTCCGTATCATGTCGAAGCAAATCAATGAATTTTAAGAATCTCCCTACTTAGTGATCATTGATTACGACTATCTCAATCACAAAAACATGTGGGAATCTCTCAGGCGCAAGAGTCTCCCTGAGAAAATCATCCGCCTCATTGAAGCACAGTACAGGACATTTTCGTGCACAAGTACTGCACAACGGTGTTTTGTCCGATCCCATCCGGGTCGTTGCTAGAATGAGGTAAGGATGTATAATATGACCGCAACTGTTCCTCATCATAATCGACGAGATCCAGGTAGGTGCGATTGACCGTGAACCTAATCATGGATTGCTGTGGCAGCCCATTCCCATGGAGCACCTAAATGACTCCGAATTGGCTGATGACGTTGCTCTCCTAGTTCATCGGCGCTCTGATATGCAGAGCAAGCTCGATGATCCTGCCAATCGCTCCTCAGCGGCAGGTCTTACCATCAACGTCATTAAGGCCAAATCGTTGGATGTAAACACGGTCAACCCTTCCAGCTTTACGGTAGCTGGGCAATCAGTGGAGAATGTTGAAAGCTTTCAATATCTTGGTAGCCAAATGGCGGTCGATGGCGGCACCAAGATCGACATAGGTGCACGGATCAAGAAGGCGAGGGCTGCTTTTACGAGCTTAAGAAATGTATGGAAACAACTAGTCGACGCACCAAAATCCAAATTTTCAACTCGATCGTGAAATCTGTGCTGCTATACGCCAGTGAAACTTGGTATGTATCAGTGGAGCACACTTGACGGCTGCAGGTTTTCATCGACAGATGCCTGCGGTTTCGTGCATGGTGGCCACACAATTGGATCTCCAATGTGGAGCTTCATCGTTAATGTCATCAAAAGCCGATAGCGACATAAATTCGGGAGCGAAAGTGGAGGTGGTCGGCCACACTCTACGCAGGGGCGGAAACGAAATCTGCAAGAAAGCGTTAGATTGGACCCCAGCAGGACATCGCAGCAGAGACAGACCCAATTCAAAGTCGCTTTTCAACAAAGAGCGTTCAAAGTATTTCATCGTATTACTTTCGTTATGGAATACTAAGCGATCCGGAAACAACATTTCAAATTAATTTCGCAAGTACCTATGCACATTTCTCCCCTAACATTCCAATGTTCTGCCCTCTACGTTCCAGAAAGTCATATCCATCTCGATAATGAACCACATCCGAGCAGTAAATAATAAATGTACCAGCTTTAACCCTTCCATCCTCCGCTTGCCATCCTTATATTATTGTCACTCAAAAACGTGCTTCGGTCCGAAGTAGTGCACCAAAGTGCTATCATAAAATTCCCCAAATATCAAATATGACAAGACGGGGTGGCACTGCACGGAAAGAGGGGAACGTAAGTAAAAAAAAAGCTCCAATTCACGATATTTCCGCAGTTTTTGGGGCTCCAGCAGTTTAAAACGATTGGTGCGAGATGGAGTATTACAAGCGGGGAAGTAGTTATTGCAAAAATAAAACAAAACTGCTTCTCCCTCCACAGACACGCATCGCTTTTCGCCTTACAGCGCCGATATGGAAATTGGTGATGAGTGAAATGCGCGTGGGAAGTGGCAGGAAGGGTTGCTGCTGTCTATTCACTTAAAAATGGGTGCTCTATTGGCGCAATATCTCTTTACACGCCAATTCTGCGTATGAAAGCGTTCGCAATGGTTGTTGTGCATGGCTATTCGAGAAGAGGTGCCTTAAACAGGGTGCTAAATTAAAAAAATAAAATTCTGAGCTGATTTTGTTTGGTCTATTCTTGCATAACTGAAGTTCTAGGTTATTTGATCCTATAGTGTTATTTTTTACATTAATGTTTCCTTTTAGTATTTATCTATATTAACGTGGAAAATCTCTACATGCTCTGAGCAAGATCACCACGTGATCTTTTTGATGTGATTATACTATTTATCGAAATTTACAATTTTATTTTTTTATGACACTGCACTGTTGTTCCTCAAGCGGACTGTGGACTATGGACTGTGTGTATGGGAACGCATCATTCTGCTTTTTATTGGGTCATCACACCCCTCTCAGCCTAGAAGAGCCTATACACACTTGTATGCGTGGTTTGATATGAATGTTTTTTCCCTACCAGAAGTGAGGAAGGGAGGATATGTTGGCACGGCCAACGCTGCTGTCGGTTGTCTGGACTTCCGTATTGTTTGATCCCTTCTGCTGTCGAAATAAAAATTCATTAAATTAAGCTTTTTTCGTCAATTTACTTTCAGCTGCTGTATAACGGCATGGAAGTTGCAGAGGAAAAATGATGCGATGTGACGGGATAGAATTGTCTCAAAAGAACAAGCACTACCAAAGTCTGATGGAGCTCTACCGGAACGGTTTGAGAACTCTCACAAAAATATGTTCATTATTCTTGGGCAAAGTGGGCGCAGCAATTACTGTACTTCCTCACTTGGAACCACCAAAAAAGGCAAAATTTGCACGGTACGATAGAACGTCCAGAAGCTGGACGAGTGAATAAGTGAAATCAAAGAAAGCGAGAATCTCGACAGCAACAGCGAAGAAGGTGATAGGCTTTGCTAAAATACAACCCAGGAATGGGTGTCCGCGGGACCCGGCAGAGTAGTGAGCGATATATGGGAAGCAAGAGAAATCAACAAATGAATCCACCGCAAAACAAAAGAGAGCATGAGAAAAATGTGATTGCTCAGGCATAAGAGAGTACGAAGGAACGGAATGATATGCGGAAGTTTTCCGCAACTGACAATGGCGTTCGGAGAAAAACAGCGCCTACTCCTGTCATGTGAAACGACCGTTATGGAAACATGCTGACAGATAAAACAATGGTGGCTGCCATGTGGAGAGAGCACTTCTAGGTAATGTTGAACGATGGGAATGGAAGAGCGACCCGACTACAAAAATATATCAAGTTGCTAACACATATTGTGTTATGATGATATGAAATTTTTCTAAAACTTATTTTGTTATAAACTAGATGCAGGATGAATAACTAAAACTGTAACAAAAAAACACCGGTCTAATCAAAATAATAACCTATTTTGTTATAATCAGAACAAAATTGAAGGAGTTAGAAGCAGAGGGGTGTAAGTGACAGAAACCTACTTTCGAGTAAATGAGGTTTAAAGTATTTTTCTTCGATTTATTGTAATTTTTCTAATCATCGTAAAAACAATCTTAAAAAAGTTCCTGAAAGCTTGAAATCTAAAGAATTTTTTGATATGCTCAGCTCAAAATAGACAAAATGGTCACATACACCCCTTTGATTCTGGGCCCCTCAATTATAACATAATATGATATAAATTTAAGCTTTAAGAAAACTAGTTTCCATCATATGTTGATACAATTGTGTAAAATGATGTTCTGAATATCAAATAATCAGAACTAAATTATTTCACAATGAGTTATTGAACAGCATTTATAACAAAATATGATAAAATTGAGTTATAATATTTTCAAACACCATTGATGTTAAACATGATTATATCAAAATGAGTTATACATATCATGGTTTGTTATAATTATGTTATATTTTTGTTAGAATCTTCTAGTCGGGACAGACTGCACTCGAGTCATCGATGGACGATGAACTGGCTGTGGAACCTCTAACGTTAGACAGGGCCAAGACAGCCATTAGAAGAATGAAGAACAACAAGGCTGCAGGGAACGATGAACTCCCGGCCGAACGGTACGAAGTACGGTAGTGAGTAGCTGTATCAAGTCTTGCACCGTATTGGAGGTATGGGAAAATGAAGAACTGCATGCTACTTGGTTAGCCTGTTTAACAGGCTGAGGCCAACTGATGAGTTTTCGTGATCATCTATTTATTGATTTCAAGGAAGCGTACGGGTGAGCGAAGAGAAACGAGTTCTGACAGATTATGATCGAACATGGTTTAGCGGCGAAGCTGATTAGGACTTCATAGCCATAGGGCAACCCCCAGGAGTTCTCGATGGAGTTACAGGAGATATCCTCAGAGGAGTTTCTGAAGGATTTGTTACAAGGGTTCCTGAAAGAATCTAGAGGAGTATCATGAGGTCTTTTAAGATAATTTGTTAAAGAACTCTCTAGAGTACTTGCTGAAGAATTCTCTAGATGTATTTCTAAAGTAATTTCCAGAGAAGTTCTTGGAAAAGCTTCAACAGGGGTCCAGAAACATTTCCCAGAAGAAAAAAAAAATATAAGACTTTTTGAGAATTTATCAAAGAGATCCCCAGAGGAAATAAAAAAAAACTATGGTAAAATTAGTCTTTTCGTCTTGCTCTTGGAGGACGCCCGAAACGAGTTCCCTGTAGGACTCCCACGAGAATTTATTGGAGAACTCCCTATAAAAACGTCTGTAGAACTCTCTGGATGAGTTTTTGAAGGACTCTTGAAAAGTACCCGGAGAAATTTCCAGAGAAGTTCCTGAAAAAAAAAACATTTTAACTTAAGTTTTTGATCAAATCCTCAGAGAAGTTTCTGGAGAAATTACTAGACAAGTTTCTTGAAGATTCTATACAGTATAGGGTGTCCCAGAAAGTATGGGCACAACTTTGTATAGTGAAAATACAATCATTTTCTTAACAAACAACAATTTTTATGTTTTTGTATTATTATTCAGAGCATTTTGATTGATAACTGTGAAGAGTTTATCCATTAAAAATGGTTTCTATATGCAGAATGATTAAAATGGAAAAACATCTTCAAAAACTTCTGCACAAACTACTTTTTTACGGTTTTGCCAAATTTCCAAATTCGAAACTTTTTTTTCGAATTCTTTTCACATGATACATTCAAAAACATGTTTCCTCAGATGGTTGACTGAAATTTTTTATAAAAATATGTTTTGACTGTGCGTACGGATAAATCATAATTTTGAGAAAATTGAAAAATTCGCCTTTTCTATTTCTGGATTAGACTTGCCCACAGACATTCGAGTTTTAAAACATGTTTTGTCGAGAATAAAAACAATTCAATCTACACTAAAGCTGGAGCATTTATTGAACTTATAGTGAAATTAAAATGTAATTTTCTGCCTGTTTTGATACATATTCAGAAGCTTGTTTTCAACTATTAGAAAAACGGGTTTTCAAAAATATCAATTTTGGTGTTTCAATTCATTTTTCAGGTTCAAAAGTATATGTTTTCAGTTCGAACTTAGGGTTGTATAATAGATACGCATGTTGAAATACACGTATAAATTTTTTGAAATTTTTATCGAGCTTAATTTCATGCGTAGAAAACAATTTATTAAGCGATGTTATTGAAAAATATAGCAATTTGTGCAGAAGTTTTAAAAGGTCTTTCAGAAAATGTTCTACCGCATTCAAACGAAGTGTGAAATGCAAATTTTAATGATTGGCATTTGATGTTGACATATTAAGGCAGGATATGTGTGAAAATAAAGTTTGTTTATGCATCCATTCCCAAATGGCGGAGCGGCAAAGTTGTGCCCATACTTTCTGGGACACCCTATAGCATCTCAGAGGAATCCTTGAATCAACCACCAGAGGAGCTCTTAGAGAAATCTCGAGAGCAGTTCCTAGAGGAATCCTCAGAGGAGTTCCTATTAGAATCTCCAGAGGAGTTCTTGAAGGACCCCCAGGGAACTTACGGTACGACACCTAAGTGATGTTATCCAAATGGATATCTATGTGAATTTTTCTGTAGGAATATCCTGTCGGAACCTTCGATGGTGTAGGACTCTCTAAAGAAGTTTTTGATCAGCTCTTTAGGGGAATTCCTGGAGAACTCCCTAGAAGTTTCTGGAGGAGTGTCCAGAGAATTTCCTGGAGAGGTTTCTGAAGTTCCTGGGAAGTGTAGAATTAGCTCAATGTTACAATACACGTTAATAAAAACAAAAAAAAAGGAGTTCCTGGAGATGTCCTCAGAGGGATTCCTGGAAGTTCCTAGTGACATTTATGGACGAAGCACCAGGAAGTTTCTGTAGGAATTCACAGTTAACCGGTAATTGCCTCGACGAGCTCTCTGGAGCAACGGTCACAAACTAGAGGAGTCCTCTGATAGACTCACAGATGAGTTTCCTCAAAGACTCGTTAGAAGAGTTCCCTGAAACCTTTGAAAACTCCAGATAGTACTTTTAAAAAAAAAAATCCCTGTAAAAGTCTTCACTTTTGCTGGAGGAGTTCTCTTTAAAAGGCCCTACATACATTCTCTGGAGGAATTTTGCTAAGAAACTTGTGAAGGAATTTCTTTCTGGAGGACTATCGCGAGGAGCTTCTCGATGGAAGACTCCAAAGAAGAAGCGAGACTAACGAGAGAAGTTCTTCGAAATATTTCCAACTAACAATCGCAATCCACAAATGAGCATGCATGCTGAATTGTTGCTTTATAATAGTAATGATAGCTGAACAAAAATTATACTGACGTATTAATGTACAGTAGCCAATGTTCAACCTTTCCTACCGGTATTGACAGTGATAATTTAAAACACTTTTCAAAAGTTCAATAAGTTTTCTGCTCACCTTGCAGTAATTCCGTTACAAAATAGTTTATCAAGTCTTTTTTTCTGTTTCTTGTTCAGTTTATGTACAAATTAACACATGTATCAGTATAATGTGTTTTTCACAAGCCATATAAGCGCTTTCGTTTCATCATACTTCGACTCAGAATACAGGATGAAAACCACGTGTGTGTGTTTTTCTGAACAGCAGCTGAATTAATGTGTTGTTCAGTTGTTAACCATGATGACCACTGCTGAATAAGAGTCGAAGTGTGGTTATTATTAAACCACGGGAAGTTTATGTTTTGAATTTAGTGCTTCAATTCATCATCACTTGGATGGCATAGATAGGAAGGCATGCAGCTGGCAAACGACGGGTCTGGAGTTCAAGACTTGATTTAGTCAAATTTATGTGTAGTTATTATTTAACCCTTTATAAGGCCGAGAGAACCAGGCACGGAATCCACTCATTCTATATTGGAATATAAAATACATGTGGTGTAATGAACAAAAACGTTTTTATTTTCAAAAAATTCGATGGTCGATTTTGTATGAAAAAAATGGTCTAAATTTGAACTTTTTGTCAACAAAGTTTAAAATGTTGTTATTTTGTGATGCGTTAATCAATCATGCTGATTTTTTGACAGGTTATTGCCCCAATATTCATGAGTTACTTGTGTGGATTTGAACTCGATTGGTCAACTATTTTGGACGATATGGCAATTTTAGTACATGTCCATTTATTATAGTACATTTTGTCAAAAGGCTGAGTTTCTAAAAGTAATGAAGCAATCAAGTTGAAATTTTGTCCACAAGTAAAAGGAACATAGGCCTTTCATTCCCCATCATTCGATTTTCAATTCGCTCACCATAACAGAATTTCGAGCTTAAACCTTCATGCACTCAAAAATGGCACTTTTTGGAGAGACATTTTGTTCTAAAAAGCCCATTCATATTTGTTATGGCTCAAAAAAATCATGAGTGTTCACAAAGGCCTAATGTGTCCATCAGTTAAAACAGAAGTTGTAAAATTTTTCTGAACGAACAGAAAAAAATATGTGTGTAAGGTGGCAATATAGTTGCCACTGCCTTATAAAGGGTTAATAATAGTTGTTCATAGCCTAAGTGTCAATCATAAACTCTTGTAGAAATTGAAATTTTTTACATTTTATTTATTTTTGTTCATTTTTGCTGTAACTGAATCACAGCTATACTATATAATTTATTAAACAGTTCAGTTGATACACAACACTATGCTTTATAATTTTTCCCAATTTGTGTGAACAAAATCCGAATAAAGGTTGTACGTGAAAAATATCCAAATATTATTCAGCATCATGTTGAATGAATTCGTCATAAAGGTGCTTGTTAAATGAGTGATTGTTAGTTGAGTACTCTACTCTTGAGCGATCTCTCGATAGTGGCTCCAAGGAGGAGTCCTTAGAGTAGCTTCCTGAAGGAATCCCTAGTGCAGCGTAGTTATGGGTTCCCAAGAGCAGTTGCCTGATAGAAGTTCTCTGACAAACTCCATACAGAAGTTCTCCAAAAGCTTCCTAAGAGGACTCTTTGTCAGGATACAAGCAAGCGTAGCATATAAGCATAGTAGTCTGTAAAACTTAGAGTCTAATAAATCAGTTTGTATTATACCGTCCAAGCTAGTAGTCGTCGTTCCATACCCTTATCAGGTTATTGGCCTAGCATTCCTGTAACCGTGGAGACGATTTGTTGATCGGAAGAAAAATTTTCTCAAGATCGGAAAAGCGGACGAATTTTGAAAATGCAAGCGGAAAACCAGAAAATATATCTCTTCAACGGACGAATTTTCCAAACAGGAGCTACCGGCTGGAAACCCTCTTGGAAGAGCGGCAGCTGATAGAATGTATCCGGATCGAAGCGGACAAAATCGAGGAGTTCAAGCCTGCTGACGGTGACACGGCGCTGGTGACTGCTGAGAAGGAAAGGAGACTGGCGGAACGGAAACTCAGGGAAGCGCAATGCAAATCGCTTCTTGTGGAGAAGATCGCCGATTCGCAGCTTGAATATGTGAAGGGGAAATCCACTCCGAAGGCAATCTGGGAAGCGCTGCAGAACGTTTTCGCCAAGAAAGGGATTTCCAGCCAGTTCTATCTTCTCAAGCAGCTGGCCGTGATGAAATACAATGAGGCTGAACCAATGGAGGATCATCTGCTGAAGTTTCAGAAGATCGGATTATCAGGGAGCTGGCCACGGCGGATATCACCATGCACGACAGGTTGGTGGTATTCAATCTTTTGCAGACCATGCCGAAGTCTTTTCAACTTTTTTTTTTTTTGGTCACAGTTTTGGAGACACTCCCACCGGAACAGTGTTCATTGGATTTTGTGAAGGCCAGGTTGCTAAGTGAGAGCATCAAGCGGAAGAACAATTTCGATGCCGACGGTGTGTCTAACGACGAAGCTGCTTTTTACGGAGGACGTGCTAAAGGATCCAAGCTGAAATGTTTTGCCTGCAGAAAGGTAGGACATAAGAAGATGCACTGCCCAGCAAGACCGAAAGGGCAGGATGGAAGACAGGAAGACCGTTCAAAATCGGGACGCGCGAAGCTGAAGGAAAGAGCAAGCGTTGCAGATTCCGAGGTAGCTTTCATGATTGGATGTCAAGCGAAGCAGCAGCGTGAGTTCCAGTGGATCCTGGATTCAGGTGCTTCCGAGCACATGGTTCTTCTTCTTCTTATTGGCGTAACGTCCTCACTGGGACAAAGCCTACTTCTCAGCTTAGTGTTCAATGAGCACTTCCACAGTTATTAACTGAGAGCTTCCTCTGCCAATGACCATTTTGCATTTGTATATCGTGTGGCAGGCACGAAGATACTCTATGCCCAAGGAAGTCAAGGAAATTTCCTTTACGAAAAGATCCTGGACCGACCGGGAATCGAACCCGTCACCCTCAGCATGGTCATGCTGAATATCCGTGCGTTTACCGCCTCGGCTATATGGGCCGAGCACATGGTGTGTTCTGCGGATTGTCTTCAAGATGTCAAGAAACTGCAAAACCCTATCCCAATTGTAGTGGCGTCCGGTAACGTGGTCTACAGTAACTATTCCGGAACGGTCGATATGGAAATCCAAGTCGGACAACGTCACATCAAGAGCACAGTGAATGAAGTCCTGTACGTCCCGGAGCTACAATACAATCTATTCTCGATTCGGAAAGTTGGAAAGCGTGGAATGCGGATCACATTTGAGAAAGACGTGGTGAAGATCATGCGCGGCGACGAAGTTGTTGCAACAGGAAGTGTATCCGGGAAGCTATACGTGCTGAATGCCCTTGTGAAGCGTGGAAATGTAAATGAAGCATTGGTGAGTTCATCGTCAAGTTCCTATGAGCTGTGGCACCGCAGGTTCGGCCACATCGGCAGGAGCGGCCTAAAGAAGCTGGTTCGTGGCAACATGGTTAAAGGTATGACATTATCTGATGACGAATTAGTCGGAGGCAAGCTGTGTGAATCTTGTTTGAAAGGGAAACACGCCCGACAACCGTTCGAGGACGTTGAAGCACCGATCGAAGCGGCCCTTAGACCTGATACACAGCGACGTGTGTGGATTCTTTACACCGGCGGCGTGGAATGGTAAGCGGTTCTTCGTGTCATTCACCGATGATTTCACTCATTTCACGGTGGTGTATCTGCTGACGTCAAAAGATGAAGTACTTGAAGCGTTCCAGCAGTATACAAGCATGGCGGAGAATCATTTCGACCAGAAGATTGCCAGGATACGGTGCGACAACGGCGGCGAGTATGTGAATTCCGGATTCAAAGAGCATTGCAAGGCTAACGGAGTGACTATGGAGAACACGATTCCGTACACACCTCAACAGAATGGCGTGAGCGAGAGGATGAACCGCACCATCTTGGACAGCGCAAGAGCGATGGTACACGATGCAGGCTTAACGAAGAAGCTATGGGGCGAAGCGGTCCAGGCAGCAGTATATGTAAGAAATCGAAGTCCAACAGCAGCGTTGCAGAACAAAACCCCTTACGAATTGTGGTATGGACACAAGCCGGACGTATCCAAGTTGCGAATGTGGGGCAGCAAGGCATACAGCTTTATCCCGAAGGAAAGGCGGAACAAGCTCGACGCACGTAGTGAATCGTGCTACTTTGTTGGATATGGACCCGCTGGATATCGTTTGTGGAACCATCAGAAGCAGAAGGTGTACTTGGCTCGTGATGTCGTTGTGGATGAGAATTGGAATGACGCTGGTAGCGGTTGTGTAGAGCCAGATGCTGAGTCTGAAGATCCGGTTTGGACTGTATCCAGACAACCTGCTTCGACGAATCAAACAGAACCAATTGTGATTCAAGAACAAGTTCCAGTCAATCTAATTGTTGACGATGTGGTTCAAAGCGATGATGATGAGTTTTTGTCAGGAGAAGATGAAGCCGAGCCAGCAAATGAGATGTCGGAAGTTCGAAAAAGTATGCGGGTGCGAAACCCTCCGCGAAGGTACGGCGATTCTACGTGTTTGGTGTATGCAATGAATGCTGAAAACTACGTCCAGGATTTGCCGGACCGCATCGAGGATATGAAGCAACGAGACGATTGGGTGTTCTGGAAGGAAGCCATAGGATCGGAGTTAAAGTCATTAGCCGAGAACAACACCTGGGAACTAGTCGATTTGCCAGATGGACGAAAGCCAGTAGATTGCAAATGGGTTTTCAAATTGAAGCTGAATCCCGATGACTCGATCCAGAAGTACAAGGCCCGACTGGTAGCAAAAGGATTCACGCAACGATACGGATATGACTTCACGGAAACATATACACCAGTAGTAAGGATGTCAACAGTCCGGATGATGCTTGCGGTAGCCAATCAAGAAAATCTTTTGGTACATCAGATGGACATAACAACGGCATTTTTGAATGGTAAGCTGGACGAGAAAATCTATATGTGACAACCACATGGATTTGAGGAGGGGAATCGCGTGTACAAGCTGAACAAATCCATTTATGGACTCAAGCAAGCATCAAAAGCTTGGAATGACATATTCCACGAGTTCGTGAGTCGGATCGGATTCAAGAGATGCATCAACGATACCTGTCTCTATGTCAAGGAACGTGAAGGTGAGAAGGTATTTCTTCTGTAATACGTTTACAACATTCTTGTGATTTGCTGAAGCCTCGATGTGATTTCCGTCATCAAGAAGCTGTTGAAATCCGAGTTCAAAATGCAGGACATGGGAGAAGCAAGAACATTTCTTGGATTGAAAATTGAACGTGACGTTTTGCAAGGCCGGATGACGCTCAGTCAAAAGCAATACGCGAAGCAACTTCTGAAGCGTTTTGAAATGGAGGAATGTAAGCACGTTGCCACGCCCATGGAACCGAATCTGCAGCTCAAGAAGAACGAGAAAGCGACAACACTTCAAAAGCCTTATCGTGAGGTGATTGGATGTCTTACTTACCTCATGGTGACCTCTCGACCAGACCTTGATGCCTCGGTAAGCTACTTCAGCCAATTTCAGAGTAGCCCTTCAGAAGAACACTGGACACACGTCAAGCGGATACTTCGGTACCTTCAGGGGACTCTGGACCACGGATTGGTATACCAACGGAAAACTGCACCGAAACAAATAGTTGGATTTGCAGATGCAAGTTAGGCTGCGGATCCAAATGACCGATGTTTAGTTTCTGGAATAATCGTCAAAATTTATGGAGCTGTGACTTCCTGGAGCACAAAGAAGCAGAGTACAGTTTCGCTGTCATCTACTGAAGCCGAGTGTTCAGCGCTAGCAGATGCGACTTGTGAAGTTATATGGATACAAAAGCTGTTTGAAGAACTGGGAATTTTGAAAGATGGAGTAACGTAAATATTTGAAGACAACCAATCAACTATTGCTATTGTCGAATCTCCTGGAACTTCGAAGCGGCTCAAGCACACGGATGTGAAGCTACATTTTATCCGTGACTGTGTCTAAAGAACAAAATAGAAATCCAGTACCTACCAACGAACGAGCAACCAGCGGATTTATTAACCAAAGCATTGCCAGCAGCCGTATTCAAGAAACATTGTGAGAGCATTGGCATCCTGCGACGTCCTGAACAACGTTTTGCTTGAGGAGGGGTGTCAGGATACAAGCAACCGTAGCATATAAGCATAGTAGCCTGTAAAACTTAGAGTCTAATAAATCAGTTTGTATTATACCGTCCAAGCTAGTAGTCGTCGTTCCATATCCTTATCACTCTTGACAAATTTTTTTCAATGATTTCTAAAAAGATTACTCTGGACATCTTCTAAGAGTAACTCTCTGAAAGACTCCTAAACGAGACATTATGGAGGACTCCTGAAAATGGCTCCATGATGGAATCCAATGAATAACTTCCTGGAGACTTCTCAAGAGTAGCTTACTGGAGGGATTTGGGCTCTCTAGACTCTACTCTAGAGCGATCTTCCGATAGTGGATCCAAGGAGGAATGCTGAGAGTATCTTTCCTGGAGAAATTCATAGTGCAGCGTAGTTATGAGTTTCCAAGAGCAGTTGCCTGGCAAATCGTCGAAAGAAGAACTCCTGACAGAAGTACTCTGGAGAATTTCTGACAGAAATGCTCTGGACATCTTCTGAGAGTGGTTCTCTTTACAGGAGGAGTTGTCTATAGAAGTCTATATTTTAGTTCCCCGCAGGAATTTTACAGAGTTGCTTCTGAATAGAAAACTCCCCAGAAGGATCCCCTGAAAATTCCCAAAAGAAGTTTTGTAGTGAAGAAGTTCCTTGAAAGATTTCCAAGTGGAATACTCTACTGTAGAGCAATCTCCCGATAGTGGCTCCAAGGAGGAACCCTGAGAGTATCCTTTCTGGAAAAATCCATAGTGCAGCTAAGTGAAGGGTTCCCAAGAGCAGTGCCTGGCAAACTGTCGAGAGGAGTTTTCTGAAGAACTCCTGACATAACTGCTCTGGAGAACTCCCGACAGAAGTTCTCTGGACATCTTCTAAGAGTAACTCGCTGAAAGACTCCCAAAACAGACTTTATGGAGGCTCCTGAAAATGGCTCCATGGAAGAATCCAATGAGTGACTTCCTGGAGACTTCTCAAGAGTAGTTTACTGGAGGGCTTTGGGCACTCTAGACTCTACTCTAGAGCGATCTCCCAATAGTGGATCTAAAGAGAAATCCATTTCCAATTTTTGTCCGTTTTTTCACGCTTAATACTCTACTCTAGAGCGATCTCCCGATAGTGGCTCCAAGGAGGAATACTGAGAGTATCCTTTCTGGAGAAATTCCTAGTGTAGCGTAGTTATGGGCTCCCAAGAGCAGTTTCCTGGCAACTTGTCGAGAGGAGTTTTCGAAAGAACAGAAGACAGAAGTACTCTGGAGAATTCCTGACAGAAGTGCTCTGGACATCTTCAGAGAGTGGTTCTCTGTACAGGAGGAGTTCTCTATAAAAGTCTATATTTAAATTTCCCGCAGGAATTTTACAGAGATGCTTCTGAATGCAAGACTTCCCAGAAGGATCCCCTGGAAACTCCCAAAAGAAGATTCGTAGAGAAGTTCCTTGAAAGATTTCCAAGTGGAATACTCTACTGTAGAGTAATCTCCAAATAGTGGCTCCTAGGAGGAACCCTGAGAGTATTCTTCCTGGAGAAATTCATAGTATAGCTAAATGAAGGGTTCCCAAGAGCAGTTGCCTGGCAAACTGTAAAGAGGAGTTTTCTGAAGAATTCCTGACAGAAGTGCTCTGGAGAACTCCCGACAGAAGTTCTCTGGAGAACTCCCAACAGAAGTTCTCTGGACATCTTCTAAGAGTGACTCTCTGAAAGACTCCTAAAAGAGACTTTATGGAGAACTCCTGAAAATGGTTCCATGAAGGAATCTAATGAGTGACTTCCTGGAGACTTCCCAAGAGTAGCTAAGTGGAGGGCTTCGGGCTCTGTAGACTCCACTCTAGAGCGATCGCCCGATAGTGGCTCCAAGGAGGAATCCAGTTCCAATTATTGTGCTGCACTACCAGGTCTTATCTGATGGTTTTTTGTCTGGTGGTGTTTATCATCGACTGGCCCATGTAAGAACAATGAAGTAGCATTTTACGAGGACCAGAACTATGTTGGACGCTCCTTCCAGGACATAAATACCATGAATACCGTGCCTCTAGAGCGATATGTTCCTTCCGAACGAAGAATTCATTTTCTCGGGATTCGTCGGAAGTCTGAGTTAAATTAAGTGGCCCTGGTCCAAGTTCAGGTTTGAACCAAGCTAGTTATATCAATGCCGAATTGCCAATATATGCAAGTGGCTCTCTTCGCACGAAAGCGACAATTAAAAATAAAAAGAGAAAAAAAAAACAATCAACGAATAAAACAATTTCCCTTGATTTACCGGTTCTGCACAAAAACGTCCCATCGTCGATTGAGCTTGATTAACACAGCAGCAGCAGCGAAGCCGTTTTATGTCGTTTATAATGGAGTGCGAATGGCTGCGGTGCGGTGCCGCTGCACTATATGCTCGGGTGCGAACAGATGAAAGGGTGCGACACTCGGCGGGTGGTCCGAAATTTTCATCCACTTCGGTAAGTGGCAGAAAATTGGCTGGTCCGCAATTGTTTGATGGATGTGCCCAGTCCGGGCATCAACTGCAAGCGCAGTGGGGCCAGAGCGCGCAGATCCATCATTTAAAAATTAATAAAATACAATAAACTGCAGCTGTAGAGTGGCATTCTGTCCAACACTATTCGGAACGGTCACAACGAAAGAAAGCGAATAAAAAGTGGATCTGCATCAGGGAGCGCAAAAAATAACGCACAGCACGAAATGAGCAAATCATGAGTAAAATGATTGCGGGTGTATTTTACGCATTGGTACACTTCAAAGGCAGCGAACGCGAAAAATCAGGCCGAACTTTTCCGTTGATTCGTCGTCCATTGGGAAATTGGCAAATTCGCACCAACGAGCGTGTCAATGATGTGTGATTGAGGGCTGTTACGATTGTCATGCGGAAAGGATTTACGGAAAGGTTTTGAATCTGGTGCCGAAATTGTTTTTGGCACAAATAGCAGTGAAGTACGATGGTAAGTTCAATTCAATTCGGCGTAGTCTCTTAAATATGTTTCGTTATAGTAGGTATAACTGAACATTGGCCAATATCCGCCCAGTGTCGTACTTTTGAAGTGAATATCGTTTTCGGGGATTTCTGAAGGTCTTATATGCGTTACATGCGCTCAGAGGCGTTGCATTGAATTTCAAAGCATTTTAGGTGCGTTACATGATGTCCGAAGGAATTTCAGGAAGTTTCAGAGCATTTTCGACGAATTCAGAGGCCTTGTGGTGGCGTTTTCAGGGGTTTTGGAAGATCTTAGGTGCATGGTGTCCAAGGGGATTTTAGGGGAATACGGAGGCATTTCAGGAAGTTTCAGAGCATTTTCGGTGGGTTTCAGAGACGTAATGGAGGCGTTATTTATACATTACCGAGCCGTTTTCAGAAGTTTCGGAGGGTCTCAGGTGCATTACATGGCGTTCGAGGAGGTTTTAGGGGGTATCAGAGCCATTTCGCGATGTTGAAGAGCATTTTCGTCGGATTTCAGAGGCGTTGCGGAGGCGTTATAGAAACGTTACAAAGCGTTTTCAAGGGCTTCGGAGAGTTTCAGATGCGTAACATGGGTCCGTGGGAGTTTAAGGGGACTTTCGAAGGCATTTCTGGAATCTTCAGAGGATTTTCAGACACCTCTCCGCATAAACCCTTCGGGCGCCCCTAAAATGTCCTTGATTCAAGGTTTTTCTTGAAACCCCTTGAAATTATCCTGCTCTAAAATGCCGCAAAACGCCCCTAAAACCTGCGTAATCCCAAACACGCTTGACATCATAATGATTAATTTGATTTTCTTTAAAAGGCCCCAGAAACGCCCTGAAACGGCTCCACCCCATTACCCCGAACGCCATTACCCCGAACGCCACTACCCCGAATGCCATTACCCCGAAAAGGCCACTACCCCGAAAGCCATTACCCCGAATGGGTCATTACCCCGAAAGCCATTTCCCCGAAAGCCATTACCCCGAAAGCCACTACCCGAAAGGGCCATTACCCCGAATCGTTCAGATGATCACCAAAAAAGTGATGACCGATTAGAAGTTGATGAAGGTGGTTTTAAGTTAGAAAAGGGTAATCAGTAATTAGTGTAGGTACCCGGGCAGAAAATAATTACAAACAAAATACAAGTTTTACCATTCACAAAGAATTACTGAATGGTAAAATTTGCCATTGATTTGTTTGAAATAAGTGACAAAAGGGCAAAAATAATAACTGACATTGTTCTATGAAATAACTGAAGAATGTCAAATTTTGACATTACAATGGCAAATCAAGAACAAAAAAATTAAGGTTTAGAATTGCAAAATATACCATTATTGAGTTATTGAAAACAGAACAATATCAAAATTAGTTATTCGCCTGTCAACTGAAAAAAAAACTATCAAAAGTTACCATTAGAATAACCAAAAATCAAATTTTGTCATTATGTTGTTCTTGATAAATGCCAAACTGCGATGGTTCGTCAAACTCGTAAAAGGTCAACAATATCTCATCGATTGCAAAATTTGTTATGATAGCAAGATAAGACATTCAGTAGTTATTCTTCCAAATTTGATAAATGATAAGCGAATGGCATATTTTGATATGATACCATATTATGCTATTCACATGTTGTTTTAAGCTCTTCATGAAGAACTCATGAATGACAAAATAAGTTATGACAATAACATTTGTTATTCTTTTGTTTTTGGTTTGCCATTCACCTCTCCCCGGGTATGAATACTCTTCTTCATCCTATGCCCCTATGTTAATTCTATTCTTAAACAGACGATTTAGGTACCGATTTTTTTCAAATAGCTCTTATAGGTAAATCCAACGGAAGCTAACATTCCCTCCGCATCTGGTGGCAGGAATGAGAACCCTATGAAAAACGTGACCCCTACAAAGTTTCATATGGCGCAGCATAGGCAAAGTGCACTTTCTTCACTTTTTCATATCGAATTCCGCATCGTAGAGAAACAAACGAGCACTTTTTGGAAAGAAAATGTTATTCTCTTTCAGATGTGCTAAGATCCGGTAGGTACTTACGAACAATTCATGTGATTAAATTGAGCAGCTCTTGCTATGCCTTCGGTGGACAATCTTCCGGAATTTTTGTTAGCTAACCAATCCGATGTCTGTCGGCGTGGGCACCAAGAATGATGATATTAGAAGTCATTGCCAATGGAAAATAGCAACTATCGGTGCAAAATATGAGTAAATTTTGAAGACAAAAAGTTGATTTTTTATGTAAACAAACGATTTTCTCCTTATCTCACTCAGCGCCTCTATAATGGGGGACCATTCGGATTCACCTATTTACTTCGTTTTAGATAGCATGACAATGGGAGCACATAGTTTAAGATAGGTTCCGTTTCCCTTAGGTTTCCGTATGTTGTGCTTAATGCAAAAGTAAGGTTCGTGAAAACGAAAGCAGCAAACGCAATGAAATTAAGAAGACAAGTAAAGACAAATTTTCCATATTTTAAACTGTGTGGCTTATATTAGCAAATTGAGTATATTTATTATACTAGTGTAGATTGCGTAGCAAAGCAACGCTTTGCACAGAGTCGATATACATGGGCGACGTTATCGATATTCAAATATAGCATAGCACAAGTAGGCTGTGATTCAACTTCTTCAGTTCCTCTTACGACAACGCGGCAACTGGTAAGCCATTGTTACGTCGCAGCTAACAGGCCATTGCGCCGGGTGATTTCTTGTAATAATCTAAGAAGTGCACATTGGCTATCCTGCCAGGTTTTTCAGAAAAGCTGTGAACCTGATTAGAAAAGATTATTCATTCTTTCATTACTAGAAATCACCCGAGCACTGGTTAATGCAAGTGATCAAATAAAGTTTAACCTACGAAGTGTTGAAATTGTGTGCCTCATCACGCGTGTGCATGCGCAGAAAGTGAAAAAAGTCCTACTCCAGCAAATACATTTCCAACCAGCAAACGCACCTCATCACCTCCACGTGTACGGCGTGCCAGCGCATTATTGAAGTGAAAACTTTTCGGTAAGAATTCTTTAATATTCACTTAATCTCTTAAAACTGATACTGTGATAGTCAAGATTCTACACAACGCGTGTGCAAGCGCGTTCCAAAGTGAAAAAAAGAGGATTGTGATACCGAAATTTCCATCTACTCCATTAAACATCTTTGTCGTGACACGTGAGTGAAAGCACGATCGGAAATATTAATGTAAGTAGCCCTAACAGGAGAAGGCGAAAATTTAAAAAAAGTGCCATTTGGGTTGCAAACACATACCCTTTAAACACAGGCACGTTGCGCATAAAAGCATTTTTTTTTTTGTGCTAATTGCAAGCTGAAAAAAATTCTCTACGTTACCATGGGTACCGTAATATGGCATGTCTACTGAGATCTTATTTCATTCTTCAAATTCAAATGTGCTATAAAAATTATGGATGGTGGTTGCATTCGCTAAACATTATGGAATGCTTAAAGCAATTCAAGCATAAGAATAATAATCATACAGTGCCTTCCCGATTTAAAACCCATCCTCTGAATGTGGAATAAAAAAAAAAATCAAAATCAGGAAAATGCAAGTTATTAATTTTCAGTTTTGTTTGATGATTGATAACACTTGAAAAAGTGAACACATACGTAGTGAATGAAAAAAAAAAGAAATTTTACAAAACACGTTTGATTCCGAAAGCAATTCGACTTAATATCATTAAACGTGTCCGTGTCTTAACTACCAATTGAAAAATAAATGATTTTTATGAACAATTTGTGCTATGGTGACAAATTGACAAAATATTTTTCAAAACGTGACCGAATGCCCGAAATTTTGATACAACGCAACCGGAAGTCCGTTGAACTATTAATTCATTTGATCATTCTGCGCTATGGCTGCAAATATGACATTTTATCTAAAGCGTGACTGGATGTCTGCAATATTTATACAACGCGACCGGAAGTCCGGTAAATTGTTAACTACTTTGAATATTTGGTGCTGTGGTCACAAATTTAAAATATTGTCCATAGCGTGACCGGAAGTCCGTTAAATTGTTGACTCATTTGAATATTTTGCGCTATGGCCGCAAATATGAAATATTGTCCAATGCGTGACCGGATGTCCGCAATATTGATCCAACGTGACCGGAAGTCCGTTAAATTGTTGACTCATTTGAAAATTCTGCGCTATGGCCGCGAATATGAAATATTGTCCAATACGTGACCGGATGTTCGCAATATTGATCCAACGTGACCGGAAGTCCGTTTAATTGTTGACTCATTTGAATATTCTGCGCTATGGCCGCAAATATGAAATATTGTCTAATGCGTGACCGGATGTCCGCAATATTGATCCAACGTGACCGGAAGTCCGTTGAATTGCTGACTCATTTGAATATTCTGCGCTATGGCCGCGAATATGAAATATTGTCCAATGCGTGACCGGATGTCCGCAATATTGATCCAACGTGACCGGAAGTCCGTTAAATTGTTGACTCATTTGAATATTCTGCGCTATGGCCGCGAATATGAAATATTGTCCAATGCGTGACCGGATGTCCGCAATATTGATCCAACGTGACCGGAAGTCCGTTAAATTGCTGACTCATTTGAATATTCTGCGCTATGGCCGCAAATATGAAATATTGTCCAATGCGTGACTGGATGTCCGCAATATTGATCCAACGTGACCGGAAGTCCGTTGAATTGTTGACTTATTTGAATATTCTGCGCTATGGCCGCAAATATGGAATATTGTCCAAAGCTTGACCGGATGTCCGCCATTTAGATCTGAGCATGACCAGAAGTATGTAAATTGTGATTTTGTTCAAACATTTTGTGCTATGGCCAAAAATGCCTGAGCGGATGTCCACTGTTTTGACTGTAGCATGAAAAAAAAATGACTTGTTGAATATTCTGTGCAATCGAATCGCCGAATATAACTAATTTTGAAAAACACATGTTTCAGAACGTGGAACAACTCGAAATGGCGAACGAAGGCAAATATGTTCGAGCTCCGAAGGACTCCGACCCAGAGTGGCTGGTTCAGTCGGACTCCGCGTCCTTGGAGGCATCAGGATCGTCAGCTAGCGTTCCTGATTCGAAAATCGATGAATTCGATGACAGAAGTGAAAAAAGTTTCAGTTCAAACATTACGAGTGACTCCCTTCCGCTAACGAGTGGACTGAACTATAGTGATCATCCTACGCCAACCCAAACTGACGGTGGTAACAAAAGCGACCAGAATACTAACGAGCGTCTTGATAGAATGGAGAATGTGCTCTCAGGCATAACGAAAGCATTGAATTCCATGCAAACAATGCGGCCCATCCGGTATGATCCCGATGAGGATTGGTCTGCCGCTGTTGCACCTAGAAATCCTCCCGAGAGCAGTTTTTCGAGCGTACGTTGGGAGAATATCAGGCCTTTTCCGGCAGGAGTAGCGGCTAACCAGATGTGGGAGGAATGGAATCGCTACATTGAAAACTTTGAAATGGCAGCGACCCTCAGCAATGCAAACGATCCTGTGAGACGGTCACAATTGTTGTTCCTTTCGATGGGAACCGAATTACAAGGCATCGTGAGAGCCGCCAAGCTAAGACCGAGCCTGACCGATGCAAACTGTTACCAAAAGTTCGTGGCCAACATCGGTAACTATTTCCAATCCATGACTGATGCATCTGCAGAGCACGAAGCATTTTCTAACATGAAACAGTTGAAGACGGAGAATGCTGTGGCGTTTCATGCCCGCCTGATGGCAAAAGTTCGGCTGTGTGGATACAGCCCCACCGACCACGACAGATTTGTGCGATCGCAGCTTTTAAAGGGATTGAGAAACAAGGACTTGGTGAGGGCCGCAAGGACCTACGGACACGACACCAATTACAGGGAAAAATGTCCGGATGACCGCACCCTAGTGTTTGTTAGTAATTCTGTCTCTTGGCGACAGTGAAAAAAAAACACCTCACAGCGAGTCCGGATGACCGCATCCTAGTGTTTGTTAGTAATTCTGTCTCTTAGCGATAGTAAAAAAAAAAACACCGTTCACAGCGCGTCCGGATGTCCGCATCCTAGTGTTTATTAGTAATTTTGTCTCTTGGCGACAGTAAAAAAAACAGTTCACAGCGCGTCTGGATGACCGCCCTAGTGTTTGTTAGTAATTTTGTCTCTTGGGGACAGTAAAAAAACAGTTCACAGCGCGTCCGGATGACCACATCCTAGTGTTTGTAAGTAATTCTGTCTCTTGGCGACAGCAAAAAAAAAAACAGTTCACAGCGCGTCTGGATGACCGCATCCTTGTGTTTGTTAGAAATTCTGGCTCTTGGCGACAGTAAAATAAACACCTCACAGCGCGTCCGGATGACCGCATCCTAGTGTTTGTTAGTAATTCTGTCTCTTAGCGATAGTAAAAAAAAAACATTTCATAGCGCGTCCGGATGATCACCTCCTGGTGTTTATTAGTAATTCTGTCTCTTGGCGACAGTAAATAAACAGTTCACAGTGCGTCTGGATGACCACGTCCGAATGACCGCAACTTAGTGCTTGTTTGTTAGTAATTCTGTCTCTTGCTGACAATAAAAAAAAAGTTCACAGCGCTTCCGGATGACTGCATCCTAGTGTTAGTGAGCAATTCTGTCTTTTGGCGACAGTAGAAAAAACACCTCACAGCGCGTCCGGATGACCGCATCTTAGGTTTGTTAGCAATTTTGTCTCTTAGCGATAGTAAAAAAAACACCGTTCACAGCGCATCCGGAAGACCTTATCCTAGTGTTTATTAGTAATTCTGTCTCTTGGTGACAGTAAAATCAGTATGTCCAAATTAGTTCGTTGATTTAAGTTAAGTCGTTGAGTTAAGTCGTGACATAACTAAGACAGTTACTCGTACGTCAAAGCCAAAGTCTAAATGAGTTTGACGTTTGAATACCGTCATGTCAAACTCTCATGTACGCAGCATCCTGCATCAAAAAAAAAACATCGGAAGCTTCATTGGCAAATAATCTTCGTCATTTGTATTATCCTCGGCGACCGCAAGAGAAATACGATGAGGTTCAACCGAAAAGAATAATTTAGCCGCGTCCCTTCCGAAGTGCTGGCTGGACTGGCTCTGTTGGTACACCTGTTATGCTGCTTTCTGACTGTAGATTCGATTCCATGTGAACAAAAAAAAAAATGACTCGCTGATCAGGGCTCAGCGAATCCCCAAGCAATGCACATATGGATGGAAAAAATCTTCTTTCTGCAAGAATCTACAGATTTAAATAAAAACGTTCAGTAGGATCGGAAATCCACATCTTATTCCACTATTGTCTTTTGTTTTTGTATGATTGTCTACAAAAAAAAAACTCACATGCGAGCCCATTTCCTTTACAAGTTAGGCGTTGTGTCCAAAACAGGAAAAGATCCTCGTCGCATAATTGTAGGTATGTCATATGAACCAGGATATAAAAAAGGTTAGGAAATCGCCACGCAAAGTTAGAACTAATTCTTATTTCGTAAGAAAACGATCATAGATGAAGTTTAACTTTTAAAGCAAAGATGATCTGGAATTTAGCGAAGCAATTGTGGTTCCAAACCACGATGGTTTTATAAAAAAAATAATGTGTAGCTCAAGGCCCTATATTTTCAACGTGCATTGAAACATTTGCGTCGAATGGAAGTAATGCTTCCAAACGTAAATGGAAATAAGATGGCGTCGTCGTCGCCAAATCCGACTTTCATCGTCATCGATGATGCAACTGTGCCGCGTTCTGACTGATGCCACTGCCACATTGTTTCGCACTCACTGCTCACACGGCCGGTCAACATCGAATGATTTGCCCTGTCAAAACTTGATTAATCAGTGTAATAACCGACGAATCTGTGTAAAGTCATCATACGCTTTTTATATTTTACAGAATTGGTTATATATCCAAGTAACAGAACAGGCTGAATAACAGTTTCTTAAGCTAAAGTTTTCTGAAGAGTAGTTTGTTCCACTCTTATACAGCAAAAATGTGTGTTGTCCTTTTTGAAAGAACTAAAAAACTAGACCGTAACTCCCGATTATACTTCTAATCACCTCAAAACTAGTGTAAAGTAGTTAATTAGAATACTAATTATCTGATATATGTGTCCATTAAGTCGGATTGTGCGTCTGTTAACAGAAATCGGACATTTTACGACGTGCGAAAACATATTGGTGGCAGAGAATTGAATGAAAAAAGATAGGCATTCAGCTGACAATGAATGTGGTCAAACATGAATGAAAAAAATGAGAATGTCAATCTTCTTCACTTTCCTCCAGGAATTCCTCCAAGAATTCGTAAAGAGATTCTTCCAGGTATTCCTTCAGAGAATCCGCTCGAAAATCACAATTCAAGTCTTAAAAATATCCAAACTCGTGGTGTACGATCTTTGTCCTATTCTGTTCAAGTTGGGACATACCTATGTCGCATTGGGTAGAATGTCGCAACAAATTTAGGTTGCGACATTGTCATTATTGTTGCGCGATGGTTGAATTTTGATTCACTGCTTAACCTAATTATCAGCTTTTGTCCACTAGGGCACTGCGTGAACGATTTCAATTGGAAGCTGTACTTACTTTGTACTGCGCCTAAATGTATTCTATTCTAATTCTACTATATCGAACTGGTTGCCGTTGTGCTGCTTTCACTTTCTACCCTATCATGGTAAAATGATAAGCACGAGGATGTTGATGTGTGGCTGTTGGTTGTTCTTTATCCAGTCCGATTAGGTGTCCATTATGAGTTGCCGTTCGCCAATGCCCATGTATCCGGGTCCGTTCGAGCCATGGGCTCAGAAGAGGGTCAGTGTCAGCTGCTCTCAGGGGGAAAGAGCAACTGACAAAAGTGCCGGGGTTAGGATCGAACCCATGACCATCTGCTTATGAAGCAAACGTGTGCCCAATTGGGCCACGGGCCCCAGCATGAAATATTTTTGCCAAGAATCGTTTGATAATCTTTAAGGTAAGTTTGGCCATTTTATATAAAAATGTGAGCATTATTATGAGTTATTAATGAATACATATTTATATGCAAATATAACAATAATTTTAAAGTTTCTGGCAAGTATATTTTTATATCTGAAAAATATGAACAAATATGATAGAAAAAGATTTTTTTATTCTTTAACCACTTAACCTAATTTATAGCTCTTTTTTCCCCTAAGGTACTGCAATGCACTTACAATTTGTACAGCGCCTAAATGTATTCTATTCTTATTCTACTATATCAAACTGATTGTCTTTGCGGTGCTGTTACTTTTCTACCCTGTCCATGGTAGAATGATGAGCACGAGGGAGTTAATGTGTGGCTCTGTGGTTTATGAATTGCTGTTAGTCGATATCAAAGTTTCCGGGTCCGTTAGAGCATATGCTCAGAAGAGGGTCCAGGTGTCAGCCGCTCTCAGGAGGAAGAGCATTACCGTGTGCAGCATAATTTTCCCATGTTTCCCATGTCATCTATTTATAAAGTGAACGTGTAGCCAGTACGCCATGGGCCCCAACTGAAAAAGATAATGTGATGGGAAATTATGGGAGAAGAACTTGAATTCTTTACACTTTACAGTTCTATACACGTTTCTATACAATTCATGAATTGTATGGACGAATCGCTGAAATATATTCAAAAATAAATGTCTGGAGGAATTTAGGAAGGAATTCTTAGAGAAACACCTGATGCAATAAAAAAAAAATACTTGGGTGAATTTTGGAAGGATCTCCTGGCGAAATGTCTGAAAAGTTCCTGTAGTAATTGCTGTATGAATTTATGTTGGAATTCCTGAAACTCCCCAAAAAAAAAACTGCTGGAAGGAATCCCGATAGAATCCCTGGAATGTTTGTAGGCAACTTCTTGAAGAAAATCCAAAAACAATTTCTGGAGAAATCCCGATACAAATTTCGGAAACAGATTCTCCGTAAAATACGGGAAGGAATCCTAAGATAAGTCCTAAAACAATCGTTGGAGGAAACTCTTGAGGCATTCCATGGGGATTTTTTTGTTAAATCACTTGCCAAATTTTTGAAAGAATCCCTGAAGGTACAATTACACATATTGCCCATTTTACTGGCATTTTACTAGATTTGCTGGTATGTCTGAAACATAGTGGAAAAACTTGAAATTAGAATTCGCGAAATGTTGCTAATTGACAAATTGATAGATGGATTTTGTCAATTAGCAACATTTCGTGCCTTCTAATTACAAGTTTTTCCAGTAATTTCTGAAGGACCTTCTAAAGGAACTTTACACAAAAAAGGACCTCAAGACATCTCTGAAAAAGCTCCTACAGGAATCTCTGCAGGAGTTCCTGAAGAAATCCATGGATAGCCTCTTGAAGGATTTCTTGGAAAAAAATTGTGAATGAAATTCTGGACTTCTCGAAGAATTCCGTGGCTCCTGTAAAATTATCTTGAAGAGCTCCAATACAAATTCCTCTACAAATCTTTGAAGTATAATTCAAAAAAAAATCAGGTATTCCTGGAAATATTCGTAGAATTCCTGAACGAATCCTTGAATCAATTTTTGAAAAGATCCCGAGAGGAATTTCTGTAAAAATCACTAGAGAAATTCCTGTAGCAATCCCTGGAAGAATTCCCGGAGCAATTCCTGGAGAAACACCTAGAGAAATTTCTGGAGGGATCTCTGCAGGGATTTCTGAAGAAATATCCGGAGGTTTTTCAGAATTTTCCTGAAGGAATTCTTGGAGGAATCTCTGGAGAAATACATGGGTGTAATCCTGGAGTAATCTCTGATTGAATTCTCGAGGGCTTAAAGGAAGAATCCTCAGACGAGCTCTGGAAGGAATCCCTGGAGAAATTTCTGAAAAAAATCTCTTGGCGAATTCCTGGAAGATTTTCTGGGTAAATTTTTAGACGAATTGCTGGAGGAGTTACTGTAGAATCCACGAAACAATGCCTGGAAGAATCTCTGAAAAAATATTGGAGAAAACTTTGGAGGAATTCCTGGATAAATACTTGGAGGAATTCCTGTAGAAATTCCTGGAGGACTGAGTAAATCCTAGAGGATTCTCTGTGATTAGTGCCGCCTGGAAAAAGCGGAGTGCGAAAAAATGGAACAGCTGTGTCGTTCCCAAGAAACACGGAAGTTCTATCAGAAGCTCAACGCATCCCGCATCGGCTTCGTGCCACGAGCCGAAATCTGCTGGGATAAAGACGAAGGCCTCTTGTTCGGAAGATCGGGAGATTCCTGTATCGCCGAGCAGAACGGCAGCCCTGCGGAAGAGATGGAATGAACCTGCTGCAGTCGCTGTCAGATGTGACAGACGTCAGAATCGTGAGTATGTGTGAAAAGAAGAAGAACATCTAGAACACGATTATCGAAGAAACACGTTCTAAACTAAAATCCTAAAATTAATTTCAATTTTCTAATTATTCTACCTAAAAATTCGTAGTTTGTTATACCTAAAGTGCAGTATTCACAGTGAGAGAACTGCCAAGATTATCCGTATGTAATGCTTATAAAAAATACCTTGAATTACTATATTATTATATTTGTTTCTACCTAGATGCTAAATTTGATAACCTACGTCGACATACTACTGAATTTGATAACCTATTGTTGACCATAAAGGTTTAATACTAAGTAAGTAATATAATGTGAGATCTATTTGCCCTACAATTTGCTAATTGAAACCTAAATGTAGCGGTGACTCAAGCACCTACCGATAACCGCAGAAGATTACTCCCGGTAGAACCTCCTACTAGCTTGCACGCGAGGGTGAAGAAAAACCTATTGTAAGTTGCAGTAAAAATGTATGAACTTATGATCTACTCAAAAACTAATAATAAAACTATTTCAGCTTTAAGCTGTCTAAACCGGACCGCTAAAAGGAGGTTGCAGTTCTAAAAATCCGAACATTCTTAAAGAATAGCAATCGGAATAACCTCGAAATGGCTGAGGGGTTTGCCCAATCGGTGAGTAATCATCACAGTAGTAACCACAATTGCATGCTTTGCGAGGACCATGATAGTGCGGATGATATGGTCCAATGTGACGTCTGCGACTTCTGGGCACACTACAGTTGCGCTGGTGTCTCAGAAGCTGTGAAGTCGGTTCCGTGGACGTGCGCGAAGTGCAAAAATATACTGCAAGTACCGAAAGAAGCCAAAAAGCCTGCCTCGAAGAAGACTTCATCCAGAAAGAGTAGCACGAAAAGCGATGCTGGATCCGACAAGGAAAGTGTCAAAAGTGTGACCCTGGAGGAATCACTTCAACAGGTTCAGTTGGATAAAAGGGCAAAGGAGAGAGCCCTTGAAGAGGAAAGGATCATCCATGAGAAGCGATTGGAGGCCGAAAGGGAGATAATGGAGAAGAAACGTTTGCAACAGAAGGAGATGCTCGAAAAGCAACTAGCACAGGAAAGAGAAATCCTACAGAACCGACTCAAGGACGAACGGGATTTCCATCAACGGCGTCAGCAGCTCCACGATGAATTCCAGAAGCTCAAGTCGGATCTATCACAGCACTATCGAGAGCAACAAGACTCCGACGAAGAAGAAGATGAAGACGATGAGGCTGGCATGCAAAAGCCGCGTGTTTGTGATGATTTTGGAAGAAAGGATCCCCGTGGAGCCTTCCCGAAATTCCAGGGACAGCCGTCCGCCCGGAACCAGCAGATCGAAGCTGAATTACGGAATGTAAATCCAGAACTTTCGAAACCTACGAAGCTAAACGAGCCGGGGTGCGTTCGGGATCCATGGGGCAGCAATACACGTTTTCAGCAGAATCCGCTAGCTGCTTCCGGCGAGAGAGAAGTAAGAATTGAGGACTTACTGCATCGTATGGATCTGACGGAAGAGGAAGAAGGTGCCATCAGAAACGTACTCGCAAGACGAGGGCAAATCCGCCAAGACTCGCGAATGGACATGGGCCGAGGACCAACGCAGGAACAGCTAGCAGCTAGGCAGGCCGTGTCCAAGCACCTTCCGGTCTTTCGAGGAGAACCAGAGGTTTGGCCGCTCTTTATAAGTTCCTTCGAGTACACCACGGCAGCATGTGGTTTCACGAATACAGACAACCTTAAAAGGCTCCAAGATAGCCTGCAAGGCTTGGCAAAAGAAGCAGTACAAAGCCGGTTCTTGATGCCAGACTCGGTACCCGAGATCATCGAGGATTTACGCAAGCTTTTCGGGAACCCGGAAAAGCTCTTAAAAAGTCTAGTGGCAAAGGTTCGTAGAGCACAGGCCCCGCGTATGGATAAGCTGGAGACATTCCTGTACTTTGGGATCACGGTAAAGCAGCTATGTGATCACCTCGAGGCTGCGGGAATGCGTGAGCACCTTAACAATCCCATGCTCGTGCAAGAGCTCGTGAGCAAATTGCCACCCGAGTATAAACTTGACTGGGTGCGATTCAAACGCGGCAAAAGGGAAACTCCACTGAGAAATTTTACAAACTTCATCAGCGAAATTGTATCGGAAGTCTCGGAGGTAGCGGACTTCACAGGAGTGGAACAAGGAGTGACACTGCTCCCCGGGAAACCTAAACCGAGGAAAAAGGAGTTTATGAACACCCACAACACTCAAAGTCACCGTTCGGGAGGGTCCCAAGCGGAAATACCATCGAAAGTGAAGAAGCCGTGCGTTGTCTGCAAACGTAGTGATCATAAACTTCGATTCTGTGACGACTTCGGCAAACTGAACATCCGCGAACGTTTAGAAATCGTTGAAAAATGGAAACTTTGCCAATTGTGCCTTAACGACCATGGCAAAGCACCGTGTACGTTTAGAGCGCGCTGCAATGTACCAAATTGCTCTAAAGGACATCATACCCTGTTGCACCGGGTAGAAGGAAGTATTCAGCTGTCCATGGTCGAGAACAATGCACACTTTCAGACGCTACGAACCGTGATATTCCGCATCGTTCCGGTTACCCTCTATTTCGGCGAGACAGCCGTAGAAACATCAGCCTTTCTCGACGAAGGCGCATCTTCTACACTAGTGGAACACTCAATCGCTGATCTACTTGGTGTCTGTGGAGTTCCAGAACCATTGGTGGTATACTGGACGGCGAATATTAAGCGGCTTGAAGAGGCGTCACGGAAATTCGATCTACAGATCTCTGCCAGAGGAGCGACTGAGCGATACCAGCTGAAAGAAGCACGTACAGTTGATGAACTAGTCTTGCCGACACAAGACATTAACTTAAAGGAAATTGTCAACAAATATGATCATCTCAAGGGTCTTTCGATTCTCGATAGTGTTTCAGAAATTCCCAGAATCCTGATTGGTCTCGACAATCTTCATTTGTTCGCCCCGCTCGAGTCTAAAGTGGGAAAGTTCGGAGAACCTATAGCTGTGCGCTCTCTCCTGGGATGGTCCGTGTATGGTCCAGAACAACAGAGAACATCATCGAAGGCGTACGTACACTTTCACTCCATGCACCCGGTTAGCAACCAACAGCTGCACGATTTGCTAAGAACGCAGTACACAATAGAAGAAGGTTGTACGCAAACCGAAATACTTCCTGAAACGGAGGCCATCTTGCGCGCTAGAAATATCCTCGAACAGACGACTAGGCGCGTAGGAAACCGCTTCGAAACAGGGCTGCTCTGGAATAACGACGAAATCACCTTACCGGACAGCTACCCGATGGCCCTGAAGCGGATGGCAGTACTCGAACGTAGACTTTCGAAGGACCCGAAACTACAGACGGCCATCCATGAGCAGATCGAAGCATATCTACGAAAGGGATATGCCCACAAGGCAACGGATGAAGAGTTGCGCAATTCCGACCTTTTGAGAGTGTGGTACCTTCCGCTGAGCGTGGCTTTGAATCCCAGGAAACCAAACAAGGTGCGCTTGGTATGGGATGCGGCGGCATCCGTACAAGGGATCTCGCTAAACTCGTGCCTTCTTAAGGGTCCCGACCTCCTAACGTCGCTACAAGGAGTTTTTTGCAAGTTTCGGGAACGACCAGTAGCAATTGGTGGCGATATACGCGAAATGTACCACCAATTGCTCATAAGGGCAGCTGACAAACAAACGCAACGGTTCTTATTTCGCTTCAACTCAGCAGGCCCTCCGGAGACTTATGTGATGGATGTGGCCACCTTTGGAGCCACATGTTCACCTTGCTCAGCGCAATTCGTCAAAAACCGCAATGCTATGGAGTACGCTGAACAGTTCCCTGACACGGCTGAAGCTATCATCAATCGAACATACGTAGACGACTACTTCGACAGTTTGGATACCGAGGAGGAGGCACTACGTAGAGCCAAGGAGGTGCGCTATGTCAACGGTGAAGCAGGGTTCGAAGTAAGAAACTGGTCTTCAAATTCGCAGTGGGTGCTTCAAGGTCTAGGGGAAGAATCATCTTCCGAATCGGTGCACTTTCACCTAGATAAAAACACCGAAAACGAACGAGTGTTGGGCGTTATCTGGAATCCCCATCAAGATGTCCTATCGTTCGCTACCGTGTCAAAAGCAGAAAGTTCCCTGCATTCGTCCTGGAAACCAACTAAAAGAGAAGTTCTTAGTATGGTGATGACACTGTTCGACCCGCTGGGTTTATTGGCTCTGTTCACTACACTCGGTAAAATGCTGGTACAGGACCTCTGGCGTTCTGGTTGCGACTGGGACACCGAAATCAACGACGAGTCGAACAAAAAATGGACATCGTGGATTAACGCGTTACCCGAAATTTACGAGCTAAAGATCCCGCGCAGTTACTTTGGGAACGTGCAATCCCAGTACTATGGACCAGTGGAACTGCATGTGTTTACCGACGCTGGAGAAAACGCCTTCGGATGCGCTGGATATTTGCGGATTGTAGTCGACGGAGAAGTTAAATGCTCGCTCGTGATGGCTCGCTCTAAAGTGGCGCCTCTAAAGCAACTCACTATTCCTCGCCTTGAACTTCAAGCGGCAGTACTGGGAGCGCGAATGGCACATACTATCAAGATGAATCACTCGCTGAATATACAACAAACCTTCTACTGGACGGATTCCCGAACTGTCCTATCTTGGATTTCATCGGATCAGAAACGCTACAAGCAGTACGTTAGTTTCAGGATCGGAGAGATATTAAGCCTGACGAAGTTGTCGGAATGGAGATGGATACCTTCAAAGTTGAATGTTGCAGACCGCCTGACGAAATGGAGAAGTGACTCCGGATTGTGTTCTGAGTGGTTCAATGGACCACGATCTCTCTACGAGAACATGAACAACGAACTACAACAACTCCCTCCGGCTAATACCAAGTGCGAACTACGAGCTGTGCATTTGTTTCACGGTGCAACACCTTTAGAGAAGCTAATCGACGAGAGCCGATTTTCCAAGTGGAACGTCCTGGTAAGATCAGTAGCGTGCGTCTTTCGTTTCATTTCTAATTGCCAACGAAAGGCCCGTGGTGAGCCCATCGAAATTCTAAAGAGAATGCCGAATCATTTGAAGGAAACAGCAATTCCATCGGTCATGACGCCTTTGAAACAAGAAGAATACCGACGTGCCGAAAACATTCTCTTCAGGACAGCTCAGTGCGACGCTTTTGGAGACGAAATCAAGATTCTGAAGAAAAATCAGGAGTTGGAACCATCACGATGGTTTGCCATTGAGAAGACCAGCCCGCTCTATAAGCTGACTCCACTCTTGGATGACGAACAGGTGTTGCGAATGGAAGGACGTTGCGATAGGGCCGAACTTCTACCGTTCGATATGCGGTTCCCAATAATCCTACCAAAAAACTGTAGTGTGACCCAACTTATAGTACGACATTACCATGAAGCGTACGGACATGCATTCAGAGAAACGGTGAAGAACGAGATAAAGCAACGGTTCTTCGTCTTCAGCCTGAGTTCGGTAGTAGCGAAGGTTGAACAAAACTGCATCTGGTGCAAGGTGCATAAGAACCGTCCCAAGTGTCCTAGGATGGCTTCGCTTCCAGTTCAACGGTTGACACCCTATCAGCGACCGTTTACGTTTGTCGGTATCGACTACCTTGGGCCAGTGCAAGTGTCCGTTGGACGGCGAATAGAAAAAAGGTGGATCGTCTTATTCACCTGTCTGGTCGTACGAGCCGTCCACCTGGAGGTGGCCCATAATCTTACCGCTCAATCATGCGCTATGGCGATCCGACGATTCAACACACGATGGGGACCAGCCGCTGAATATTTCTCAGACAACGGCACCAACCTCAAGGCCGCAAGCAAGGAGTTTACTCAGCAAGTACAGGAGATAGGATACGAATGCGCCGATCAATTTTCTAGTGCTCGGTCCAAGTGGCATTTTAACCCACCAGCTACGCCCCATATGGGGGGAATATGGGAGCGTATGGTAAGAACTGTGAAAAGTGTCATGGAAGTGCTTAACGACGGACGCAAATTAACGGATGAGATCCTCCTAACAAGCATAGCGGAAACTGCGGACATAATCAACAGTCGTCCATTAGTCTACGCCTCATCAGGATCGCTCCAGGAGTCAATCACCCCAAACCACTTTATTCGAGGAATAGCTGCTAACGAACCACAGGAAGTCCTGCCACCTACGAATCCTGCGCTAGCACTTCGTGATGCTTACCAGCGTTCAGTGGAGCTTGCAAACAATTCGTGGGAACGCTGGATAAAGGAAAACGTTCCTAACATCAATCGTCGCACCAAATGGTTCGACGAATCAACGCCTTTGAAGAAGGGAGACCTAGTTTACGTCGTAGATGGAAACCGGCGTAAGGCATGGATCAGGGGAATTGTTGAACAACCAATCGTATCGAGTGATGGAAGAATTCGCCAAGCCCTTGTGAGGACCAACAACGGGGTGCTCAGGCGGGCTGCCGCTAACTTAGCGGTTCTTGAGATTGCTGAAGGTAACGCTGCTCCGGATGACGATTCCGGAACAGGATTACGAGCCGGGGATGTGTTCGGAAGATCGGGAGATTCCTGTATCGCCGAGCAGAACGGCAGCCCTGCGGAAGAGATGGAATGAACCTGCTGCAGTCGCTGTCAGATGTGACAGACGTCAGAATCGTGAGTATGTGTGAAAAGAAGAAGAACATCTAGAACACGATTATCGAAGAAACACGTTCTAAACTAAAATCCTAAAATTAATTTCAATTTTCTAATTATTCTACCTAAAAATTCGTAGTTTGTTATACCTAAAGTGCAGTATTCACAGTGAGAGAACTGCCAAGATTATCCGTATGTAATGCTTATAAAAATACCTTGAATTACTATATTATTATATTTGTTTCTACCTAGATGCTAAATTTGATAACCTACGTCGACATACTACTGAATTTGATAACCTATTGTTGACCATAAAGGTTTAATACTAAGTAAGTAATATAATGTGAGATCTATTTGCCCTACAATTTGCTAATTGAAACCTAAATGTAGCGGTGACTCAAGCACCTACCGATAACCGCAGAAGATTACTCCCGGTAGAACCTCCTACTAGCTTGCACGCGAGGGTGAAGAAAAACCTATTGTAAGTTGCAGTAAAAATGTATGAACTTATGATCTACTCAAAAACTAATAATAAAACTATTTCAGCTTTAAGCTGTCTAAACCGGACCGCTAAAAGGAGGTTGCAGTTCTAAAAATCCGAACACCTCTTGACGAACGGACGTGATGTGATCGAAAGGTGGAAGCAGCACTTCGATCAGCACCTGAATGGCTTGGAGAACGTAAGCACGGGAGACCACGGCAACGGAGGAAACGACGACGCCAGTGCAGCGGAAGACGGAAATGAACCAACTCCCACGCTGAGGGAAGTTAAGGCTGCCATTCACCAGCTCAAAGCCAACAAAACAGCTGGTAAGGATGGTATCGCAGCTGAACTCATCAAGATGGGCCCAGAAAAGTTAGCCACCTGTCTGCATCGGCTTATAGTCAGGATCTGGGAAACCGAACAGCTACCGGAGGAGTGGAAGGAATCTGCCCCATTCACAAGAAAGGCGACCATTTGGAATGTGAGAGCTTCAGGGCGATCACTATTTTGAATGCTGCCTACAAAGCGCTATCCCAGATCATCTTCCGTCGCCTGTCACCTATAACGAATGAGTTCGTGGGAAGTTATCAAGCCGGCTTCATTGACGGCCGGTCGACAACGGACCAGATCTTCACCGTACGGCAAATCCTCCAGAAATGCCGTGAATACCAGGTACCAGGTCCCAACGCACCACCTGTTCATCGACTTCAAGGCGGCGTACGACAGTATCGACCGCGCAGAGCTATGGAAAATCATGGACGAAAACGGCTTCCCTGGGAAGCTGACAAAACTGGTTAAAACAACGATGAACGGTGTGCAAAACTGCGTAAGGGTTTCGGGTAAACTATCCAGTTCATTCGAATCTCGCCGGGGACTGCGACAAGGTGATGGACTCCCGTGCCTACTCTTCAACATCGCTCTGGAAGGTGTGGTGCGACAGGCCGGGCTCAACAACCGGGGAACGATTTTCACAAAATCCGGTCAAAGCACACAATTTGCGGACGACATGGACATTATCGCCAGAACATTTAGAACGTTGACAGAGCTGTACACACGCCTGAAACACGAAGCACCAAAGGTCGTGAATGCCTCAAAAGCAAAGTACACCCAACTAGCAATTGCAAGTCACAAACAAGCAAGCTTGCTGAATTGTTGCTTAATAATGGTAATGATAGCTGAACTAAAATTATGCTCTACACATTACTGTTTAAATGATTTTTCAATTGAGAAAATAGTCAATGTTCGACTTTCCTCATCGGTATCAACAATGATAAATTAAAACACTTTTCAAAAGTTTAACAAGAAATTTATTCGACAAGCATTGATTCCTTAACAAAAGAGTTTAACAAAACATTTGTCTGCATCTTATTAAGCTGATGTATCGATAAACATATGCTCCTGAACAATGTGTTTTTCACTTGTCAAATAAACGCCGTCAGCCCGTCATAGTTTGACTCTGAACTTTGTTCGGATTATGGGATAAATCACGGCTAAAACTGTTTAGACAACCAAGTTATTAAAGAACCAAAATATTAAACGAAAAACATAAAATAAAACAGAATAGATTTATGTAGTTTAACATTGAGTGCCAAGAGACGTAATCAACGTAAAAATGAGGCATTTATTTATTATTATTATAATGAATTCGACTGGAAATCAAAAAACTTTTTTTAAGAAAAATATTTTTGCTAATTTTGAGTTGTTTACAACATACATCGGAAGTGACGTATATGATAGTGCATCATTGAACGCACACAGCGCACCCCACCCGGTACTGAAAAAAAGTGTCGCTAGTCAAAACGTCGCTATTCGGTTTGGTGCTGGCGCCATAATATTAGTCTGAGACAAGATATCTTGTACCTTGATTATTATATTTTTTATCTTCCGCGGCAGTTCAATTGTACGAGACGCTTGGATCGATGCATTTGACATTTCAGTGCTGTCGTGTTTACTGAATATTGTTCCCACAGTCACCTAGATAACCAAACAGCATTCAGAAATCAACACATTTCAAGTATCCCTAAACATCTATTTGCACTATTTATTGAACATAATATCAAGAATCCATGACAAAAGCATAAATTACAAAATTGCTTAACGGATCTTCGACTGAGCATGAGTAGACTACCTGAACAGATGCTGTGAATGCACCATGTCCAAGACCATACCGCACCACATATTGTCATTTTTAAAGATCGATATTTAATAATAAAAATAAAAACATATTCATATCGCAATTAGTTCGTCTGGAAATAATATCTTCAATAAGGACCAACACTTTTTGGCCGCATTCGATACAAGTTTTCTCACCGTGCGATAAAAATACTGACAGCGAAATCAGAATGGAAAACACGTGTTTTGGGCTGAACAGCTGTTAAGTATAAGGCGTTGTTCAGTTGATTACCACGTGCTGTGCTAATTCACCACTGCTGAACACAAGTTCAGGAGTGATCATTATTGAGTCATGGGAAGATTATGTTTTGCTTTGGGTGCTGCATCTCACCATCTCTAGGATGGCGCAGATAGGAAGGCATGCGACTGGCAATCTACAGGTCTCGAGTTCTAATCCGAATTTAGGTAATTTTATATGTAATTCTTATTTCATAATAAGTGTTCTCAACATGAGAGCAAATAATTACTCTCGTGAGAGTTCAACATTTTTGCATTTTATTTATTTTCAGTCATTTTTGCCAAAGCTTAATAACAACTTTCTTGTCATTTGTAAAACGCTTTGAACAACAAAAAATTAAGTTGGTGCACAACATGATGCTTTATAACTTCTCCAAATTTGTGTGAACAAAACCCGAACATAGGTTGTACGTGAAAATAATTCAAATGTTATTCAACATAATGCTGAATTAATTCGTCTTAAAGGTGCCTGTTAAATGAGTGATTGTTAGTTGGGCATACTGGTAGGCGGAACCGAAAACGACCGGATCCGTCTGGGTATGTTACGATAGACGGGGATACTTTCGAGGTGGTATAGGAATTCGTCTACCTCGGATCCTTACTGACGGCTGACAACAATGTGAGTCGTGAAATTCGAAGGCGCATCAGCGGAAGTTGGGCCTACTACGGGCTCCAGAAGAAGCTGCGGTCTAAAAAAAAATCACCAAATGTACCAAGTACAAGACGCTGATAAC
Organism: Aedes albopictus; assembly: GCF_035046485.1. Classification (NCBI taxonomy): domain Eukaryota; kingdom Metazoa; phylum Arthropoda; class Insecta; order Diptera; family Culicidae; genus Aedes; species Aedes albopictus. The sequence continues at coordinate 98,527,026 of NC_085138.1, read as the reverse complement.
ACCGGTGATCCTCTACGGATACGAAACATGGACCATGCTCGAGGAGGACCTGCAAGCACTCGGAGTTTTCGAGCGACGCGTGCTAAGGACGATATTCGGCGGTGTGCAGAAGAACGGTGTGTGGCGGAGAAGGATGAATCACGGAGTTTGCTGCACTTTACGGCGAACCCAGCTTCCAGAAGGTGGCCAAAGCCGAAAGGATACGATGGGCAGGGCATGTTGCAAGAATGCCGGATAACAACCCTGCAAAGCTGGTGTTTTCCACTGATCCGGTTGGCACAAAAAGGCGTGGAGCGCAGAGAGCACGATGGGCGGACCAGGTGGAACATGACCTAGCGAGCATTGGTTGCGACCGAGGATGGAGAGCGGCAGCCACAAACCGAGTATTGTGGCGTACTATTGTTGATTATGTCTTGTCTTAATGATGTTGAACAAATAAATAAATGTATGCTATGAAATTAGAGAGAGAAGTTGCAGGTGTCACATCCTATCCTAGATTTTAGATGGTAACAGTATCGGAAAAAATCGACCAAGCTTATGGAATACGCAAAACTTCATTAACGTTCAATGTCGATGGCTTAGTCCGCATACTTTTTGCTCTATTTCGTGCAGCAAGAAAGCGGACTTCCTATGGCCAGTCATCTCTTGAGAATGTGATCCCTCTGTGATGGGAAAGAGACATCATACAATGGAACATAGGTACGAACGTTGAAAAATCTATGCTCTTGTTGTTGATGTACTCTTAAAATCAGGTTCCATTATAGATTGCAGAAATTTACAAATATAGCGCAAAACACCAACTTTCCTCCATAAAAACAGCGTTCAAAATTTATACGATACAATTAAAGCTTGGTTACGGATTGTCAGTATCCCAATGAAAAATCGAAAAATGTTCACCCCGAATAATGTGCTAAACTTGGCCCATTCTGTGCAGCCACACTTTGACTGGCACGTTGAAACGTTTTGCTTTACGATCGGTAAATTGAATTGCCCCTTCATCGTTCTCCAGGATCCATTCTGGAAAAAATTGCTCTACTATGAGCAAAGCCAGCATCATCATGAGAACGACGACGACCACAGCCAGCAGTCAGTGTGGTGTGGTGGTAGGTACTTTTCACTTCAGTCAACTTCCATGCATTTACGCGGCAATGAAGTACCCACTCATTGCGATGAACTTCAGAGCGGCATCTATACACTGAAATAAATTTTGTTGTGGAAACTACCGATTCCATAGTAAAATTACTAACCGTACCTATGATTCTCAACCGACAACAAAATCTGTTAAGGTAACTGAAATATGCTTGAAATTACAATGCATTGTAGTAAATTCAACTAAAAGCATAGTCGTCTCAACAACAAAACATTGTTATTTTTTCCAGGACACGCATTTTACAACACAGTATGGTTAAAAATACAATGCTCATTTGTAAAATTAAGATTATTTTTGGCAATGTTAACTGCATTGCTAGTTAAGTTGACAGTGTTTTAGTCGAATTAACCAGAAATTGTTGTCGGTTGAGAATCATAGGTACGGTTAGTAATTTTACTATGGAATCGGTAGTTTCCACAACAAAATTTATTTCAGTGTAGTTTGCTCGCCGCCGGAATAGCTTCTTTCGAAATGCTACAGCAGCAGAGATATTGTAGGCTAAGTGCTATGCTGTTTGCTTGCATGCGATTATCCTGTTACCCAGGCGCGCAAAGTGCGGGCGGAGAAAAAGCGTTCCGTTGAAAGCAATTGTAACAATTTCTCGCAAGTGTTTGGATGATGGCTAAAAGCTTCATAATAATGCTGATGAACTTTGCAAGGGTAATGTTTGCGATCGTTTTAAGAGTGGTTATTACAGATGAGTAATGCAACGTTTCTCACTGAATGTTTGGCGTATATAGGCAGAGATGGCATAGATACACTGATAAACAGCTCTGCGTACTCATCTTCAAAAAAATGTGCGCCGCTCTGTTTACTACGAATGTGGACCGGCAACAAACACACACCGCTCAGCCGTAAAACTTTGAGTGAGAGTGCGAATGTGTAAGTTGCCACACGAGCTGCGCGAGACGTCGCAGGGCTCAAACTTCTTCTGCGTGAGCTTCGCTCATTTCTAGGAATGTACTACACGGTTACAGAAGTTACACAGATTTGTGTACTACTAGATCAGCCTCACCGCTGTGTCAAATGTACACAGATACTTTTCCGGCTCCAGCGCTGGCATGAAAACAAAATTAACAATTATTTTTGCACTGATCGATTCCTGATAATGCATGTCATCGTTCAGAGAAAATTAGTTATGAACTTTGCTCCCATACCAGCGCTAGAGCCAGAAAAGTGACTGTGTACATTTGACACAGGGGTGGAGGCTGATCTAGTAGTACACAAATCTGTGTACATTGTACACAAGCCTGTGTACATTGTACACAAGCCTGTGTTGTTTCATTTTAGGGTGTACACATCTGCGCTGTCTGAGCTGCAAGTTGTAGGCTCTCGGCAGTACAGAGTACCGCAGCGCTACGATGTGAGCTGTGTGTTGGACTGTACCTACTTTCTCTTGCTTTCCTGCGCTCACCGTCGTGCGCGATGCGACAACGATGCCGAGCGCGTGCAGTCGGACTTCGTAGAAGATAATTCTTTACACGCACTCTTTCTCATCATGCAGACTGTGTGTAATGTGTATTTTTTTATCTTCTCTCTTAGCGCTCTGAGGTGCATGCCATCTCTGTATATACACCCTAAAATGAAACAACACAGGCTTGTGTACAATGTACACAGGCTTGTGTACAATGTACACAGATTTGTGTACTACTAGATCAGCCTCCACCCCTGTGTCAAATGTATACAGTCACTTTTCTGGCTCTAGCGCTGGTATGGGAGCAAAGTTCATAACTAATTTTCTCTGAACGATGACATGCATTATCAGGAATCGATCAGTGCAAAAATAATTGTTAATTTTGTTTTCATGCCAGCGCTGGAGCCGGAAAAGTATCTGTGTACATTTGACACAGCGGTGAGGCTGATCTAGTAGTACACAAATCTGTGTAACTTCTGTAACCGTGTAGGTTCGGTCTCTCAGATCCTGACTATTATTCGGTGCAGGCAGATAACCAACATTTCCGGGGCCATTTTGATGAGTTCAACTCCGATACCATCTTTGCCAACTGACTTATTGCTCTTGAGGTGCTTGATATCATCCTTGACTTCCCTTAATGTGGGAGTTGGCACATTTGTGCTCCCTGCTGTACTGGCGTAGTCATTTCTCCTGCTGCCTTTTTTTTTCCTTCTAAACCATAGGGGGATAAATCTGCTCAACAGACACCCTAAAAGAAAGGCTAGGGTAGTGTGGGGTTAAGGCCGTCTTCTACAACACTAGTAAAAGCCAGGACTGCTCTCTCCTCGACCCACTAAAACACATTCGTATGGTCGCAAAACCCTACGTCTCTCCGGAACCACCAAGAAGGTATTGCTTCAGAGAGGGGCTAGTGCAGTCGCACCCTCAAGGTTAGCTGCCGTAGCCTAGCAGCAACGAACATCGATGACTCGCTCTGGAGAGTCCATCACGGTAGCATGCTGGCGCTTAGCCAGTTTCTCGAGTGGTCCTCGCCACTCCCTTTGCCCTCGGAAGGCGGGCAGGGTCAACCCCGCCCGCATCCAACTGCTTAGTAGACATCAAGAACTGATGCCCACGTGCAATCCGATGTGACCTGCCCGCAAAGGAAGGGTATCACTACCCTTCAGGCCCTATCAGATGCACCCGAAGGTTGCAGACAGCAGGGTCTCGCCTACCCCGACCCTTGCCGGGGACCCCTTTCCAACCGCGGGCTCGGATCCAACCCAGTAGACCGACGCCACGACAGCACCGCTACCGGGACTTCCTCTCCGCGGCCACTTAATCGCTGTAAGGGTCGATCTCGACCGCAGGGCACCGGTATGACCTACGAAGCCGACTTCGAACCCCTGGACCACTTCTTGTACTGCATCTGGACTAGCCATTCTCCGAGTTCACGCGCCACCTCCTCTGTAGCTCGCAAACGATATGGGTGATAGTCGTTGAAACGGCATTCCAGCTAACCTCATCCCTACACATGATCAGGACCAAGTTGTCCGGAGTTGTGTCCTCCCCGCATGTGGCAAGCATGCGGTCACGCAACGCGGGCACACGAACAAAACGTCACAGACAAACAGACGTAACACCTTGAACAATTTTCATGGAAATCGTTACGGTACGCGCTCGCAACCCTCAGACACATAAGCCTGTAAGTATTTTCCAGCTTCCGTCGGTAGCATTCAGTACTTAGCGCGGTGCCCCACGCCGGGCCGCCATACCTAAGTATGGACGTAGTAACACTAGCCAGAAGCTTGCGCTTACTGGCGTACACCGCAGAGCTATTGGACATCATCCGGGACAGTGCCGCAATAGCTGTGGAGGCTCTTTTACAGGTGTAATCGACGTGGCTACCGAAGGTTAGCTTATCGTCGATCATCACGCCCATGTGTTTGACAGAGCGCTTTGAGCCAGCTCCAGTTTCCTGGACCGCATCCACGCCTCCACAACCTTTATCGAGTGGTCGGTAGTCAACTTCACCTCCTCGATCGTTTCACCGTAGACTTCGAGCGTAATGTCGTCCGCAAATCCGACAATCTCCACTCCCACTGGGTACTCTAACCTCAACAACTCGTTCTTACATGACATTCCATAACACCGAACCCAGGATGGAACCTTGAGGGACTCCTGAGGTTATGTGAAAGCACTTCCGACCCACCTCCGTGTCGTTAACTAGTACGCGATTCTGAAAGTAGCTTTCGAGAATCTTGTAGAAGTACTCCGGTATCCCCAGACGCAAGAGCGCATCGGCAATAGCAGACCAGCTGGCGCTATTAAGCGCATTCCTTACATCCAGAGTCACTACGGCACAGAAGCGAATTCCCCTCCTCTTAGGCTCGAGTGCTTTCTCGGCGGTTTTTGTAACCGACAAGATAGCGTCTACGGTGGACCTCCCCTTCCGGAAGCCGTACTGGTTGCTCGAAAGACCATTTTCACCCTCAGTGAACCTCAACATTCTATTAAGGATGATCTTTTCGAGCACCTTCCCCGCCGTGTCAATCAAGCATATTGGTCAATATGCCGACGGGTCTCCGGGTGGTTTCCCCGCCTTTGGCAATAGTACCAGGCTCTGCCACTTCCAAGCTTCTGGGAAAACTCCCTCGTCTAGGCATTTCTGCATAGCAGACCTGAACATCTCGGGAGCCTCTGCAATAGCTACTTTTAAGGCCAGGTTCGGAACTCCGTCCGGACCTGGGGCCTTACCTACGCTAAGGGACTTAGCAATCCCCGCAAGTTCCACATCGGTGACCCTCTCCTCATCGCCAGCCCCAGTCCCTGGCTGTCTTCCGAAAGGAGGCCAAGGACTAGGATCATGACGCGGAAAAAGTCCTCCAATGATCCCCTCCAACATCTCTGGAGATTGCTCTGTAGGAGCCATCACACCTCTCTCGTCTTGGCCATAACGATCCTGTAGGCGTCACCCCGTCAAAGCAGGCTTTTTGCTTGCTCTTATCTCGGTCTTAAGCTCGGCTTTTGCAGCGGCGAATATTTAAAACCCGCCGTTCGTTTCGCTCTTCCTCTGATCGTGCTCGCTGCATCCGCCGCCTAGCCCGTAGGCAGGCGCGGCGCAGGTCCGCAATCGCGTCGGTCCACCAGTAAGCCGGTGGCCTCCCATTTCTAGGGTGGACTCACCTAGGCATGGTCGCATCACACGCACGTGAGAGCACCGCTACCAGCTCGTCGCCGTCTAAACCGATTAAGTTTCGCTCACGGCGGAGCGCCTCCCTAAATACCTCTTCGTCGAAGTATGATGTCTTCCACCTGCGAGGGCTTGGCCTTGGCCTAGCCACCTCTTCTTCTATCCGCTGTCTGCTGTTGTTGTAGTCGATACTGTAGCGAACCGCCAGGTGGTCGCTGTCAGTGTAGCCATCATCTACTCTCCAGTTCGAACTACTTGTTAGGCCAGGACTACAAAAGGTCACGTCAATAATTGACTCCGCTCCGTTTCGACTATAGGTACTCTTGGTACCGACGTTAGCCAAGTCGACATCTAAGATGACCAGTGTTTCTAGCAGGATCTGACCCCGCCGGTTCGTGAAATGGCTTCCCCATTCCACAGCCCAGGCATTAAAGTCACCCGCTATTACCACCGGCCTTCGCTCCTGCTGCCTTGAGCCTCCATATCTGCGCAGATGCTAATCGAAGTATTGCTTCCACCTTTCAATCATCTAACGTCCGTACATCAAGAGGCGCCCGTTCCTTATTACTGCGTATTTTGGTTCACAGCACGAAGCCGTTGTGAGATGTGTTGTGCTTCTGATAGAACTTCCGTATTTCTTGCGAACAGCACAGCAGTTCAATTTCCTCGAATCCCGCTTGGAAAACAAATTCAGTCCAAACGGAGGAAACAAACACGAGAAACAAAAGCAACAAAATGTACTCCGTAAACTTCGCATTCCGTTCAGCTAACCGTCTGGGACTAACCTCCTCTCTAGCAGCGTCTATGTTAAAAGCTCTCTTAGACAATAAATATCATGTTATTTATGTCGAAATGTCGAGAATTAATGCGAATATATTGAATGGGAAATAAAAAATAATTGGAATTTATATTGCCACTTTATCGCGCCGCCGAACGAAGGTGGTGTGCGGTGGTGGCCTACATCGCATGGCCGCCCGCCTCGGCCGGAAGCTGGCTGGAAGAATAGCCTCGTTGCGTTGGTGTGCTACATACGACGAGACGCGTAGGTACTATCAGAAAGACCATCAGATCAGGAATCTGGTTACATGTCAAACGGGATTAGGGCCGAGGTTTGCCGCTCGGTGAGTATGGAATAAAATTGAATTCGATTAGCGTGAGTCTCGATGACAGTTATATGTTTCCCAGCCGGTTGCTCTGGGTCTGCTCATTCCCGTCGTCGTTCGTCGTGGTCGTCGGGGTCGTTGTTGGTTACCGTGGCTTTTTTTCTTTCTCGGGATGGTACACATCTGTACACATCGGTAGCTGTAAGGGAGGGTCGATAAGGAAATGAAATCAGTTATGACACCGCACAAGTTTTTGTAAACTTTGAAATTTGACATTAAATTGCATTCTTCTTCTGCTTTTTCTTCTTCTTTTTCTTCTTTTTTCTTCTTTGTTTTTTCCTTCTTCTTCCTCTTCTTCGACTTCTTCTTTTTCTTTCTATTCATTCTTATTCATTCTTCTCCTCCTCCCCTTCTTCTTCTTATTATTTTTTCTTCTTCTTCTTCTTCGAAGTCAAGTTTTCTTTTATGATGACCGGAATAAGCCTAGCAGTGTCAAAGTTTCGGCTTTTCCACCAATAGATGTCGTTACTAGTCGAGCGGATTGCCATCTGTTGAGAATTTGAACAGTTTTATTGTGGTACCTAATAATGAATGCCAGAAGGATTAAGAGTTTTGTTTACTCTTAAAATCTGGCTTTATAGATATCTTCAAGTATACTATAAAGAGACGAACCAGATTAGGGCTGAAAGTCTCTTAAATAAAGACAAATCAATCAACCAAGTATACTATAAAACATTTATTCAATGGTTTTCATAAAAGTAGTAATAAAACTGTGAGTTTTAATTATTTCTGTAATAAAACCCTAATAAAACTCAAGCAAAACCAATCAGCAATGAAATTGTCACTTGGGATGATAGCGTTTTGTTCCAAAAATAAATGCTCAGTTCCCGGTAAATCCGTATATCGTTTTCCAAATGGCCAGAAATATAGTCTGAATTCCGACAACACAAAACTAGCACAGAATGATATATTTAAAAAATCGTAAAACGTGTTCAAAAATATTTAGTGACAGCGATGGACTTTCAGATATTTTCTTTTCTATTCTTCTAGTGCACTTAGATTTGAAAACTGAACTTTTCCCATAATAAGAAAAACCCAAATTAATACACCTAGTGGTGATAGTGCCTTTCTCGTCGAATATGTACTCATGATCCTTTCATCGACGTTAGCCGAAATGTTCCTGAATCCTGAGAACACTTTATATAGAAAAGCAACAATTTTAACAAAGCCATCATAGATTTGGGAAACTTATTGATGGAACACATTCCGATGTGATGTTCAAACGACAAAACAGAGCTGACAAATATCAAACCTCTCAGTTGACTACCTGACTACCTTAACTTTATTCAAAATCACAGATCATTTACGATCTTCGACAATAGTTATTTATGCAACAAGTTGCAAAATGATGATTTTTTCAGCACGAGTCGTACATTTATCCAACGAGGCTTGCCGAGTTGGATAAATACGACGAGTGCTGAAAAAATCGAGTTTTGCAACGAGTTGCATACAAAGTTTTTTGTAATTGCAAAAAAATACCCATCCAGTATAATCCTTGGTATAATCTTGCTACACATACATATATCAATACGAACCACGTGGCAGCATTCATGCACGTCAGCGTGGTGCTTTTGTTTGATCAGGTAGGCTATGATAAGGTAGGTGTCAGAAATTTGCAAACTCCCGTCGTCGTCGTCGTACCGCAACCGCACCTTGGGCAAGAGCAAAAGTAGCTTCAGCTGCTGCTTCTACGCCTGATCTGCAGTCTTAATCTGAATCTGGATAGTCCTGATTCAGATTCGAGCTCATTAGAGGATGTAGAAGTAGTAGCTGTGTCTACGGTAGCCTCAAAAGTTATCGAAAAGTGGGCTCTGGCAAAGGTGCCGAAAAGTGCTACTTTTCAGCACTCTTAAGAGTGCCGAAAAGTAGTACTTTTCGGCACTTTTGTTTTAGTGAAGAAAAGTAGGCCGTTTCAACGTTACAACCGCGAGTGAAAAGTAGGGGAAAACGCAACGCAATTACAAAAAGTTTTTTTCAGCACACTTTAGGCTATATTTTATTATTCTTGGTTCCACGATTCATGTAAAAGTTGACCTCCTTATGAGGAAAATGCAGAAACGGGAAATTTTCCTTTCAAATTTCAATCGCAATGAGAAGAGCGAGGGCTCAACCAGCCGCACCCAAATTGTGAGCAGTAATTTTAGACGCAAAAGGCATTGGAAAAACTTTATTTAGTGTTGATGTGATCAAATTATAATTTCCTTATTAATGGTTGATCCATCCTACTATATATTTACACCGCAGGAATCTGAAATGGTGTGATTTGAAGAGATCACTTTGGTCACGATTTTGATCTCTTGCATATATGAAGACTTCGACAATTTCTCAACTTTTAATCTTGCTAAACGCTATAAAACAAATCCACGATTTGATTTATCGCTAACATTAACTTTGTTCACTTTCATGATTCCGTTATTTGATAGCCGCATGCATTGGTTTGGTTTGATTTTACGTTTGACCACTTCCAGCGAGAAACCAGGAACTCATTCCATGACATTACCGATTGTCCCAAATATGGTCCTCAGACTGTTTTCTTGTCTGTTCATCAGGTTACCTAAAAAGCCGTGAAATTATGTGTTGGATGCATGGGTTGACATTTGACCAATTCTGGCGAGACACTCGGAACCCGTTTTGGATCACTACCGGTGGTTTACCAGTGCAAACCCTACGGTAATACAGGTCGGACTCGATTATCCGGAGTCGGGTTCTGGCGCTTCTCAAAGTAATATCTCAAAAACGGTATGCTGTAGGAAGCTGAAATTTTGACTGATCAATAATCAAAGTTGACCTGACAAAATGTTAAAATTTCAGCTTTATAGATCGTTTCGTTCACCAGATATACGTTTGAGAATCATCCGAATCCGACTACGGATAATCGAGTCCGACCTGTATATTGAAAAAGCCGTGAATTTATGTATCGCATGCATGATTTTGCTTCACTTCTCTATTTAATTACTTCTGGTGGAACACTATTATGTACTAGTTTTAGATATGGTGTGCGTCTACTCTCATGCTGACAGTTCATCAGATTATCAAAAAAGCCGCTATGGTTTGGTTCCCTTCTATATTTTACCACTTCTGGCAGGTCACTCGTTACCAGTTCTGGAACACTACCGGTTCTCTCAAATATGGCCTGAGACTTTTCGCTGGCTGGCTAACTGTTCATTGGGCTATTGAAAAAGCCTCGATTTGATATGTCACATGCAAAGGTTCGGACTTTTATATTTGACCACTTACGACGGGACAGCCAAAATCGGTTCCCGGAATCGACCTGTTATCCCAAATATGGTCTGAGACTATTTTCTTGCTAATCGTTCATCAGATTACCTAATAAATCATTTGATGTATCGCGTGTATTGGTTTTCTTGTACATTTGACCATTTCCGGCGGGACACGCGGAATCTGTTCCGTAATACATTGATATGGTCTGAGACTAATTTCTTGCCCACTGTTCACCATGTTCCCTAAAACTAGATCCATAATGTGATCTTAGCCCACTTCATTGATTGCTGGTCACCAGGTTATCAAAAAAGCCGCGATTTGATGTGTTGCATTTATAAGTTTAGTTCAATTCTACATGTGGCCACTTCCGGATGAACACAAGGAATCGGTTCCGGAACACTAACGGTTCAGATATGGTCTGAAACTATTTTCTTGCTTACCGTTCATCAGGTCATCAAAAAAGTCGCGTTTTGATGTGTCGCATGCATGGCTTTGGTTCACTTTTATATTTGGCCACTTCCGGTGGGTCACCCAAAATTGGTCCGGAATACTACCGACAGACCCCAATGTGGTCTAAGCCTACTTTCCATATAACCGGTCATCAGGTTATTATAAAAGCTGTGATTTGATGTGTCGCATACATGGGTTTGGTTCACTGTTATATTTAGCCACTTCCGGAACCGGTTCCGGAATACTACCGGTTCAGATATGGTCTGAGACTGTTTTCTTGCTAACCGTTCATCAAGTTATCGAAAACGCCGCAGTTTGATGTGTCGTCAGTATTCAAAGATCATCATTGATAAGCTGAGTTTTGAAAAAGCATGCGTTGAAAAACTCAATGCTTTGCAACAAATTTGAACATTTGCATTTTATTACTCCTGTGCTCACTTGATCTGGAATACTGCATCATTGATTCAAATCATTTCAATGAAGTAAGTTTTTTATGTTTGATGGTTGCATCATAACGTAATGAAGCAAGCAGATCTGGAACCACAGACAAACAGACGTAACTCTTAGAGGAAATTCATCAAAAACTTTTGCCCGGTGTCATTTTCATGAGCACACTGCCACCTGTTGGGAGAACCGCGCGCGACACTGTCGGCCATGATGGATTTCGATTTGACGTTTTGCTGGCACGCACACTACTACACAAATTGCCTGTAATTTTCATTTGCATCATTCAGCAACGTGTACACTGGCAAACGTCAAAGCGATCGAACATTAGCGCATCTGGTGGAACGATCACGCAAATCAAATGAAATTTGAATTGATCGTTAAATGCATGTGCCAAGCCGTTTTGAAGAGTGTTACGTCTGTTTGTCTGTGCTGGAACTGTATAATGGGAAAAGTGTTCAATTCAGACCACATTAAGGGTATCATGGGTACGTTTTAGATGGCCTTAAACTTTTAAAATTCTCTGCAGCCGGAGGGGCCAATATGACCCCGGCGATGAAACCGAGTATAAAAAACGTGTTCGAGGCCAACAAAACTGTAGAAGCAAAGGCAAAACAATCCGGCTCCAAAGGATTAAAGTGAACAAGTCGCTTTGAGGCATAAGGGATATTCAGTAAATAATCCAAATTCTGGGAGTCTAAGGGGGGGGCAGATCACATTGTCCGATGCCATACTGTCCCGGTCGTTAAGTCGCGTTTTTTTGCGAAATAACGTCCAAAAGTTTTGGTGCGTCATAATATCCTATGTGCCTTCTTTCCTTGGACTTCGTGGCATACTTGTATGTGTAGTATCTACCTAATGGTTGTGTGCATAGGATATCTACCTACATAAAATACTATACATTATAGTACCTAAATGTCTAGGTATGATTCATTATGTCTACCTATGGGAGTATAAATACGGGTGGTCAGACCACACAGGGAAGACTGCACAAGCCTTGGACTTGTCAACATCTTTAATATACTTCTTTTGAAGGATATAAAAGTGGCGACGAGGATCAAGGAACGTGTAATTTCTTTTGAGTTATTCCGAAATTATTTCCTTTTGGTTTTCAGGTTGTTGTAATAACAAATTGTTATTTTTGTGGAGAACGGAATTGTTCTTTTATGGTAGAATTGCCATTATGTTGTGAACAGAATGTTCTTTTTGCCCGATGTTGCATTGACGAAATTGTCTTTTCGTTTTGGTAATAACGAAATGTTATTTTTTGTGGTGAACGAAATTGTTCTTTTGTGGCGGAATTGTCATATGTTATATTTTGGTGAATGGATTTGTGTTATTTGTACTCTTTTGGTAAAGTTGCTGATGTTGGGATAGCAAAATCGTCTTTTTGTTTTTGTAGTTTTGTTAGAGAACAGATATTTATGTTATTTGAAAGTGACGGACTCGTCAGTTTATTTGTGCTATCATTATTTTGGTGATGACTATCTGAGTTTTCTAAAGGGGAAAGGACTGTAGTATCTACCTAATGGTTGTGTGCATAGGATATCTACCTACATAATACTATACATTATAGTACCTAAATGTCTAGGTATGATTCATTATGTCTACCTATGGGAGTATAAATACGGGTGGTCAGACCACACAGGGAAGACTGCACAAGCCTTGGACTTGTCAACATCTTTAATATTCTTCTTTTGAAGGATATAAAAGTATGTTTGGACGTTATGCCCCGAAAAAAGCGCCATAAAGCCCTGGGACATTATGGCCTCGGACGTTATGATACTGCGCCGTCTAAGGGTACTTACACATCAGTCAAACGGTTAACCTAACCTCATGGGGCTAACGACCACCTCGCTTGTTACAAACTTCAAGTCTTAGCAAGTTAATCGGTCGTGTGGTCATGTTTGACAAGCTGTTTGCCTGGTTTATATTCTCAAGTTTGTATACCCTAAAATAAATTTCCCCCTCATTGAAGAAACAATTTCGCGGATTGGTTGTGTTCTGGGATTTTTAGCCTTTGTATTCACAGAAAGCCTGGTGGTGATGCATTTCCGTTTTCCGGAAAATGAAAGTTTTTGACGGAATGGCATTTTCAGGAAGAAGGCATCTTGTTTCATTGTTAATGCATCCAAAGCGCGTTGTAGTAGATAGACTCTTCAGGGTATGTCATTTCCACCATATAAATCAAATAACTTGGAAACGAGAAAGTTATTAATAGTAATAATTGTAAGTAATATCTGTCATTGTTACGCATCATCGATCCATGCTTGATACTCTAAAAGAAAAGGAACACCTTAGAACACCTTTAAAGTTCAATTTTATGATTTATGAAAAAATAAATCACATATCACATGGAAAATTTCCATTAGTTTGGCTATATAACTGTTATTGGATTTACTGATGAAAATTTCTTTGGAAATTTCACATGAAATCAATACGGTATATGGAAAACATTAGGAAATCACATAACTTCTATTAGAAAATCACATAACTTCGCCAAATGTGATATTCTCATATAATTCAATGGATACGCGTATGGAAACAGTCCATGTGAAAATCAGATGAAAACAATGTGAAAACTTTTTTCCATGCTTTTTTCAGTGTACAATACGATGACCAATAGGTAGCAGGACGTGACAGAGCTTTTTCAGAATTTGACCAAACTCAAATCAAGTTTGTTACTAGCGTTGCTAGGCCTACCACGCATAGCAGTTTGGTCTGAAACGATGCTAACCCTTGCTAACCCAGAGCGAATGATTTAGATCAATGATGCAGTGTTTTGGCAAAATGAGAGGAACAAATCAAAGCAATGTTGCTTCGCCAAACAAGGAGCGTGCATTTTTCTGCTCCTTAGTTTTCACCACGGCATAAATATCACAAGGCAGGCTAGTTACCTATGTAAACATCTATTTTGGATGTAAACATGTGACGTCGTTCTTATCGTTTTTCACGTAGATCCAATTGGTGTGAAGTACTAGATCGCCAATGAACGATTTGAACTACGTCATCAAAAAACTGTCAGATTTCGGGAATATATCACCTTCTGTGAATCGTGGTTTTCACATCAAAGCAGTGCAATGAAAAGGAAATTTTGAAGACTGTGTGTCGTATGTATGGGTTTGGTGCATTTTCATGTCTAGTCCTTGCTAGGAGTACCAGTCCGGAACACCTTAATGGCCATAACTCCGGAAAAAAATGTTGTGGCTTTAACTAACGGGGGGTCCATCAATTTGAGTAACCAAATGCATTTTTCTTACCTTATTGTCGAGTACTTTCAGAAAATCACCACCTAAAACATTTTTGAAGACATGGTGTAAATAGTGGGACGGTCTCAGCGAGAGTTACCCCGATCCGAACTATTTTCAATAGGAAACAATGGGACCAGATTCCACGTCGAATGAACCATCGGTCATTAAAATTGGTTGAGGTTTACTGCCAAAAAGTGATGTGAGGTTTTTTGTCCACACACATACACACATACACACATACATACACACAGACATCACATCAATTCGTCGAGCTGAGTCGATTGGTATATGTGACTCGACCCTCCGAGCTTTCTATCAAAAATTCATTTTTGGAGTGAACATACAGCCTTTCCAGTACACTTAGGGTGTGAACCATTTCGCTTATTCGTTTAACTTTTAGTTAAAATTTGAGCGAAGTGGTTATTTTTCATCGGATGGTTAAAAAATATCTACGCGGGCAGCCCATTTGAAATGTGACAGACGAGTAGTTATTTGGAACAAAATACAGTACGCAGCCATTTCATTGCGAACAAAAAATAACTATCGAGCTGTCAAAGCTAACCCTGGTCGGAAGTAGGGTTATTTTTAACCGGACGCAAAATAACTATCGAAGTGTCAAATTTTAACTAAAAGTTAAACGAATAAGCGAAATGGTTCACACCCTTAGTGTACGAGAAAGGCAAAAAATACATTTTGCAAAATGGCCAACTCCAATGACCCATTATGAATCCCGTAAAACTTCGGAACCAGGTGGCTATTCCAACCATCTGTAGCAAATCCCTTAATTAGAAAGATATGCGCTTCTTGTGTCAAAATATGGTCGAAAAACCATTGAAAAACAAAAAAGGTATGGTGGAAAAGTTATAACAAAAAAGTTACAGCGCAAAGAGCTACTCTAGTTAGGGGGTTGGTAATGGAAAGGATAATTAAGGTTTAATGGTCAAAACAGAACAGCCAGTCGTACAGTGACAAAGTGCATCTACTCTACAAGAAAGGCGACTGTTCAGTTTGTACAAACTTCCGAGCGATCAGCATTACAGATGCCACCAACGAAGTATTTGCACAGACAAACAGACGTAACACCTAGAACAATTTTCGAGAAAATCCATCACCCAGTTCACACTACCGCCACCTGGCGGAAATATTTCAGGAAATACTGAATTGTGCAATATCGTCAGCAGAAGACGCTAGGTGAAACGTCAAAAGAAAAGAAAAACGATGCGGATGTGGATGTGAAAGCCACAACTATGAAGATTTAAAATTATCGCTAAAAGCGTGGTCGATGGTTCGATATTAGCTCAGATCACATTTCCTCGTCTATCACCTGAGTTTGGGGCCACTGAACAACAGACCATGAATGAATCACGGTACATAGTGTAACGGCAATGGTTAAACATTCCACTACTGTTAAATTTCGCTAAGGCCTATGAAGAAGTAGCCAATTCTCATGCTAGTTGCATCAGTAAATCCGGTTAATTTGTTTGCTATGCGAGCATTTTTGGCAGAATATTTGGGATGGTGGTAGATCTCTATGACTTCCCAACGCTAGTTGAATTCTTTTACCAACATCCTTCCCTAACCGCCGAAACCCGCCTATGGCGCCACAACATTTGATGGTCTGATACCGCGCGCTAGCAGAGCGTAATCTGACAGGATGCTGCTAAGGCAGACCGAATGGAAAGCTAGGATTTTGTTCCGTTTTCGTTGGTGGTCGTTTTATTTGTCACCATGCGTGTGGTCCATCGCTCGCATCGTGTGTGCCGTGTCGGTTCAGAACAGCATGGCATTCTGGTTGTGGGACGTCCCCGTCCAGTGCCAGTCCACTTGATGGCAGTTTGGCGTGCGTAGTTACAGCTAGATTGGTCGTAACAATTTGTCGCTCTGGTTGTAATGACCGCATCAGGCGCGCGGCATACGTTTTGATTTGGTCGGTTAGTTCGGTTTATGCGCCTGTCAAAAGTGGGATCAAACCAGTTCATATTTCTGTGGTGACGCGCATTCGAATGGTTTCCTTTTCGGCTGTAGTTGCTGCAGTGATTTCGGCAGGGTGTTTTGCACAATTGCAGATCATTAGATTAGAGGTTTTCCGTTTATTTCAGTAAATTAATTGAGTGGCTTTACGAATTGTGTAGTAAACGAAATGAGGTTCTGGAATCCGGTTCTGCGGTTTCCTTGAAGATATCCAATAATAGAAGATCTATATGTTTATTTCCTAGTGACAATCTCAACCGTTTAATTATTTGTTGTATATTTCATTACAATTTGTCATAGATTTACAACCTTGTTGTGGTGACCAAAATGATATTCGGTTCTATGAGTATTGAAGAAATAGAAGTGTATCTTTACTATGAAATAATAATAGGACCACTTCATTTTGGGTTGAATATTCGGATTCACTATTTCTTGACATTGTCCTAAATAGTTTTGAGAAAAAGAAACAATTTAACACGTTTAATCATCATAATAAAGTAATTGATAAATATAGGTGAAATTGCTAAACAACACTCATTTTGCGTTTGTAGCTCCATCTAGCTAGTTATGCGATCGTGCCCTGATTGAAATTCACTCTCCGTTGCACAAAATTTGTACTTTGCCATCATGAATGATGGTTCGTTATCTAATTAATCTAAATCAATTAGGTAGGTTCTCCATTTCTGTCATCCGGGTCAAATGCTGTGGACTCCGTTCGTTCGGTGCAATGAGCTATATAGCTAGTAGACAGCAAGCACACACACGGTGCATAATTACCGTTCGTGTTTGATGATTTCGAGGAGTTGGGAGTGTAGCACAAAGCGTATCGCTTTGTCAGTTCGATGAGCAAAATGCATACTGCATACCAACCCACTATCGAAAACTATGCTGCTGGAGAAATTGTTGATAATGACGTCAACGGTGGACGACGTGGACTTTCCGTTGACACGGATGACGATAATGATGATGGATACGGGCGCTGATGGCAAATTGTGTCCTTTGCTCTAATATACTTAAAAGTAGGGGAAGAAAATGTTCAGTCGATAGGGTTAGGGTAATCCTAAAAAGGGTATTCAGCAAAATCATGCTCAGAGTACCTGGATTTAACTCCCGGGCGGTGCAGAATTTTTGTTGACTGTTTTCTCGATTAAGATTATCTTCTACCTGCCACACGATACTTGAATGCAACAGAGATTGACTGATAATAAAAAAAACTACTTACTGTGATCCACCCTAGAACCTACATTTCCATTTGAGTATTTGACAATGTTAATACATATGTCGAGTTGATATAATTGGCGGTTAAAACAAGTGATACTTTCAATGTACGCTTTACCTTCGCGCCTTAGAAAATTTTCTACATTTCAGAGCGGAAGCACAAAAGTTCATCATATCATTACCAAGCTCATCATCCAATTAAAGCATGCAAAATTGAGACATCATTGCTTTGTGGTGCGTACGTAGTTTGACCCGTTCATTCTGTCAATTTCATTAACGTTGTGCAACGTCGTCCTTCCACTCATCAGACCGGTCTATCGACTACCGCTGATGAAAGTTTGAATTGAATCAATTTAGATTACCTGCCTTTGAACGGCATCAACTTGCTGAAGCAGGATGCGATGCGTTTTTATGGAAAAGTTTTTTATGGCAACTCGTTCAGAATCCTTAGAGGACGAACGGTCTAATCAGCGTTTTGTAGATGGTTAACTTCGTGTTACGGCGAACTTTATTCGATTGTAGAGTTCTGCGGAGTCCAAAGTAAGAACGATTTCCTGCCACAATGCGCCTCTGAATTTCTCTGCTGGTGTCGTTGTCGGCGGTCACCACCCGAATAAAAAATACAGTAGAAAAACCGAACGTTATATTGTAACAGTACTATTTAGAACCATATTTTTACAATAGACACCACTGTAAAAATAAAAATACAAAAACAATAAGATGTAATGTTGGATACCATACCGTGAATTGTAAATAAGATTTTTACAATATATTATACAGGTTGTTAAGTATCGTAACAATATAAAAAATATTTTTCTCCATATATATTTTTTTGCAAAACCATACATTTTATTGTTAATGAATTGTTCAAAATACTGATACGTGGGTTTAAATATACCGTACATTGTATGGTACATGAATGGTTTCAAACAATAAAATGTACCGTAAATAAATTGTTTTTAATTGTAATTTAACTACTGGTTATACATTTAATCAAATGGTTTTGGAATGGTTCTCTTTTGTTATGTTGAATTGTTTTACATTACATAAACCATATATTGTTATATAATCTTGCCATTTTCCTCCTGTTAATGGCATCTTAGGCTTATTCGATTTATTAGAATGCGCTTTGGGAATTCCCAGAGCGTTTTAGATAACCCTTCATATATAGGATCGCCCACGTCTAAGTCTGAGTAGTCTCTGATTGCATTAACAGTTGAAGCTTAGGCTCCCATTCCCCACTAGCCAGATAACCGGGTTTCGCAAACTAAGCATTATTTGTGGCAACACTTTGAGCGGCATGATGGAACTAGGCCGAGCGCTCTAAGTGTTATTAGACCACTAATGTAGTTGCATGAAGTGGGTGACGAGGTACATAAGTATCATTACAGCGTGCTTAACCGTTATTGCAATATTGAGGCAGCAGTTTGACTAAAGTTTGAAATACATAACAACTCTTGAGATAACTGTCAAGTTCGATTCAAATATAAGTTAGTTTAAAAAGCCAACCCGCAGACGAACCTATATTAAAAGTCATTTCAGTGTTCAGTCCAGTCCATATGTTAAAGATGGCTCTACGTCAAAGATAAAGTTTGTCAACCGCATTTGATTCGATTGCAAGTTCACATGAGAGAAGAGGAGAAAACTCCCCTAAATGCAAATACAGAAAGAATAGTGTTGAAGTGTTGAACTCATCTACTGATTTACGGTAATCTGACCTGCATCTTTCCGGGTTGGCCTACATTGCATTCGTATGTATTTCTCTCATCGCACTCTACACACCTAGCCCGCCCTCGAGCCCGCCATATCTCTTGGACCCCTGCTTGGACCTGCAGTTCTTGTGACATCTGGTTTATCACTGATTTAAACATGTTATTGGCATTAACCCTTTGGAGCCGGAGGGGTCATATATGACCCCGGCGATGAAACCGAGCATAACAAACGTGTTCGACACCAGCGAGGTTGCGTCAACAGCGGCGAAAAAAATCGATTCCAAAAGGTTAAATTGATGTTTCAACTTATTCACTTTTTTTTTCCTTTCCTTTGCATCAAAAAAGTCCCAAACATCAACAAAACAAAGCACGGAAAAAATCTTAAACTGAATAAATCTGGTGTTCGATTTGAATAGGTCGAATCAGCATAGGAATCACAGCAAACATACGATCTATTCAAATCGAACACCAGAAATAATTAAAAATTCACGGAAAAATAATGTTTCGGAAAAGTGAATGGTTCAAACGTAAGAAAAACAGTATGATATATTGTTACATAAAAATCCAATGTAAATGTATAGTATAGCGAACCATTTCATTACAATACACTTTATTGTAGCTGATACACTGTATGGTGCAGGAATGGTTTTCACCATACACCCTATGGTTAGTTTTTATCCGGGCAGTGAGCCCAAGTACACGAATTCTTCAACCGCCTCGATTTCATCACCGTCGATATAAAAATCGGGGTGGCGGGCGCGGTGATTTCTCCCTGGACTAATCCGATTCGCCTGGCTTCACTCTTTAGTCGGATGTACGTTTCCGCCATCGTCTCAAATTTACGAGCAATAATATCAATATCATCAGCGAAACCAAGCAGCTGAACAGACTTCGTGAAAATCGTTCCACTCGTGTTTATCCCCGCTCTCCTTATTACACCTTCTAACGCAATGTTGAACAGCAAGCACGAAAGACCATTACCTTGCTGTAACCCTCTGCGAGATTCGAAGGGACTCGAGAGTGTCCCTGATACTCGAACTACGCACATCACTCGATCCATCGTCGCCTTGATCAATCGTATCAATTGATTCAGAAATCCGTACTCGTGCATAATCTGCCATAGCTGTTCTCGATCGATTGTATCATACGCCGATTTGAAATCGATGAACAAGTGATGTGTGGGCACGTTGTATTCGCGGCATTTCTGCAACACCTGTCGGATGGTGAACATCTGGTCCGTTGTAGCGCGTTCACCCATGAATCCAGCCTGGTATTGCCCCACGAACTCTCTTGCAATCGTTGATAGACGGCGGCACTAAATTTGAGAGAATATCTTGTAGGCAGCGCTCAGTAGTGTGATCGCGCGATAGTTCCCGCAATTCAACTTGTCGCCCTTTTTGTAGATGGGACACACGATACCTTCCATCTACTCCTCCGGTAATTATTGTACTTATCGTTTAAAAACCCTAATTATTCCACCTAGCGGTGATGGCGCCTTTCTCGTGCCTTCGATACTCCATTTCAACAAAACTCAAATGAAATGTTGATGAATATCAACATCACAAAAATCCATTTCATGGCATCAGATATGACTGGATTTTGATGTTTGATCCTTGAACTTAAAAAAAAGCCGCTATATTGTATTTCGAGCCGCTCTTTTGGATTTAAGTCCACAATCTTGGATATTCTTGTCGCCAGTATTTGAACCTAGACTCCTTCCGCATACCAAATATACCCATACTGCATGGCTTGAGAGCCTGAAACTCCATTAAACAACCGCCTTCTTGAACTTGGAGACATTATCTTTGATTTTAGACCTCCATCTTGGATATTCTGCCCGCCATTTTTGGACTCCGGACCGGACATCTGCTTCATATCAAATATATAAACATTTCATGATTTTGGAGCCTCCATTAGGGTACTACGTGAGCGATTCCAATTGGACGCTGCACTTCCACTTTGTACAGTGCCTAAATGTATTCTATTCTATTCAACTTTATTGAACTGGTTTTTGCCTTTGTGCTTCTTTCACTCTTCTACCCTGTCCATGGTAGAATGATGAGCACGATGATGCTGATGTGTGGCTGCTGTTCCTTTTCCAGTCCGATTGGGGGTCCATTATGAGTTGCGGTTCGCCGATATTCAAATTCCGGGTCCGTTAGAGCATATGCTCCGAAGAGGGTCAGGTGCCAGCTGCTCTCGGGGGGGAAGAGTAACTGACGAAAAATTGCAAGTGTCGGGGCTGGGTTCGAACCCATGACCATCCGCTTATGAAGCGAACGTGTGGAGCACTGCGCCACGGGCCCCGACAATGACAAAAATTGTGAAAAAAATTTGAATTTTGTGACGCCATATTGGATATTCTGGTCGCCATTTCTTAACCCGGGAGCGGTCGCGTCGTGTACTGAGTACACGCACCATGGAAAAAGTTCGCTTGTAATACACAGCGTGTGCGTGGTGTCGCTGAGTGTGGTCGAAGACGCGACTGCTCGAGGGTTAATCCAGACTTCTTCCTTATGCCAAATATACCCATATTGTCATCTGGAATTTTAGGCCGCCATGTTGGATTGTGGCCGGCCATCTTTGAAATTCTAGTTGCAACTTTTGGACTTCGGGCATCTTCCCCAAACCAAATTTTCCCATATAGCATGGCTTCAGAGCCCAAATCACAATCAAAAAGCCGCTATCTAGAATTGGGAGCGGTCATCTTGGATTTTAGACTACCATCTTGCATATTCTGGTTGCCACTTTAGGACTCCAGACATCTTCCCTATACCAAACATACCCATATTGCATGGTTTTCGAGCCTGAAACACCATTTTGCCAGCCGCCATTTTGGATTTAATTCTGCCATCTTGGATAATTTGGTTGTAATTTTTGGACTCCGGATATCATCCCCGCACCACATAGCTCATATAGCATGGTTTTAGAGCCTAAAACAGCATACAACAGCCGCTATCTTGAATTTAGAGTCACCATCTTGGATTTTAAACTACCATCTTGGATACTTTGTTCGTCATTTTTGGACTCCAGACATCTGCCCCATACCAAATATACCCATAATGCATTGTTTTAGAACCTGAAACACCATTGAACAGCCATCATCTTTAATTTGGAGCCGCCATCTTGAATTTTATACCGTTACCTTGAATATTTTGGTCGTATTTTTGGACTCCGGACATCTTCCCCATACCAAATACACCCATATTGCATGGTTTTAGAACCTATAATGCCATTAAACAGCCACCATCTTGAATTTGGAGCCGCCATCTTGGATGTTATACCGCCATCTTGGATATTTTCGTCATTTTTAGACGCCAGACATCTTCTCCATACCAAATATACCCATATTGTATGGTTTTAGAGCCTAAAACACCATTCAACAGCCACCATCTTGAATTTGGAGCCGCCATCTTGAATTTTAAGCCGACATCGCAGAATTTTTGATATCCAATGTTGATTTCCGCACAAAATTCCTCAACCATGCTCAAAAATCACCGCAGTTTGATGTGTCGCAAGATGGGGCTTGCCCAAGCAACACACATGTTATATAAAAGTTACGACAACGCAAGTTTTGGTTGTATAGAAGTTTATTTTACGTTATTTCAACACAATGTTAGAAATACGTAAAAGAAACTTCAATACAACCAAAACTTGCGCTGTCGTAACTCTATTATAAGATGTGTGTTGCTTGGGTGGTTCAGTTTTATATACGGCCAGTTCTACCGGTGCTGGTCCGGATCACTGAAATGGCCATAACTCCGGAACGCCTTAACCGATCCATTTTCAATATCAAACAATGCGGTAAAATTCCGGTTCAATTCGAGCTATAATCCGAAAAATCGGCCAATGGGAAGTGCTTTAAAAGTGAGTGAACTTATTTTGCTCATACACACATACAGACATCATCTCAAATCATCGAACTGAGTCGATTGGTATATGCGACTTGATCCTCCGAGCCTTTTTCGAAAAATCGTTTTTTGAGTGAACATATAGCCTTTCCAGTACACTTAGTGTACGATAAAGGCAAAAAGCAGCGGAAAAGGAATGAAAAATGTCACTTTTAGTTTAGCGCTACAGAATGACAATATATCCTTTTTTCTGTATTAACGAAATTTTTAACCCTAGGCTAGTTCATCTAGGGACCCGCGCTTCATTTCCCTTCCGAAGGAAGAACTCACATTTTGCAAGTTTGTCGGGAGTGGGATTCGATCCCAGGGCTTTGGCGTGATAGTCAAGAGTTCTAACCATCACACCAGGTCCGCTCCACTGACAATATATAATTCTAGGTCAGAAGACCGGGTTTTTATAAAAAAAAAAAGATCGAACCATATTTAATACCTAAACTTGTCCACTCTGCATTATTCGGTCGGCGTAGTCGGGCTCCTCGGGAAATGCTGACGGTGGCTTGGCGACAACGGTGCACCGCGGTAGCGTGATCGATGACGTTGATGGTGGCGTGGTTGCTGTTCGTACTTTGGACCCTTGTACTCAGCATAAATGTGGCGGTCCGGTGCATAACTAATAACTATATCCTTTTTGATACCCGAAAATTTGTTAACGTTTAATCAGCCCTTGAATAATTGAGGGGATCCGTTGAAGAGACTCCATTTCATGGTAAAACTTTAACAGCACTTAACTAAATGGCATACTGATTCAATTTCCCCAAAATCGGCTTTCATCTCAACACCCTTGTTCCGCATCGCTCGCGCGACCATGAATGCTTGCGAAAAAATAACGATTTTTTTTTAATCAAACTCAATTTGGTCCGCTCCATGCATTGTCGTACATTGACCACCAAAAGCGTTGCTGCTTGACTGCTGGTATGTACCAATCGAAGTGGAAAATCTGTTCCAATTTCTCACCACACCACCGCACCGGGTCAACGTCAAAAGGGTTGTGACACCACAGCACAAAGCACATTTACCCTGTTCGTTGCTGCTACGGGGGTCACCATCACCATCATGGTATGGTACCTACCGGCCCTCAGGGACATCACGGGCGGGCGACGACAATAGGTTATTGGTTTCCATTAACAGCCCGCAACCGCTCGCTTGGCCCTGTTAGCCACGGTTCACGGACACCCGATGCCTCAGCGCTTCAATCAACCCAATTGGGCATCACTTCGAATGTATGTGCTGATAGGAAGCATGGCTCAAATTTCGGTAGTCCACCAATTTATGGCATGTCACATGCTTCTACAGAACCTTGAAGGGAGGAAACTTTATAGATACAAATTCAACTGATAAAGCACTGTGAAGTGACTTTTCAGGTTTTCAATTCAATGAGATAATGGTATAATGGTATGGGATCAAATGAAGATTGATTTTTAACTCTAAATATGTAAAAGAATACATTTTTTTTATTTTCTTAGCTGGCGTAAATTGCATATCTGTCCATGGCATATATGTCCCATGGACAGATATGCAATTCACAGCAGTTAAGTATTACCACTTTTAAAAATATATCAATCTCGAAGAATTCTGAGCCACTAGTTATTTTTTATGTTAGCTAGGCAAAAAAACCAAGCTAGCATAACAAAATAAGATTTTTTCCTTTTTTTGCACGATATGTTTCATCCTGAAGTTCTCCCGGGTAGAGCTTGCGACGCCGTGGTAGGTTTAAAAAATACGTTGAACAGGCCTAGTCTCAGCATAACAGCATACACGCGGTTGTAGTGGTAAGATGCGATAGAATAGGGAAAAGGAAAAAAGGCTAGCAGAAATCTGTTTACTATTGAGCGGAAAGTAGCGTCATCGTGAATACTCGAAGTTAAATCGAACAAATTAGGTTCAGAAGTGCCCTTTGTTAGCAATAATATTGTGAATTATTTTGTGCCAGGAGGTCGAAAAGTTGGTGCGAATCACTACAAAAATCTCTTGGGTAAGCAATTGAAGTGCAGTGACCAATATAGGATTAGTAATGTTTACCAAAAAACTTCCTCAGCCTCGGTGGATTTGCTGCAGACACACAACAGCAGCCGGTAGGGCAAATAGGGGAGAAAGGTCCATTGTGGTATGTACACTGTGAGTAGTAGCATGTAGAGAAAAGCTAAAAAAAGACTTACCTGTTTCTTGAATTGTTTATGTATCCCATTGGTCAGGTTAGGGTGAAGGCGCCAAGTACGATCTCGGGATAAATCAGAGACGAAGTAGTGGGGAAGGAAACCACTTCTTGTAAGTATTAAGTTTAAGTTAGATTAGGAATATTATAATAATTCATTCAATAAATTTCAGTTTTGAGCGTTGCTGAAAACCAATCAGCTGCTGTGAAAAATTTGGTTTCCCTTCGGGAACAGCAAAAGAATGGCAAATTTTACCATTAAAACAGAATGTTTGAATGGCAAAATGTGTTATTTGTTTGTTTGAAATAAGAGTTAAAATAAAAAAAATAATAATCAAATTTTGGTAGCAGAAAAACTTAAAAATAACTTATTTTGCCATAGTAATAACAAAGTAATGGTAAAGCATGCGGATAAAATTGAAGAACAAAATAAGTTATTATTGAGATATTGATAACAAAATAATCCCGAGCAGGAATGCATAACTGGCACATAACTGCAGCATATCAAAATCAGGTATCATACCAAGACAAGGTATTGGTCGGATATCCAGGTATTGAAAATAGCTTAAATTGGTATTTTGTAGGTATTTATAAAATACCTCAACGAGTTATTGGTTTGGTGTTGAGGACTGCTTGAGGTATTATCCAATTATGGAAAAATAATTATTTGTATGGAAAAATCGCCGATTATTATTGAGGTATTGCAATACCTGAAATCATTATTCACGTGTTATGCACAGAATACACACCAGTTATTATTTTAGGTATTTTACCTCTTATGCAGGGCTACTTAATACCTCATTCTGGTTGTAGGTATTCGGTTTTCCATACCTGAGTTAGGTATTTTTCAGCTATTTTCTCCTGCTCGGGAAGACCCAAATTAACTGTTATCGGTGAATAACAAAATATGTCATTCTTGAGTTATTGATAACAGAATAAGAACAAATTTAGCTGTTTATGTGGCGATCAAAATAATGGTAGGTTTAGTTGTTCAAATTCTATTTTAAAATAATGGTAGATTCAGTTATTATTTCAAAGTAGTAGAAGAAAGGTAAAATGAGCTATTTCTATTAATTGTTTGAGTTCTAAATTAACATAAATTGATGTGCATCAAATAGAATCCATTGCGAATCAAACACACAGCTGGGAATCCGGATTTGTTTACTTTTGCGAGATACATCGAATTGAAAAGTTATGCTTGAAATATACAATATAATAGTTAATGGTATATTAAGAGTAAAATATGTTATGGTGCCTAATGTTTATAAATAATTTCGTACAATATCAAATTAATGGCGAATTTAGCTAGCAATGTAAATTATGTTATTGTTTTGATATTTTATACAATTCATTATAAAATATGCTAAATTGGAAGTTGTACCATGATAGTAATTTTTGTTATTGATGTGTTATTTAGCATTATTCATGAATAACATATCAATGACAAGATTTGCTATGATTGTATATTTTGCTATTGATTTGCCATTTTAAGTTTTTCATAATAACAGAAGAATGGCAAAACGAGATATGATGGCAAAACCAGTTATTATTTTGTCCTTTGTTTGCCATTAGCCTCTACCCGGGCTCTGTTTCATTAGTCCTGTTTGTCTAATCTAAGGCCATTGACTCCAAAAAGTAGTGATATCGCTACTCTACAACAAAGGAATTTCAGCAAAAGCCAGTATGAATTTAAAAAACGCCCCGGAAACCGCATCGCATTGTACATATACTACAGTGCACATACATATGTACATACACGCAAACAGTCACATTCATCCGAAACCGTTTGTGGAGTTTGTCGAATAACGAAAAGAATTTATTCAAATTGAAAAACGGTAATTTGATTTTCCAGCTGCCTTCCTGCCCTGAAAGGGATGGTTCAAATATGACGTCGCTGTAAAAAAAAAATTTGCTTCATAATTGTGAAGTTCAGAGAAGAGAATTAAAGAGACACAAAACAAGCAACTAAGAAGGCGCAGCCATCATTCTTTATCCCAACTAGTAACAGATAATGACATGATCTCGAAAATATGTGCTGGTGACAGACTAAAGAGAAATTTAGTAGGATCTTGCCTTATTGGGAAATAGAAGTTTACGCAACAAGGTGCAGAATTAAGATTTTTACAGCACGAGTTGTACATTTATCCAACGAGGCTTGCCGAGTTGGATAATTACGACGAGTGCTGTAAAAATGGAGTTCTGGATCAAGTTGCGTACAACGTTTTTTTGCTATTTCATAAATTACACAGCGCAACATTTTTTTGTCTCAAGAGCAAACTTATGTTTTTCTGACAGATTTTGGGTTGCTGAATCAGAATCCGGGTTGAGATTTGCTCTAACACGTCACAATTTTGTAAGGGTATGCGGTATGAGATTTTTTCAAAGCGATACGAAACGAAACGGTATGTGAAATTTTTTATGCGATGCGGTACGAAACGAAACGAAATTCAAAAATGTTTCGTGAGATCGATACGAAATCGAAATTTACTCGGTATTTTTCGAAACGAAACGAAATTTTCGTAAAAATTCCGCGGAATATTGGAGTTATATAAATTTTTATGCAAATTGATGCTACGTGTTTGCATTTTTTTTTTCCTACCGGTGACATGAATTGTGCTTCCCTTAAGACTCTCATCCCCCACAGTTGGGTTTTAGATTATTTGGGCAAGAGGGCCAGCTTACTTGAAATTTTGTATGTGACTAGATATTGTACACATCTCACTGCATACGAACATTCAAGTCAATTGGTACAAAGTTGACTGTGGTAGCGCGCGAAGTGCCTTTAATAGGTCCTCCTGCCAAAATTGTCCCGGATTCCAATTTTCTACAAATTATAATCACAGATATTGGAATTTTGAACAAATACATTGATAACCTTACAAGATTGCTCTAATAATGACCTTATAAATACGTTGCATCATTGCGATGATGTTATAAAATGCTCGACTAAACCCGGTAAAACCAGTGTGTGTTCAACCTTCAGGTCTTTCGATTCGGGAATTTAGGTCCCAAAATAAACTAGCCTAGGAGTTATTTTGCTACAAAAGATGAAAAAAAAAAGTTTTTATAATTACGCATATTTAAAAAAAAAAGGTCACTAGACCAGAGTTTGTTGGCGAATAATTCAATGAAATCCAGCTTATAAACGTCTTTTTAATAAATTAAATAAGGGTATTCACTTAACAGCGTAAACTGCTGGTCCTTATTTGAATCGCCCAAGAAATCCTTTTTCTTCGTTCGCAGTACGCAGTTCTAAAGGAATGACAATTCAAAAGACGGTCTCTGTAAAATGTTTCTGCCAGGAATCGCTCAAGAACTTTCTCGAATCCTACACACTTAGATAAAATCACCGACTTCGGTAATATTTTTCCGAATTCTCATCCCTTATGTTCTGTTTACCGGAAAAAATCGGTAAAGCTGGCAACACTTACTGAACTTCAATAGAGTTTGACAGATCAACGATAACATAACTCGGCATTTTCAAATTATACCTGAAAGTCTTTAAAAATATCGGTATGAGCCCCTGCAGATGCACTTGAAAAATTTAAGAACACCGCTTCGAACTCCTACATCAATGTCTTTAGAATCCGAACATATTTCGGAAATTAACTTAAAAAAATATAGAGATTTAGAATTCCTTCAAAAAGGGAAAATAATGTACTGAACGGGAATTATTTGAGTGATTCCATTTGAGGTCAATTCCTCGCCTTAATGGTGAATCTCTTTCAAGAGTTCCAGTGGCAAATTGAACTTTTTCAAAAGGGTTTAATCAGAAACTTTTCCATGGAATAAATCTTCTACCGAATGAGTCTTAATCGATTTTCTCCTGGGATTTCCCATATTTATTATAAAAATATCCCCTGAGAGAGCTTCCATGTTTTCCTAAAACTTTTACTAGTATATAAGATGTGGACTATATCATCTAATCCTGTTATTCTCCATAACTCTGCTAAAAAATCTTATCTGGAATTTAAAATGTAGTTTATTTTTTATTTTTTTACATTTGGTTCCATTAGGAAATTTGACCAAAATATTATTTATGGTCCCGCGTTGAAAGCATCCTCCCAAGTAACACACTTAATTGCTTTGCTACAGTAAAGTCACGGCGGCACAGATTTTTGTTGCTCAGAAGTTGTTATTTGTTAGAGGTAAGTCACAGTGACTTACGCGCAACAATAACCTGCCCCATCGTGACTATTTTGTGACAAGTGTGTTACTTGAGCTTTTTAAAAATGTCTTTATGATAGGTCCTAGATTCGAGATTGTTTTGTCTTTATCATAGAGACTTTCAGCCTGGCACTGATTTGTTTCGCGACATTCGAAATGATTTTATAAATCTTTTCAGTAACTTGAGATTAGCAAGATCTCCGATAGATTATATGGACATTTACACTATGAACTTGTTTTCGAAATTTATTAGACATTCCGCGGAATTCCGTTTAAATTCGTGAAATTATATTTTTTGAAGACGAAATTTTTAGATTTTGACGAAACGAAACGAAATTCAAAATTATAAATTTCGCCTAGCTGAATTCCGTGGAATTCCGCGGAATTTCGTTTCGAGGTGTATTTGGCGAAATATTTCGGTATACCGCATACCCTTACAATTTTGAGCTATACCCTAATTTATAGCGTAAAATATGCGATTTTGGGCTTTTTTGACTACAAGCCATTAACTATGGAAATATCTTTTTTAAGCAATCAAAAGGTAAATTGCTCAATTTACATCTAAATTAACGACTCATGCAGAATATTTCATTTTACCAAATCAAATTTGACAGATTTAAGTATTTTATGTTAGTATCGAAACTTGCATGCAACTTCTGGAGGGTGACTTGTATGGAAAAAATCGTACCTAACATAAAATACTTAAATCTGTCAAATTTGATTTGGTAAAATGAAATATTCTGCATGAGTCGTTAATTTAGATGTTTATTGAGCAATTTACCTTTTGATTGCTTAAAAAAGATATTTCCATAGTTAATGGCTTGTAGTCAAAAAAGCACAAAATCGCATATTTTACCCTATATATTGAGGGATAGCTCAAAATTGTGACGTGCTAGAGCAAATCTGAGCCCGGATTCGGATTCAGCGACCCAAAATCTGTCAGAGACACATAAGTTTGCTCTAGAGACACACCAAAAGTTAATTTTTGTTACGCAGTGTTACCACTTGAGGATTAGTAGTTTACGCAACAAGGTGCAGAATGACGATTTTTACAGCACGAGTCGTACATTTATCCGACGAGGCTTGCCGAGTTGGATAATTACGACGAGGGCTGGAAAAATCGAGTTCTGCACCGAGTTGCGTACAACGTTTTTTGCAATTTCATAAATTACCCTTGAGGATAGTTTTAAACAAAACTTTTTCATCGATCTGCACACTGATGTTCACAGCCATGTTCAAGAAAATCAGATCATAACAGGTTATATTGTGCAGTTGTCACAATTTTTCAAAACTGCGTCCGGAAAGCATCAAGAAGTTGACCAAAACTGAAAACAGTGCTGTAATGGTTCATTACGCAACGCAAATCAGTGCTGTAATGAACAATTACAGCACTGTTAATTTGGTGTGGGAAAGTAGGCCTTTTCCTGTCAGATTTGCATGAGGTAAAACAGCCTATTACGATGAGAAATTGCAAAAAGTTTTAAACAAAACTTTTTCATCAAACTGTACACTGGTGTCCATAGTCATGTTCAGGAAAGTCTGATCATGGCAGATTAATATACTGTGCAGCTGTCACAATTTTTCAGACCTACGTCCAGAAAGCATCATGACGTTGATCAAAACTGAAAACAGTGCTGTAATGGTTCATTACGAAACGGAAATCAGTGATGTAATGAACCATGGGCGTAGCCAGAGGGGAGCAGGGGGGCCGTGCCCCCCCCCTGTTCATTAGATTGTTTTTTTTTAATCGAGCCAACTTAAAGATTATCGGAAAATTAAGGCTTCCAGAAAAATATAGCAAGAAATAAACTATTCTTATAGGGTAAAAACACTAGACTTGGCCCCCTAAAATTCTGCTCTAATCTTCGTCACTTCATACATAAAAAATGGAGTTAGTATGAAGGGGACGAAGACTAGAGCAGTGGTGAAGTCTAGTGATTTTACCCTAATTAAGGTTTTTATCCACAATTATCAAACCTTTTTTATTCGAGAACCACAGGAAATTTCGCCAAATAGTTCTCCAGTAGATTCTTTTCAATCTTATCATAGAATTTTACCAAATTAGAAACTTGGTTGAAGGGCTAAATTTTGCGATGTTTATTCATGGAATACAAAAACAGCATGTCAAATTTTTCTGATATACCGGAACCGGCTCTGGTACGGCTTTGTAGAACCATATGCTGCTATAGAATGTGCTACTGCTACACGAGTTTACACTAGTATTCAATTCAAACAAACGTCACGCTAAAAGTAAAATACCAGGAATTTATTTTGGAATTCTTTCAAGGACACCTTAAGAAATTCGTTTAGGCATTTATTCAGGAACTTCTTAGGAATTATTTCAGAAATGCCATGGGGGTTGTCCAGGAGGTTCTCCTTCGTGAATTCTTCCATGGGCATCTTGCAGGATTCCGATAGTGATGGTTTCAAGGTTTGTTCCAAGAAATGCTTCAAGAATTCATCCCACAATATCTTTAGAAATTTTCACAGATACTTCTGCAAGGATGCATCGACGAACTCCTCCTAGATTTTTTTCATAGCTTCCTTCAGTGATTCCATCATTGATTGCTCCAGAGAATTTTTCAAGAATTCCTCTATGGGTTTCCGTGAACAGAAAATCTATTAGGTATTTCTGTAAGTGTTCCTTCAGTGATTTCTTCAGGGATTACTCGATATATTCCTTCAAGAATTCCACTAGTGATTGCTCCAATAATTCGACCTGAGCAAGAATACCAGAATTTTAACAAAGATAAGATTTAACCACCTTAAAACATTACAATGTTACAATGTTTCCTAAAATAATTTCCACATAAAAAAAAAAGAAATTATCGCAGACAATTCCATATTTTTCTTTGCTGTAAAAATTCTTTGAGGAATTTGTTAAGAAAGCTTTCCTGGGATTTCCTAAGGAATTCCTCATGGGATTTTTTTTTTCAAAAATTCCTCCAGGTTTTCCTTCAAGAATTCCTCCAGAGATTCATCCGGGAATTCCTTCCGTATTTCTTTCAGGAAGAACTCCAGGGATTATTTTAGGAATTCCTCCAAGGATTCCCCCAGTAACACTTTTTAGAACTCCTCTAGGAAATAAATTCAGTACAGGCAATGTTATGGGATTCCCTAAGGAATACTTCTAGAAATCGCTTCCGGGATTCCAAGGATTCCATCTGCGATTTCTTCAGGAATTCATCCTGGGATTCCTCCACGAATTTCTTCAGAGATTCATCCAGGAATTATTCCAGGGATTCCTCTGGGAATTGCTGCAGGGATTCCCCTAAAAACTCATCCAGGGATTCCTTCAGAAGTGCCTCTAGAGATTCTTCCAGAAATTCCTCCAGGAATTCTTCTAGAGTTTCCTCCATAAGTATTTCTAGAGATTCCTCCGTTAATCACTACAGGCATTCCTCTAGAATATCCTAGAATATCCTCCAGGGATTCCTCCATGGATTCCTCCAAGAAATTATGTAGGACTTTACTCGGGAATCACTTCTGTGATTCTTTCTGGAACAACTAATTTTAAAAATTCCTCCAAAGATTCTCCAAGGAACTCTTCTTGGGATTCCTTCAGGAATTCCTCCTTGTATTCCTTCCGGGATTCCTTCTGGAGTTTCTTCAGGAACTCTTCTAAGGATTCCTCCAGAATATCTCCAAGAATTCCATCTGAGATATCTTCAGGAATTATTCCTGGTATTCCTCACTAGATTCATCCACGAAATTCTTCATGAATTCCTCTACGAATTTTCCTGGGATTCCTTTGGGAATTTCTGCTAGGATTTCTCTAAAAAATCCTCAAAGAATTCATCTAGAGATTCCTCCATAAATTCTGCCAGGAACTCCTCCAGAGATTTCTCCAGGAGTTCCTGTGGAGATCTCTTCAGGAATTCCTTCAGGCAGTTCTCTAGGATATCCTCCAGGGATCCCTTTAGGAATACCTACAAGATTTTTTTCAGAGATTCCTCCAAAAAATCCTCCAGGGTTTCCTCAACGCAGGACTTCCTGCATGCATTCCCCCAGAGATTTCTCTAGTAATTGCTACCAGGGTTCTTCCAAGAATTCCACCAGGAATTCCTACAGAAATTTATCCAGGAAATCTTAAAGGGGTTCCTTCAAGAATTTTTTCACAGACTCCTACAGGAATTCCACCAGATATTCCTCCAGGAATTGCTTAAGGGACTCCCCCAGAATTCCTCCAAATTCTTCCAGGAGTTTTTACTGGGATTGCTTCAAGAATTCGTCTTGGGATTCTTTCAGAATCCATGCAGGCATTCATCCAAGATTTCATCCCAGAAATTTCTCCAGGGTCCCCTCGAGGAATTCCTCCAGGAACTTCACCAGGAAGTAATCAAAAAATTCCGTTATAAATTATGTCAGCAATTCATCCAGGAATTTCTCCAGGAAATCCTTCAGCAATTCCTCCAGATATTCTTCCAGGATTTGCTGTAGGAATACATTCTTGATTTTTTTCAAGAATTCCTCCAAGAATTCTTCCAGCTTTTTCTCCAGGAATTTCTGTAGGGATTCCTCTAGGAATTCCGCTAAAAATTCATCCACGAACTTCTTCAGGGATTTCTCCAGGATTTCCTCCAGAAATTTCTCTATAAATTCCTTCAGAAATTTCTCAGGGGATTTTTTTCAGAAATTTCTTACCAGTGTTGGTAAAATCACACTCAAAGCAGACTCATGAACCGCTCCTGCGTGAGCAAACTCGCGCGCGATTCTGAATCATTTTCTCACGCGCGAGATTTTCATGCAAAATCTCGCTCTCATGAGTCAAGCGCCGAAATCTCGTTTGCTTGTAAAACGAACCCAAATCAATTTGAACGGCATTCAATGTTATTGTACGCTAGATTTGCTTCTGTTCTATCATATAATCCTTAAAACTTTGATGTAAATAATAAGAACACCAAGAAATGAAGCAATGAGTGAAATCGCGAGTCAACTCATGCTTGATTTTTTCGGTGGTGAGTTTGGCGAGTCAAGAATCGCGCGTGAAACAACTCAACCATGAGATTTGAGAATTTGAGTTTTTACCAACACTGTTTCTTACAGGGTCCATCTAGAGATTACTCCAGTAATTCATCCAATAGTTTTTGGAAAAATTCTCCAAAGATTCCTCATGGGATTCCTAAAGAAACCTCCAGAAAGTCCTCCAGGATTTTATCCAGGAATTTCTTTATGAACTCCTCTAAGAAATTCTCCTGGAAATACCCCAAGAATTTCTTCAGGAATTTTTTTTTCCTCCAGCAATTTCTCTAGGAATTGACTCAGGAATTACTCCTGGACATCCTTCAGAAATATGTCAGCAATTTCTATAGTATTTTTCCAGAAATTCTTCTGGGGATTTTTTCAGAAATATTTCCAGGAAATTCTCCAGGATTACCCTCAGGAATTTTACAGGGATTCCTCCAGGCATTTCTCTAGGAATTTCTCCTGAGATTCCTTTATGAATAGTTTCAGGGATTCCTGTAGGGATTTTCCCACGAATTTCTCCAGGGATTTTCTCAGGGATTCCTCCAGGAAATCCAGCGAAGGATCTTCCAGGAAATCCTCCAGAAGTTCCTCTAAGAATTCTTCCAGCAAATCCTCTAGGAATTTCTTAAGAATCTCTATTAGGAAATTCGTCGGGAATACCTTCAGGAATTTTTAAGGAACTCCTCCAGTTATTCCTCTACGAAATCCTGTAGAGATTCCTTCAGAGATTTCTTCACAAATTTCTTCTAGGATTCCTCCAGGGATTCCTTCAGGAATTCCTTAGAGGATTTCTCCTGGAATTTCCCCATAAATTTCTCTAGAAATTCCCCAAGGATTTTCTCAAAGGATTTTTTAGAAATATAAAAATAATATAAATCTCCCAGAATTCCTCTGGAGATTCCTCTAGAAACTTATCCAGTAATTCTTTCAATTTCTCAAGAGATTCCTCCAGGAATTTCATCATCGATTCCTCCAGCAATTCCCACAGGAATACCTCTAGGAATTCCTCCAGGCATTCCTCCAGGATTTTATCCAGAAATTTCTCCTGAATCCAGAATTGCTCCTGGACATCCTATAGAAACTAAGTTAGCAATTCCTCTAGGGATTCCTCCAGGAATTTCTCCAGGGATTTTTCCACGGATTCCTCCAGGAAATCCTCCGAAGATTCCACCAGGAAATCCTGTAGAAGTTCCTCCAAGGATTCATCCAGGAAATTCTCTATGGATTTCTTCATAAATTCTTCAAGGAAGTTCTCCAAGAATATCTTCATGAATTTATCATGTGTTCCTCCAGCTATTCCTCCAGGGATTGCTCCACAAATTTCTTCAAGGATTCCCCCAATTCGAAGATTTCTCCAGGAATTCCGCCCTTTGGAGATTCCTCTAGAAATTCATCCAGTAATTCTTTCAAAAATTCCTCTAGACATTCCCGCAGAAATACCTCAAGGAATTCCTCCAGGCATTCCTCCTGGATTTTATCCAGGAATTCCTCCAGGATTTTATCCAAGAATTTCCCTGGAATTGCATCAGGAATTCCTCCAGGAAATTGCTCCTGGACATCCTTCAGAAATTATGTAAGGAATTCCTCCGGTAATTTCTTCAGGAAATCCTCTATGGATTTCTTCAGAGATTCTTCCAGGAAATTGGTCAAGATTACTTTCAGAAATTTTTCAGGCTTTTTTCCAGGAATTCTTCCAGAGATTCTTCCTGCATTTGCTTCTCTTCCAGGGATTCCTCCATGGATATCCCCAGAGATTCCTTTAGGAGTTCCTCCAGAAATTCCTCCAAGAATTCATCCAAGAAATTTATCCAGTAATTTCTCCAGGAATTCCTACTGGGTCTCATCCAAGAATTCTTCCAGGAATTACGCCAGGAATTTGTTTAGAAGTTTCTCCAGGCACTCCTCCAGGATTCTCTCTAGAGAATTTCCCTGGAAATGCTTCAGGAATTCCTTCAGGGATTTCTTCAAGAATTCCTTCAAGGATGCCTTCTGAAATTTCTCTAAGGATACCTTCCGGAATTCCTCCAGGAATTTCTCCTGAATTTCTTACACGAAGTTTATCTAAGATTTCTTCTAGGATTTTCTCATGAGATCTATCAGATATTTCTCTAGGTATTCGTCTCTTAATTTATACAGGAATTCCTCCAGGTATATTTTTAGAATTTTTTCCTGAGATTCCTTCGGCAATTCCTCCAGAGATTACACAGGGCTTCCTCCAGGCATTCCTGTAGAAACTGCAACACTGATTCATCCAGATGTTTCTTCAGGGATTTATCCAGGAAGTCTTCCAGGGATTGCTCCGGGAATTCCTCAAATGATTTCTGCATAAATTGACTCTACCCCATTTGGAATAATGCCATTTGGCATAACGCCGTTTGGCATAACTCCATTTGGCATAATGGCCATTTGGCATAATGCCGTTTGGCATAATACGAAGAACAGCCTTCTTGGTAAGAATGTGCAGAATCCTCGTTATGCCAAATGGCCGTTATGCCAAATGGCCGTTATGCCAAATGGCCTTTATGCCAAATGACATTATACCAAACGGAATTATGCCAAATGGCATTATGCCAAATGGGGTAGAGCCCAGAAATTCCTTTCGAGTTTTCTTTAAAAATTCATTCAGGGTTCCTTTGGAAATTTCCAAAACCCTTCTATCATCTTTTCATGGACGTACCCAAAAACTTCTCCAGGATTACCTGACGATTTTTTTTAATTATTTCAAAATTTCCTGGAAGAATTTCGCCAGCAAATTGTATTTGAAGATAAATAAAAAAGGACTCATACAGGAATCAGGAAATTCTAGGTTAGTCCTCAAAAGAGTTCGTAATTCCCAAAAGGGTTCAGCTATAATTTCTCACGAATGTGTTGTAGACATTAACAACAAAAAAACAGAGAAAATAATGCACGAGTAAATAAAAACTCTTAATCTTCCAGAAATTGGTCACCGCTACCAGAACCACGTTGATTTTTGAAGATCAGGCGAGCTTTTCTAACGTATTGTACAAAACATAACAGAGTGACTGCTGAAGTGTTATTTTTTTTTAGAATATAATTATATCACTGCTAATTTGGTGCGGGAAAGTAGGCCTTTTTCTGGCAGATTTGCGTGAGGTAAAACAGCCTATTACGATGGGAAATTGCAGAAAATATCATACATGGTCGTAGCCAGTAACTGGATATTATATATCCCTCATCTATTAAATATTCTTGCCCCTTGTGAACCCAAAACAAAGGCCACAAATATTTAATCCTCAAATCAGCTTACGCATTTAATATTCTCTGTATACCTTTCTCGACCACCAGAGATTCCTTCGTAAATTTGTTATGATGGTATTCTTTGGCAGATTTCCCCATTTCTCCAAGGAATTTCCCATGCATCAAGATAGGCCGAGAAATTCCTTCTGATCTGCAGTCTTGAGAAAGTCTACATGAAAACTTTTGCATCGAATGATATCAAATCAACCAGGCATAAAGTTTAATGTAAAACAAGGAGTCTAACTATCGAACGTCATTTCAGTCTGACCCCCAAAAACTACACGTAGAATAGTATAGCTAGTAGAGTTGGGTCCGGCGTTCGGGTGGCCAATAGGTTCCGTCGCTACCACACCAGTGTTCTTTGTGTGCAATCGGCACAAATTAGTGTCGTTTGATGCGATGAATGGGCAACGAAGCCCGTGCTGAAGGGTGGCAAATAGAGAAAAGGGACGCACGCCGGCCAGAGTGAGCCAGCCAGAGCCAAAAACTTAAAATAAAAGTCGAGTGCTGCGGTTAAGTGAGGATAAAAAATGTCCCTTGGTTTTGGGGTTCTTTCAGTTTAACGTCGTCGTCGTCGCTTGCTTGCTTGGTAGAGTACCTCGTCCGTTAGCCGGGTTTCTGGCGTTTTATTTGTTTTTCCGTCCGATTTGAATGGCTTTCGTTTTTCCGGTTTTTGGGTTGATTTTCAACGCGAAAATAATATGACCATTTTGAGGATTTTTTCATATTGTTCCATGTCCATTGAATCAGATGGTTCTCTAGGGAATTATGCCTGACATATTAAGAAGAGGTTTAGATTTTTATTTTACAAAAGAACATTGCATTCAAGATTATTGTTAAACCGTTAGTACTGAAATTTTTGTTTTTATTTGTTTTTGCGTGCATAATTCCACGATATAGAAAAAAATATCCAGTGAACGTCCAGATCCAGTCATTTACTATACTTTCCATTGAATTTGAATTTCCTTAATTTCTTTCTATAAGAAAAGAACATTTGTATGGGAACCCACATTTGGAAGTTGATTATTTTTGAAGTTGATTATTCCTTATGCTGATGGTTGTCGAAGCGCCCCCTAGAACATCCCAGGACCGCCATGTGACCCCTGAAATCCAATGAAGTCGCATGGGTTGCCCTTGAAATCCCTTGAACATTCCTGAAATACTCTTGAAACTCTTTCGAACACACTTGGAACAGCTCTCACATTGCCTGAAGCCCCACGGTACGCCCCTGAAACCTCCTGGAATACCCCTAGAACGACCCTAAATGTTCATGCAACCTCATGCAACGCCCCCGAAACCCACTTGAATACTTCTAGAATGCCCCGGGAATCCCCTAAAAGCCCGTGAAGCTCCCTGGAACGCCCTCAAAACCTCCAGAGACCCCCTGAAACGCCCTTTGAAAACCCCTGGAACGCACTTGAGCACCTCAGGAACGCCATTGAACCCTTCTGAAATCCCATGAAACACTGATGAAGTGTTCTGGGACCTTCTGGAACGCCTTTGAAACACCCTGAACCCTATGCTGTGGTTTGGCGTCACGCCAGATGCTCGCCAAATTGAGTTCTACCTAGCCCGACCTAGTACGACTCGTGCTGAAAACATCATCATTTTGCAACTTGTTGCATTAATAACTATTTTTAGTGAAATCGACGGTACTACACCAAATAAGAGCATGGTTGTTACCTAGCAACCGTTCGTCGTTGATTTTTAGTCTTTGGTCTTTTAGTCTTTCTGAATTCCATATATGATCATATATCCACGACCTCTACCGCTGTTGAAATTTATATGAAAGTCAGAGACCCTTAGTGGTGCTCAGGTTGGAGGATACCGCGGGCCAAATTTACAATTCGGGATCGACCTGCGGGCCGCATAAAACATCGATGCACAAAAACAACAAAAAGAACAATTCTAAAGCATATTTATTAAAAATCTGAACTGTTCAGAACTTGTGTAAGGGTCAAACTTTATAATCTATTGCCCTTCGTGGAGCTCATTTTAGATTCATAAGTTTGGTTGAGAAAAACGTTTGAGCTTCAAATTGAAATGCAAACAAACAATTTAGAAGTTGCCCCCCTAGAATTGCCTTGAAGCCACTTCGAGAACTTGAGCTTTTACAAGAATTTCTTTTGAATCGCTCCAAAAACGTTTGCTGGATTTTACTGAAATTTCTTGTGGAGTTGTTCCAGAAGGTTTTCGATAAATTTCTTGAAGTTTCCTTTAGTTTTTCTTGAATTCTCTTGGAACACCTCCAAGAACTCCTCTTAGATTTGTCTTTGGAACTGTCCTGAAGTTACTTCAGGAATTCCTCATTAATCGTTTCCAAACATTTCTCCTAGAATAGCTTCCGGATCTTTCCGAAAATTTTCCAGGAGTTTCTTGAAGATTTTAGTAAATTCTTTCCATAAGTCTCTTCTAAAGTTGATAAGATACTTCATCATTATATTTCTTCAAAAATTAGATTTTTGGCAATTGTATAAGTTGCTGCATAAGTTGCTTCAAATTTATTATTCAAATTTTCCTCACGCGTTCCAGGCATCTTTTGTGTCTTGATGCAGTTGGTCCTGGAATCTTGTTTGAGGTTTCTCCTGAAAATTCTTTTCTTGTTGCTCGAAGAATTTATTCTAAAGTTGTTTAAGAAATTTCTGTTAGAGTGGCACTAGAACATTTTTCTAGGAGATGTTCCTATAATTTCCATGCAGTATCGCCACAACTTTCTCATTGAGTTTCTTCAGGTTTATTTTCTCCAGGATGATTTAAGTTTCTCCATATATTTCGCTTAAAAATGCTTAAAAATTTTCTCCAATAATGTTTCCTGGAGCTTCTCCAAAAATGTATCCAAAAGTTTCTCCAAAAGGGAAAAGGGCTTTGTGTTTTTATATTCTTTGGAAAGGCGAAATGTGAAATATTTGCTCAGCGTTGCATTGCGCTTAAAAACTGCAACTAATTTTTAAAATGATTCAAGATTACATTTTTAACAAACTTTCATTTGATTCGTACCACTTATAAATAACTATAAGCTGACTTCGTAACTTAGCTGAAATGCCGAAATATTTCGGAGTTGCGATTTCAAATCTTACCAGAACGGATTGTTCTTTTTGTTTATTTATCATTTAATTTGTGTTCAACACTGTGAAAACTGATCAGCATTTTTTTTTGATTTCTTAATAAATTTAACGAGTTATTTCGAATAATCGTTCAAAAATTTCGATTCGTAAAGTACTCCGCGGGCCGCATCCTAAGGCTTGGAGGGCCGCATGCGGCCCGCGGGCCGCAGGATGAGCACCACTGAAGATAATAAAAAAAATCCCCATCTACGTCTATCGTGACATTACTTCCTATATACAGACGAATCCTGCGATGTTCTGTTCCACCTACCAGGTTGTCATTCTGACGCATTCATCTCTGCATCGCGTTTCAGGCGGGTGTACAGATCTGCCATCGTTCCAAATATTCTGACTATAATGCATGGGCATACTTTCAAGAACACTTTCAAAAATTCCTTTAGGCAATTATTCAGGAACTTCTTCAGGGATTCTTTCAGAAGTTTCACAAGGGACTTCTCCAGGAGTTTCTCCTTCGTGAATTCCTCCATGGGCATCTTGCAGGGTTCCGATAGTGATTGTTTCAGGGTTTGTTCCAAGAAATGCATTAAGAATTGCTCCCACATTTCTACAGATTTTTTAATAGACACTTCTGCAAGGATGCGTCGACGAATTCCTCCAGGACTTTTTCCATAGCTTCCTTCAGTGATTCCATCATAAATTGCTTCAGAGAATTTTTCAAGAGTTCTTCTATGGGTTGCACCAGACATTCCTCCGGGAATTTTTCCTGTGATATCTATAGAGATTCTCCCAGTGATTGTTACAGCGCTTTTTCGAGGATTCCTCCAGGAATTTAGGTATTTCAAAAGAATTCTTTTAGGTATTTCTGCAAGTGTTCCTTCGGCGATTTCTTCAAGCATTTCTTCTTATATTCCTTCAAGAAATCCACTTAAGATATAATTCAATCTGGAATAATTCAAAATATTTCAGCAGCCTTTACAGGAGATTTTATCAGAGATTTGCTAAAAAAATCCAGGAGTTCCTTAAAACATTATAAGAAGCATTATTTTTTGAGTCCATCAAAAGATTCCAACAATAATTCGACCAAAAACTATTACAGACATACATTCCTCCATATTTTATTCCAACAGAATTTTTTCCAGCAATTTGTTAGGAAAGTTTTCCTGGGATTTCCTAAGAAATTCCTCATGGGTTTTTCAGGAATTCCTCCATGTTTTCCTTCAAGAATTACTCCAGGGATTGAGCCGGGAATTTCTTCTATGTTTCTTTCGGGAACAACTCAAGGGATTATTTAAAAATTTTTCGAACAATTCCCCCAGGAACACTTTTTCCTCTTGAATTTTTTTCAGGAATTAATCCAGTACTTCTTCCATGGCCTGTTTAGGGATTCCTTTAGGAATGCATCTATTGCTTCCGGGATTACTCGTTGGATTTCTTCAGGAGCTTCTGCAGGTATTCCTTCAGCAACTGTTAAAGGGATTCCTCAAGAAATTTCTCCAATAACTCTTCTTAGAATTCCTTCAGGATTTCTCTAAGGATTCCATCTGCAATTTCTTCAGAAGTTCTTCCTGGGATTCCTACAGGAATTTCTCAAGGGATTCCTCCACGAATTTCTTCAGAGATTCCTCCAGGGATTCCTCTAAACAATCATCCAGGGATTCCTTCAGAAATGCCTCTAGAGATTCCTCCAGAAACTCCTCCAGGAGTATTTTCAGAGATTCCTCCGTGAACCCTACAGGCATTTCTCTAGAATATCCTCCAGGAATTCCTCCAAGATTTTCTGCAGGGCTCAACTCGGGAATACCTTTTGTGATTCTTTCTAGAACCACTTATTTTAAAAATTTCTACAAAGATTCCCCAGGAACTCTTTATAAGATTCCTTCAGCAATTCCTCCTTGTATTCTTTAAGGAACTCCTCCAGGAAATAATTCAGTTCTTCATCCAGGAACTGTTTAGGAATTCCTCTTGAAATTGCTTCCCAGATTCCTTCTGGAGTTTCATCAGGAACTCTTTTGAGGATTTCTCCAGAATTTCTCCAAGAATTCCATCAGCGATTTCTTCAGGAATTATTCCTGGTATTTCTCTACGAAGTTCTTAAGAGATTCATCCACGAATTTCCTCAGGAATTCCTCTAGGAATTTCATTTCATCTTGAGATTCCTCCAGAAACTCCGACAGAAATTGCTCTATTTAGAGATTTTTCCAGGAGTTCTCCTTGAGATTTTTTCAGGAATTTCTACAGGCATGCCTCTAGGATATCCTCCAGGGATCTCTCCAAGAATTCCTACAAGATTTTTTTTTCAGAGATTCCTCTAAGAAATCCTCCAAGTTTTCCTCAATGCATTCCTTCAGGACTTCCTCAAAGTATTACTCCAGAGATTCCTCTAATAATTGCTTCCGGGATTCTTCCAAGAATTCCACCAAGAATTGCTACAGAAAATAATCCAGGAAATCTTCAAGGGATTCCTCTAAGGGTTATTTCCAGAGACTCCTACAGAAATTCATCTGAAGGAATTACTTCAGGAAATCCTCCAAGAATTCCACCAGGAATACTCCTAGGCATTTTCCAGGAAATTTTCCAGAGATTTATACATACATGGATTCTTGCAGAGATTTCTAAAGGATTATTTTCCAGCGATTCCTCCAACAATTCAACCAGATATTCGTCCAGGAGTTGCTTCAGGGATTCCTCCAGAAATTCCCCAGAAGTTTCTCCTGGGATTGTTTCAGAAATTCTTCCTGGGATTCCTTCAGAAATCCACGCAGGCATTCTTCCAGGATTTCATCCATGAATTTCTCCAAGGTCTCCTCTTCAGGGATTTCTTCAGGAGTTCCTCCAGGAATTTCACCAGGGAACAATCAAGGAATTCCATTATAAATTATGTCAGTAATTCATCCAGGAATTTCTCTAGGAAATCCTTCAGGGATTCCTTTAACAATTCTACCAGGATTTTCTCTAGAAATACCTTCTAGATTTTTTTCAGGAATGCCTCCAGACATCGATTCCTCTAGGAATTTCTCTAAAAATTCTTCCAGGAATATCTTCAGGGATTTTTCCAGGGATTTCTTCACGAATTTACGCAAGAATTCCTCCAAGGATTTCTTCGGAAATTTCTTCGAGGATTTCTCCAGGAATTTATCCACAAATTTTCCTACAAATTCCTCCAGGAATTTCTCATAGGATTTTTTCAGAAATTCCTCACAGAGTTCCCCTAGAGATTCCGCCAGAAATTCATCCAGTAATTGTTGCAAGAATTTCTACAGAGATTCCTTCAGTAATTTCTTCAAGGATTCCTGGAGGAATTCTCAAAGAAAAACCTCCAGAAATTTCTCCAGGCATTCCTCCAGCTTTTAATTT
This sequence comes from Aedes albopictus, assembly GCF_035046485.1. Taxonomy (NCBI): domain Eukaryota; kingdom Metazoa; phylum Arthropoda; class Insecta; order Diptera; family Culicidae; genus Aedes; species Aedes albopictus. The sequence continues at coordinate 98,482,984 of NC_085138.1, read as the reverse complement.
AGGAATTTCTCCATGAACTCCTCCAGGAAATTGTACAGGAATTACCCCAAGAATGTCTTCAGGAATTCATCATTCCTCAAGGAATTGATCTAGGAATTGCCCCTGCACATCCTTCAGAAATTATGTCAGCATTTTCTCCAGGATTTTTTCCAGGGATTCCTCCAGGAAATCCTTCGAGAATTTCTGCAGGAAATCCTGCAGACGTTCCTCCAAAGATTCTAAGGATTTCTTCAGAAATTCTTCCAGAAGGAAAACTTCTTGGAAAACCTACAGGATTTTTTCAGGGATTCCCCCAGGTATTTCTCCAGGAATTTCTCCACAAATTTCTTCAAGGAGCCCCCCGGGAATCTTTCAGGAATTCCTTCGATGATCTCTCCAGGAATTCCTCCAGAAATCCCGCTCCAGGAATTTCTCAGATATAGAAAGGATTTCCTCAGATATAGAAATAGAAATTTCCAAGAATTTCTCTGGAGATTCCTCTAGAAATTCATCCAGTTCCAAGAATTCCTCTAGAGATTCCTCCAGCAATTATCCAGGATTTCAACCAGGAATTCCTGCAGGAAGTACCCCAGGAAATTCTTCAGAAACTCCTCCAGGAAATTCTCCAGGAATTGCTCCTCAGAAACTATGTCAGCAATTCAGGAAATCCTTAAGGGATTTCTTCAGAGATCCTCCTAGAATTCCTCAAGGAATTTGTTCATGAATTTCTCCAGCAATTCCTCCCAGAACTCCTCTGGAGATTTATCCAGTATTTTTTCAAGGGATTGCTCCAAGAATTTCTCCAGGAAATTCTTCAGGATTTCCTGTTGGATCTCATCCAATAATTCTTCCATATATAACGTCAGGAATTTGTTTAGAAGTTTCTCCAGGCATTTCTCCAGGATTCTCTCTAGAGATTTTTCCAGGAATTGCTTCAGGGATTCCTCCTGGAATTCCTTCAGAGATTTCTCCAAGAACTCCCCAAAGGATTTTTTTTAAATTTCTCTAAGATTTCCTCTTCTTCCTTCCTTTATTCTGATTTTTTCTAGGGATTCCTCCCAGAATTCCGCCAGGAATTTCTCCAGAACTTCCTTCAGGGCATTCTCCAGAAATTTATCTAGAATTTCATCTAGGATTTCCTCATGGGATCTCTTCAGATATTTCTCTACATTATTTATACAGGAATTCCACCAGGTATGCTTCCAGAAATTTTGCCAGGGATTCCTCCGGGAATTTCTCCAAGAATTCCTCCAGGGATTCTAAAGGCATTGTATCTATGGATTTATCCAGGAAGTCTTCCAGAGACTGCTCCGGGAATTCCTCAAATTATTTCTTCAGAAATTCCTCTCAGGTTCTTTTCAAAAATTCATTCAGGAGTTCCTTCGGAAATTTTAGAAATCCTTCAATCATCTTTTCAGAGATGCACCCAAAAATTTCTCCAGGTTTACCTGATGATTAATTATTAATTATTTCAAGAATTTCTAAGGAATACCTCCAGCGAATAGTATTAGAAGATAATTAAAAAAGGACTCATACAGGAACCAGGAAATTCTAGTCCTCAAAATCATTAATCTTCCAGAAATTGCTCACCACTACCAGCACCACTTTGAATCATGTAGATCAGGCGAGTTTTTTTAAACGTATTGTGCAAAATACAACAGCGTGGCTGCTGAAGGGTTAAATAATGCTTTTATAATATTATGTTATTATATTAAACTAGCTGTCCCCGGCAAACTTTGTCTTGCCTACTGCGTTTTTTGACGTTTCAAGTTTCTAGTCAAGACCCAAGTCCCCGGTCAAAATGTATGGAAAATCGATTTTCAAAAACTCTTAAATTTTCATGTTTTTGTCTCATAAACCTTCCTTGGGTGAAAACTAACAGAACAAAACTAAGACGATCAAAATCGGACTTTCCGTTCGCAAGTTATGCGCGGTCCCACGTATGCCACTGCATTTTTATATATATAGATTTCATTGTATTGCGTATAGATATAGAAGCTAATAGGTACAAATTTGCTAAGGGTGCTTGCACCACCTTCCCCCCCTGACCGAAAAGCTGGCTACGCCGTTTCTATAATGTCCATGTCATCAGTAAGCAAGCAGATAGACCAAATTCCGCGAAAATCGGAACCCGGCTGTTGACCCCAACTCGTCGCATTACACCTTCAAGAGTTATGTTGAAGAAGAGGCATGAGCGCCTGTCGTTTTGTCGCATTCCGCGGAGAGATCAACCGAAACCCTAACTAAATAAATTAATAACTTCAATGCTACGCAAAAGATCCACGAATTTGTTGAGTACCAAAAAATGTTGGATTTTGTATTGACTGTACAACTAATGGGCTAACTGCTACACAAACATTACATGTTGGACGTCTTATGCTCGACTGAACATGATTCGGTCGTAGATTGCTTTTCTGATGTTTATCTTCCCTCTCCATTCCGGAAATAGTGTTTATACTGGCTTGGTCACATGCTTTGCCAGCACGCGACTCTCCCTCGGCCAAAATTGACAACCAATTTAAGTTTACCATCGTGGCGGCATAGTACCGTTCGGATCGCTTTTTGCAATCAAACTTTTAAACATGCTGCTGCTCTCCCCTTCCCTTATTTTGCCCGAGGGACTTAATTTGGATAAACTGCTGATGAATTGATATACCTAGGCATCAGTTTGAATTCTGGCCGATTGAAGAGTATCATCCCCCGTCCGTACCCTAGGAGAGGTACTTTACATACCAGATACATGGAATCAGTGATTCAAACGCAATCATCAAGTGCATATTAAATGCCATTGACCGATGATGACCGCACCCGAGAGCCGCAAAATGTAGATTCTGAATGGATTATTCATCAGCTCATTTCCCTCATTCTGGCGCTGAGCCTCATTGGAATATCCAGTTGTTGTGCATCAGCCTCAAAACAGGTTCGGGATATCCCGGACATGGGGAAATAATGAAACTACAACATATCTTGTTACCTTGTGACGAGGTTATGCCAATGAGATATCCATACTGTTAGATATATTTAGGTTTTGAATTTTTCCCTTCCGCGCCACTTTACCAAGAGATAGACCGGTCTCTGAGTGACCGCATCTCTAAAGTACATGCAGCAGATTAGAGCAGAAGATGATGATGTGCTCTCGCAGCATCTCCACCATGAGAAATTGTAATACAGTTTTTAGTTAAATTTCGATCATCGGACGTGTCGGTTGCGATCGTTGGATCGCACGTCGGTGACTAAAAATACAGTCCACTATAATTAAAATAAACGCGTGTGCTAATTAAACCAGTGCGATTAATAAAATCATTTCTCGTGAACGTATCACATAAGTCGTCGCGTGTGTCATCCGAATTCTTCATTCGCGGGTTCTTTCGCTGAAGTGCGAACCGGGAGATTTCCCACATTTTTGGTCCTGGCGATCCGGATTTGCCAGATCTGTGAAGAAGAATTATCGGTGATAGTGCGCGTCGCTTGGGTTTGATTCGGTTATCGACCCGGTGTGATATACAATAGACCAGTGCGGTCTGATTGTTCGCCATTGTACATTGGCGCAGTGCATAGCGATATTACTCCGCCGGCGTGGAGATCGCTGGGGAAAGTGTTTTAATTGCTGTTGCTGCTGGTGCTGATTGCTGCTGTTGTGGTTGGTGCTGACTGTTGCTGCTGTTGGATACGTCGTCGTCGTCGCGGTGCGGTGCTTGGATAACTGCATGCGTGGTTGCAGTTGATTGCCATCGAGGATCGAGAAGGATCTTGTTCGTCTGCTGTGGACATCACCATCGCTACCCAAGGCCCCTGGACGGTTGGATTCGCCGAAATTCAGATAAGTACAGTGTGCGTGAGATTGTGTGGTTGAGGTGGTTTAGCCTGGCTTTTATTACATTCGCCAGCTAGATCGAAAGCTCTACGAGCGGTAGAGAAATTTTAAGCTCTGATTGAGACTTAATTGCATGCGACACTGTACTCATCAGTAGCATTCTGTGGAGAAAGTGTTTGAGGTTCTCCGGTTTGATAATTTTTGGGATTTGAGATTGTTTGATTTCACAGAGATTTTATCATTTCTGGTAGATTTAATCTGTCATCTGTCAATCGTTCGGTCGCTTGAGGTCTCGGGAGTGAGTTGTGGTTGTGGTGATTCACAGTGCGTGATAAGTGCCTGCCTAACGATGACGGTGCCTGAGCTGAGACAACTTGTGAAGCAAGAACGACTTGCTTGGATATCATTGGAGAATATCGAGGAGTTCTTGTCGTTGTACCAGGCGGATCGAGACAAAAGTGCAGTGAATCTTCGGTTAAAGAAACTGGATGAAGTGTATGACAAATACTGTGAAGTGAGAGTGAATATTGAAGTGATTACCGATGACTTGGACGTCGATCAAGGAACGGAAAACACCTCTGAGGATGGAGCTGTAGGACATGCTGATATGGTCGAGGCTCGCCAACGAGAAAACGAAGAGATCTTCAAGGAATTCGAAAACAAGTACTTTCGATTGAAGCAGGCGCTACTTTCGAAGGTCAGTGTATCAACGGAAGTTGTTGAACGCCGAAGGGATGAGGTCCAGACTTACCAGTCATCGCGAACGAGATATCCTGAACTGAAGCTACCCACTTTCTCTGGGAGATTGTCGGAGTGGATGAACTTTCGGGACAACTTCAGATCACTGATACACGATAACAACCAACTCAGTGCGATCGATAAGTTCAACTACTTACGCACATCGCTGAAGGACGACGCTCTGTATCAGATCAACCAGATTCAGGTTACAGCTGCCAATTACGATCTTGCTTGGGGCATTCTGGAGTCAAAGTTCGAGAACCACAAGTTGATCGCCCAGGAGCATTTGAAGGCATTGTTCAATGTTGCTCCAATGAAGTCTGAGACTTTCCAAGGCCTGAATCATATCCTGATGACGTTTAAGATCAACCTTCAGCAGTTGGAGAAGTTGGGAGAAGATACTGCGCAGTGGAGCACGCTGCTAGCCTTCATGCTTTCCCAGAAGTTGGATGATGACACGCTTCGTCTTTGGGAAACTCATCACAGTTCGAAGAACATTCCGTCGTATACAGCGATGGTTGACTTTCTCGAGAATCATTGTGCCATCCTACAATCAACGTCGGCACGGAAGACCAATGAGTTCAAGAAAGCTTCGAAACCCCCATTTGTTCATGCTGCGGTATCAACCAAAAATTGCACGGTATGCAATGGAGGTCCACATTCCGTTGAGCAGTGTTCGAGTTTTGGCAGAATGAAGATCGTGGATAGGAAGGTGCTAGCCCGGAAGCTTGGATTGTGTCTGAACTGCTTACGTTCTGGACATTTCGTTGCGGACTGTTCGAGATCATCGTGTGGAAAGTGTGGTCAGCGGCACCACCATTTGCTGCATCCATACAGCAACCCTGTAGGCCAAGGGCAGAACGTGAATCAGCCCTCCTCCCAGAGACACACGAAAGGACCTCAAGCCGCGAACTCTCAATCTCTGCAATCCAATCAAGCCCAAAACCGGAACAATTCTCAACACTCACAGACTACACCAACCCCAAGTACATCCTCGCAAAATGCATGCTTACCACCTCCCACCAATCCTTCTACTGTACACCACACTGCTACACCATCAAAAACACACCACCATTCAAACACTGCCTTATTATCTACTGCAATTGTGAAGCTCGGTGATCACCATGGAAACACCGTACTTGCACGCGCTTTGCTGGATAATGGTTCTCAAGTCTGTCTGATGACTGAGAATCTCGCTCAACGGTTGAGCTTCCGAAGGATTCGGGAGAACATGCCGGTGAACGGAGTTGGTGGCTCGTGTTCAGTTGCTAAACAAGCTGTATTAGCAATAGTTCTGTCATGCAACTCGTCGTACGTGACAGGGGAAGTCAAATTCCTGGTTCTACCGAAGATTACTACAAGTCTACCGCAGCAATACATCGATACGTCATCGTGGAATCTGCCATCAGGAGTATGCCTGGCGGATCCCGGCTTCAATGAACCTGGTTCGATCGATGTGATACTAGGAGTAGCTGTCTTCTACGAGTTGCTACTATGTGAGCAGCTGAAACTCTCCAGGTCAGGTCCGATTCTCCACAACACGGAACTAGGATGGATCGTCGCTGGAGAGCTACCGGAAGCAGCTATCGTGAGCTACAGTGCAGTAACTTCATCGTCGGTAACAACTACAGAGGTGTTCGAGGAGCTGACAAAGTTTTGGGAATTGGAAGCTTGCAACACGAAGAGCTGTCTGTCCATCGAGGAGTCTGCCTGCGAAACCATCTTCGAGGAGACAACCACCAGAGATATGGATGGGAAGTTCCGAGTGCAGCTACCAAAGAAGAAACACATGCTGGACAAATTAGGAAGCTCAAAGGCAATAGCTAGGAAACGCTATTTGTCAATGGAGAAGCGACTAGATGCCAACCCAGAACTAAAGACCGTGTATACGGCATTTATGCATGAGTATCTTCAGATGGGACATATGATGGAGATAAAGGCGGAAGAGGAAGAATCAGGTCTAGAGTACTACATTCCTCATCACGCTGTCCTGAAGCCGGACAGCACAACAACTAAGCTAAGAGTTGTTTTCGATGCATCCTGTCCAACGGATACGGGTGTGTCCCTCAACGATGTTCTGATGGTTGGGCCTGTTGTTCAGGATGATCTGCGGAGCATCCTACTACGTTTTCGACTGTTTAGGTATGCTGTTATAGGAGATGCAGAGAAAATGTATCGAATGGTATGGCAGCAAGCGTCAGACCAACTTCTCCATAAGATATTCTGGAGAGATTCTTCGGAGGAGCCACTGCGGACGTACAAGCTTACTACCGTTACGTATGGTACATCATCTGCACCATACCTCGCTACTCGCTGTTTGAATCGATGTGCCGAAGAAGGGGCAGAACGTTATCCAGTTGCTGCAGCGATAGTCAAGAAGACCTTTTACGTGGATGATATGCTAGCGGGTTTCCACAGTGTTGAAGAAGGGAAACTTGTGTGCAAGGACGTCCGAGAACTTCTGCAAGGATCAGGCTTCAATCTGAGGAAATGGAACAGCAATAATCCGGAAATTTTGTCGGAAATCCCTTCTCAACTACGTGACGATCGTGAAGTTCTTGATCTGGATGAGAAGGCGACGGTGAAGACGTTGGGTCTAACTTGGGAGCCAGCTACGGATACGTTGCGGATCAAGGTTCCCAGCTGGAAGCCTGAAGGGCCAGTAACGCATCGAATCGTTCTCTCAGAGATCGCACGGCTTTTCGACCCATATGGACTAGTGGGTCCAGTAATAGTTCAAGGAAAACTATTCCTGCAAGAACTTTGGCAAGCAAAGTACTCCTGGGACGAGCTCTTGAGTGACGATCTCCAGTCACGATGGCTAGAGTTCAGGAGAAACCTCTATGAGCTTGATGCAATCTCTGTACCCAGATGGATTGCATTCGGGAAAGATGTGATCTCTTGCGAAGTTCACGGTTTCAGTGATGCTAGCGACAAGGCCTACGGGGCAACGGTCTACCTGCGATGTGTGAACCTGGACGGAGAAATAACGGTGAACCTGTTGATGGCCAAATCAAAGGTTGCGCCGTTGGAAGATCTCAGCCGAAGAAAGAAGAAGCAATCTACGCCTCGTCTAGAGTTGTCTGGCGCACTGTTGCTCGCCCATCTCTACGAATCCGTTATTAGCAGTCTGGAGCTTTCGGCAGCGTCTTTCTTTTGGACGGATTCGACAATCGTTAAATGCTGGATTTCATCGCACCCCTCAAGATGGCAAGCTTTCGTCGGAAATCGTGTGTCTGAGATACAGCATGCCACGAAAGGTGGCGTGTGGAATCATGTGCCAGGAATTGAGAATCCTGCTGACATTATCTCGAGAGGAGCAACGCCAGCGCAGATAGCAAACAGTTCCCTTTGGTGGAACGGACCAGAGTGGCTCAGAAAGGATATCGGATGTTGGCCGAAGAATATGCAAGTTCCAGATAAACACTTCGACTCGGTGACCCTGGAGGAAAGACCGCTCGTGTCTGCAGTTCTACAGGCACTACCTCCAAATGAAGTGTTCATGCTTCGATCGTCTCTTTTGAACCTTGTTCGGCTGATTGCCTGGATTCGTCGTTTTGCGAACAATTGTCGACAGAGGAGTGGACAACAGAGGATGATAGGGTCGTTGACAGCAGAAGAGCATGATTCAGCGCTCTTAGCTTTGGTACAGCTAGTCCAGTCAGAATGCTTTCCGCTTGACTTGGCAGACATCGCAGCTAAGAACGAGGTGAGACCAACTTCAAAGTTGCACAATCTACACCCCATGATGATCGATGGGATACTATGCGTTGGCGGCCGGCTGGGAAACGCTCCGGTTTCACCAGGCCGTAGACATCCAATGATTCTGGACAGTCGCCATCCGCTTACAAGGCTGATTCTTTTGGATTATCATCATCGGCTACTACATGGAGGACCACAGCTGATGATAGCTTGCGTTCGAGAGAAGTTCTGGCCATTAAGCGTACGGAACCTTGCGAGGAAGATCATGCACGAGTGCGTGAAATGTTTTCGAGCAAAGCCACGTAGCCATGAGCAATTGATGGGAGATCTACCACTGGAGCGAGTATCGCCAGCCCCTGCCTTCCAGCGTGTGGGCATCGACTATTGTGGCCCTTTCGAGTTGCAACCAGCCACCCGAAAAGGAGCACCGGTGAAGTGTTATCTTTGCCTGTTTGTGTGCTTGGTCTGCAAAGCAGTTCATGTTGAAGTTGTGATGGATCTCACAAGCGAAGCTTTCCTTGCCGCTCTAAGGCGATTTGTCGCAAGGCGTGGACGGCCTGAGATGATTCTGTGCGACAACGCCTCCAACTTTGTCGGAGCCCGACGAGAGTTGAACGAGCTGCATAGACTATTTCAACAACAGCAATTCCAGGAACAAGTTTCAACGAGTGCAATGCGAGACTTGATAGAGTTCAAGTTTATCCCAGCGAGATCCCCGAACTTTGGCGGCCTATGGGAGGCCGCAGTCAAATCGCTGAAAGGGCATATGCGGAGAGTAGTCGGTAACAGAACGTTAAAACTGGACGAGATTCACACTGTCGTGACGCAGATTGAAGCTTGCCTCAACTCAAGGCCGTTGACACCGTTGAGCAACGATCCGCGTGACTTGGAAGTTCTAACGCCTGGGCACTTCTTAATTCAGCGCCCTCTTACCGCTATACCTGAGCCAAGCCTCAGTGAGGTACCGGAGGGAAGACTTAGCAGATGGCAACGTGTCCAAAGCTACAGCCAGCAGATTTGGAAACGTTGGTCAACGGATTACCTGTCGACGCTGCAGAGCCGCAACAAGTGGACAAGACAGCGAAATAACCTGAGCGTTGGAACGATGGTTCTTCTTAAAGAAGATAATATTCCTCCACTGAAGTGGAGGTTGGGAAGAGTAACGGAGATTCATCCCGGTCCAGACGGAAATACGAGAGTTGTCACCGTCCGCACGAAGGATGGTTCGTATCGTCGAGCCATTTCGAAGATTTGTATTCTGCCTATGCAAGATACCAGCGCAGTTGCCGAAGAACAGTGAAGCTTGTTCAACAATAAGTATTATCGCCCCCGTTGGGGCACTTTGGCATCTTGCGGTGTACTTCCGCCGCTTTCGCCAGGGGGCTACCCCTAAGTTATGTATTTCATCTGTATGTATCCGGCAACCCACTGATCAGCTCTCCTTCGACAGCAATATCCCGTTCTACGAATTCCTGGACATCCTGTTCATCCGACTACAATGAAATAAAGTGATCATCGCCCCCATTGGGGGCAACCGTTGGCAACTTCGTGGCAATCTGGCCACAACTGCCGAGGGGGCCGATGTTTAAGTTATGTTTAGCACAATTGAATTTGTATTCTGGATCCAAACGCGTTATCATTCTTTGGCAGATTTGGATCCACCACTCATCGTGTTCGTCCATCAATGTGATCAAGGAAGATCAGCTCAGCTAAGTTTGGCCCCATATGGGGCAAGGTTGGCGATTTACGACGGCACAAGTCGTTTATGCCAGGGGCCGCTATTCAAGTTACGTTAGGTTAAGTTTGAATCAATTCGGAAGCCAATCGTTTTCCCTTCCATCAGGATCAACTCCACGGACTCAACAATCATCGCTCATCTAGTATGTGTTCTCCCACGGATTTCAACAACTACAGCTAAGTATGGCCCCAGTAGGGGCACTATTGGCAGAAGGCGGCGCTTCTTGCCGCACACGCCAGGGGCCGCCCTCAAAGTTACGTTTTTCAAGCCTAAAAGATTGTTCGGAGCCCAATCGGTCTTTCTCTTCGACAGACATCCTCTACGTTGACTTCAAGCTCAGCATGACGGCCACTTCTCCGTAGCTTTTACGCCCCCATAGGGGCACACTTTGGCACGAATGGACACCTGTTCCGTTATCGCCAGGGGGCGACAGATAAGTTATGTCCCTCCAATTTTCAAATCATTCCGGAATCAAACCGTGTCACTCTTCAACAGCATACGGGTACGACTGGAAGAAGTTATGACTGAGAAGCAGCGTCAGGGTCTGATGGCATCATCGGAAGACATCGGACGAGGATCAGTCGTAGTCAACTGGTGAACGGGCAAGAATCGTCTACAGCGTACAATAGGAGGTCAGATCGGGAACCATACGACGGTGGCAGGAGGTTGATGATCTGGAGAAGATCCGGCTTGTCTTGTATATAAGTTGTTAGTTTAAGATATGTTTGAATTTTGAATTGAGTGAACTCAAGGGGGCCGGTATGTTAGATATATTTAGGTTTTGAATTTTTCCCTTCCGCGCCACTTTACCAAGAGATAGACCGGTCTCTGAGTGACCGCATCTCTAAAGTACATGCAGCAGATTAGAGCAGAAGATGATGATGTGCTCTCGCAGCATCTCCACCATGAGAAATTGTAATACAGTTTTTAGTTAAATTTCGATCATCGGACGTGTCGGTTGCGATCGTTGGATCGCACGTCGGTGACTAAAAATACAGTCCACTATAATTAAAATAAACGCGTGTGCTAATTAAACCAGTGCGATTAATAAAATCATTTCTCGTGAACGTATCACATAAGTCGTCGCGTGTGTCATCCGAATTCTTCATTCGCGGGTTCTTTCGCTGAAGTGCGAACCGGGAGATTTCCCACACATACTATTATCCCCATTTCCTCGAAATCCTTCCCTAGTCATCACCTAATTCCTAGCTGGACGTTTATTGCGCAATCTGAATTCACCGGTGGAAATCCTATCCATGATGGCGCGGAGTGTGGGCATGTGTTCCGCTCACGCAAAGTACCTTTGTGGGAATGATGGCTTTCCAACCGACGATGATGATGATGAGGTTAACAACAAATTTACATTCTTCATTGACATTGACTGATTTGGTAGCAATGGTGCCGCATAGGGGCTCGGCGGATGATGAGCTACGGTTTCATACACCTGTCCAGTTGGGTTTCATGTCATGGGGGCCTGATTATGTTAACAATGCTGTCGAACAGCTGGGGGTACCACCGATGCGATTGATCAAACTCAATTACGGCCCCGTCGACCGGCGATGTTTGTTCTGGGTTTTGAGAATCGCTGCAGGTTGCGCTCGGCATGGCTTGTTTTATGCATGAAAGTTGTTATCAGTTCGTTTTTATCATGTGTGATGGTGGGCTGCAAAACGCGTGTCGACCACCTGGAAAGAGCGTCCAACATTCTCAAAAACTCATTTATGATCCTCAAACTCGTTTTATGAGTGTGTAGTGTGTACTTCTGGTACAAGACGCCGGAGGTAAGCCTATCTTCATTTAACACCAATCGTAAAAAATCTCAGACTTCCTCTTTGGATTCTGGATTCTGTATAAGGTCCATGAAATACCAGAAGCTTTTCGTTCCATGTGTGTTCCACAAATTTTTGCAACTACGTTCGAGCATGTTAGCGGAGACATGTAGTTCGTCGCAGATGGTTTGCAGACAAATGCTTTGACTGGTTTTGGCGTCTACAGCGATTTTCACAGCACCACCTGCATGCTTTGAAAGCCCTGTTCGTTATACATTTGGGCTGCAAAACGGTGAGTCGATAAGGAGAGCGTCCAACATAGCTCTGGTCCTCACAAGTTCCTACCTCATGCTTCCAAGGGTCAAGCGATGACAACGACCGCCAGCTAAGAGTTGTGTGCTTAGCTGGTAGTGCAGCCTGGGCACTGTTGTCCTTCTGACTTCAGCTAGATTGAGGAGGTACGACCCGAGCGTCTGTTCACCAAGGAGGTGCGGCTCAACGGCGTCTGTTCTGGCATCCAGCGGCTGAGTAAGAAAAGCTGCATCACGCCCAGCTAGATCCAAGGTGGTAGCCCCATCAGCGTGGTCGTCCCAGTGTTGGTTGGGACGTTAAACAGAACTGTCACGATGGCCCTCCGGCGAGACAGGAGTGTTGGCGTAGGCCCAATTAGCCACCCGTAAAAATCCCCATTGCGAATAACATAGGAGAAAATACGACTCGATACAATCGGCAAAGACCCACGCGACGAAATAAGGACTACGATTGGAAACTAGGAACATGGGATTGCAAGTCACTAGGTTTTGCAGGATGTGACAGGATAATCTACGACGAACTACATCCCCGCAACATCGACATCGTGGCGTTGCAGGAACTTTGTTGGACTGGACAGAAAGTGTGGAAAAGCGGGCATCGAGCGGCTACCTTCTACCAAAGCTGTGGCACCACCAATCAACTGGGAACAGGATTTATAGTGTTGGTCAAGATGCGACAACGTGTGATCGGGTGGCAGTCGATCAACGCAAGGATGTGCATGTTGAGAGTTAAGGGCCGTTTCTTCAACTACAGCATCATCAACGTCCACTGCCCATACGAAGGGAGACCCGATGACGAGAAAGAAGCGTTCTACGCGCAGTTAGAGCAAACATACGATGATTGCTCGCCGCGTGACGTGAAAATCGTTGTCGGCGACATGAACGCGCAGGTAGGAAATGTACAGACCGGTAATCGGGCAAAACAGCCTGCACGCCGTATCGAATGATAACGGCCAGCGATGCGTAAACTTTGCAGCCTCCCGTGGTATGGTAGTCCGAATCACCTTCTTCCCCCACAAAGATACCCACAAAGCCACCTGGAGATAACCCGACCATCAAACAGAAAACCAAATCGACCACGTTCTAATCGACGGCAAATTTTTCTCGGATATAACCAATGTCCACACATACCGCAGTGCGAATATAGATTCGGATCACTACTTAGTAGCTGTATGCATGCGCTCAAAACTTTCACCACGCGTCGAAGACGAACGCCGCGACTCAACATCGAGCAGCTGCGTAACGTAGAAGTGGCCCAAGACTACGCGCAGCAGTTAGCAGTGGCCCTACCAACGGAAGAGCAGCTTGGTGCAGCTACACTTGAAGATGGCTGGAGGGACATCCGATCCGCCATAGGTAGTACCTCGGCTACAGCACTATAGGCTCCGCGACTCTGAATCACAGAAACGACTGGTACGACGGCGAATGTGAACAGTTAAAAACTAGAAGAATGCAGCATGGGCGAAAATGCTGCAACACCGTACAAGAGCGAATAGGGCACGCTATAGACAGGCGCGAAACAGGCAAAACTCAGTCTTCCGGATGAAGAAGCGTCAGGAAGAACGAGATCGCGAAGCGATGGAAGAGCTGTACCGCGCTAAGGACACATGAAAGTTCTACGAGAAGCTGAACTGCTCGCGCAGAGGCTTCGTACCACAAACCGACATGTACCGAGATAATCACGGGAATATTCTCACGAGCGAGCGTGAGGTGGTCGAGAGGTGGCGGCAGCATTACGATGAGCACCTCAATGGCGAGGTTGCAAGTACCGTAGATGGCGTGGTAACAGATCTTGGAGTATGTGCACAGGACGAAAGACTTCCGGCCCCTGACCTCCAAGAGATTGAGGAGGAGGTTGGCCGGTTGAAAAACAACAAAGCCGCTGGAGCAGATCAACTACCAAGCGAGCTTCTAAAATATGGTGGAGAAACACTGGTGAGAGCACTACACTGAGTCATTACCAAGATTTGGGAGGAGGAAGTATTACCGGAGGAGTGGATGGAAGGTATCGTGTGTCCCATCTACAGAAAAGGGCGTTAAGTTTGATTGCGGGAACAACCGCGCGATCACACTACTGAGCGCTGCCTACAAGATACTCTCTCAAATTTTATGCCACTGTCTATCACCGATTGCAAGAGAGTTCATGGGGCAATGTCAGGCTGGATTCATGGGTGAACGCGCTACAACGGACCAGATGTTCGCCATCCGCCAGGTGTCGCAGAAATGCCGCGAATACAACGTGCCCACACATCACTTGTTCATCGATTTATATCGGTGTATGATACAATCGATCGAGAGCAGCTATGGCAGATTATTATAAACGAATACGGATTCCCGGATATGCTGATACGATTGATCAAGGCGACGATGGATCGAGTGATGTGCGTAGTTCGAGTATCAGGGACACTCTCGAGCCCCTTCGAATCTCGCAGAGGGTTACTGCAAGGTGATGGTCTGTCGTCCTTACTGTTCAACATTGCTTTTTTAGAGGGTGTAATTAGGAGAGCGGGGATAAATACGAGTGGAACGATTTTCACGAAGTCCGTTCAGCTGCTTGGTTTCGCTGATGATATTGATATTATTGCTCGTAAATTTGAGACGATGGCGAAAACGTACATCCGACTAAAGAGTGAAGCCAGGTGAATCGGATTAGTCATTAATGTATCGAAGACTAAGTACATGATGGCAAGTGCTCCAGGGGGGAATCACCGCATCCGCCACCCCAATTTATTAATCGACGGTGATGAAATCGAGGCAGTTGAAGAATTCGTGTACTTGGGCTCACCGGTGACCGCCGACAACGACACCAGCAGAGAAATTCAAAGGCGCATTGTGGCAGGAAATCGTGCTTACTTTGGACTCCGCAGAACTCTACGATCGAATAAAGTTCGCCGTAATACGAAGTAAACTATCTACAAAACGTTGATTAGGCCGGTAGTCCTCTATGGGCACGAAACATGCACCCTACTTGCAGAAGACCGAGCCCTTGGAGTTTTCGAACGGAAGGTGTTGTGTACCATCTACGGCGGAGTGCAGATAGAAGACGGGACTTGGAGAAGGCGAATGAACCACGAGCTGCATCAGCTGCTGAGAGAACCAACCATCGTCCATATCGCGAAAATCGGGAGGCTACGGTGGACGGGTCACGTCATCAGAATGTCAGATAGCAAACCGACTAAAATGGTTCTCGAGTGTCATCCGACCGGTACAAGAAGACGTGGTGTGTAGCGAGCTAGGTGGGTCGACCAAGTAGAGGACGATCTGCGGACCCTACGCAGAGTGCGGAACTGGAGACAAACAGCCATGGACCGAGTGGAACGGCTACTATGTACAGCAAAGGCCACCCAGGCCTTAGCCTGACCGATGATGATGATGACGATTTAGCTGAGGAGTTGAAGCAGATGTGGCACCTGGAGGACGTCCTCTCGGCAACCGGAGTTGTCCCTAAATCTCTCCTAAGGTCTTTAGACGAGCTGAAATTGAAGAAAGACCTGAATAGCATCCAGAACGCGGTGATTATTGGAACAGTGTGGAACCTGTAGTATAGTTAGGCGGTTCCTCCTGAATCATCACAACTGACATCCGAAACGGAATCATTAGGATATGTATAAGCAAAACCGGCTAATGAGATCCACTGAGCCTATCCCTTTTAGTATTCCAATTGTCCAAGCTCTACACACTTAAATTAAATCGCCGACCTCAGCAAACGGATTGCCGAGAATCCAACAGCCGAGAATCCGGTAATGATTTTCACTGAATCTCGGTAAAAGTTTTACCGAGATGTCGTTAAAACTTTGCCGAGATCTCGGTAATCCAACTTTTTACCGAGATCTCGGCAAAGTTCACCGAGACTCGGTAATGGTTTACCGAAATCTCGGTAAAATTTTTACCGAGAATCAGTAAATATTTTACCGAGATATCAGCTGTTGGATTCTCGGTAAACCGTTTACCGAGATCAATTTCTGAATTTAAGTGTGTATAAGTTATTTATGTAACGAGTTGCAAAAAGTTGATTTTTTCAGCACGAGTCGTACATTTATCCAACGAGGCCTGCCGATTTTTTCATAATGCAACCCAAATGAGTTGCATTATGAACATAATATAACTATTTTTTATTACGCAACTCATTTCAGTTGCATAATGAACGATTTCGGAAAAATTGGCCATTATGATACCAAAATGAGTTATATTAAATATAAATTATGATACTAAATTTAATAAAAATAATTTATTGACAATATTTTTGTTCGAATAAAGTATTACAATATAAAACTCCGAGAAATGTGTCATGCGATCATTTACCAATGTGCACATCGAACAACTTTATTAATCATTTCAGTCAGCGTAAAACTAATATGTGAGATCAAACTAGAAGATTCAATAAGTTTAACGATCTCGCTATGCTCACACCATCATTCTATAAACTGTCCATTGCATTGGTGCATCTTCGTTCATCGTGGCACACATCCGTCAGCCGGTACACTTTACGGCGCACGTTTCATAAAATTTCCGTAATAATTACAGTTTAATTGAATTGTTTTATGGCTTTCCGGACATATTGTTCGGCTCTCAGTGAATATACTTTTCGCATTGTCCAACGGGGCTGATGCTGCCCATCACCATGGCATACTGTCCTCGTTCGGACAATTTTGTTAAGCTTCCGTTCCGTTCCGAAGCCAGCCATCATCATCGCCGTCCGGCCGGAGTAGGTAGCTCCGTCGTACGTGACGTCCAGTTCCCAACAGCAGTACCCTTTAGCATAAGGGGGCCATAACTAGAGCATGCTGCTCAGAACAAATTTGACAAAATGAATTTCTCGTTTAACATACAATGTAAATTTGTCCATCCATAGGAAAAAGTTTGTTCTTTCTAATGAGATAGAAAAATGATGTACACCGGATGGAAAGTTTTCTGCCATCCCATTTCCGTTGGTCTCGGGACAGGATAAGGAAAAGGTGCAACTCGGGCAAAACTATTTTGCACGGCTTCCAACTGCGTGTCTCCGATGAGCTGTCAGCTTACAGTCAAAGGCATATCTGGGGCTCACTGGCATTGTATACCAGACCAGGCGACGACGCCCAGAAGATCCACAATCAGACTCGGTACGAACGATGAGCGATGCTGCATAATGAATTTACAGTGAGATGAGAAAACTTCTATTCGGGGAGCTCAGTTTTTCAGTGTACGTTTTACATTACGGGTTTTTTTTTGTTTCATTTTCATCCTTGTAATGCTAATCCATCTGATTCAGTTTGACGAACAAGAAGCTTATTGTCTTAGCTCGAAAAGACATAGAGCTTCTCTAAGAATGCTGTTATCGAAAACTTTTGCTAGAGAGCATCTCCATGTCTAATTATTCTAGGATGTGTCAATTACCGTTACATACTATTTAGCGTTGCTGAAGGAGCTGAGTTGGTGTTTAACTTCGCCATACTGGATATTTTTTTAACTCTGTGATACGAGGAGCAGTTCTGCGATTCGCGATGAAGTCCTTTTCATAAAGGAAATTTCCTTGACGTTTTTGGGGTTTATCTTCGTGCCTGCGCCACGATATACACACATATAAAATAATCATTGGCAGAGGAAGCTCTCAATTACAAAATGTGGAAAAGCAGGCTTTATCCTAGACGTTACGCCAAGAAGAAGATTTGTGATATTATCATATTTCTTTATTCGCTATTTTCATCATCCTTTCCTCTATTGGAAGCCGTTTCAGATGTGGACGAAATTGATGATAAGAATTATAAAAAACTTGCAAGGAATTGCCCAGGTGTTTGGAGATGAGCGGGTCCATATCATTGTAGATAGTAGCGAAATCTAGCATACTCATCTTCACAACTCCATCCACAATTTGTGCTAGTACTTGTGCTATGCTATGCAATTCTTCATTACACCAACAAAGCAAGCCATGAAAATGTTTGACAATTCTCAGGTCATTTTGACAGACCACACACATGCATGAAAAAGACGGATCATATATTCTACTTTATCGATCTTGTTGCCGTCCTTTTCATGCTCAAGTTACATCTGTCGAAATGACCACAGAATTGACAGTCATTTTGAGGTTAGGTTCGTTGGTGTAATAAACAAATATTCTATATACTATAGCAAACTCTTATGCTTCCCGGAGATATAATCCTTATGGTTGATAATGTTACGTACCTTAAAGTAGACAAAAAAGTTGTTTGTACGGTATAGATCCTATGTTCTGAATAAAAGAACAGTTTTTACAATCCTGAATATGTTGATAGTGTCTCATAGTCTCTAACATACTATGAGCTCCAATAAGACAAGTCCGCATGTAAAAAGTTACTACATATTACACCAGTAGACATAAGACGGCTTCATGACTCAGAGACAGTTTGGATGATCAAGCACATCCGAAAAATGTCATCCACCATCTATTGTCATTTTTATATTTTTAGGAGCCAGAACTATAAATTTAAATACATCAACAACACTCTATAACAAAGCTTGGGAAAATGCAAATGGAAAATTTGTGGTTTGTCTACATTTCCTCTCGGGTGGGTTCGTCGCCTGTTTTTTTTACCCCTGCCGTTTAAGTCTCCAACACGTTATGCAAATTTGGGAAACACAGAAATTATTTCGCCGTGGTCATCTGTGACCGTCTAGAGGCAGGTGGGGCATAACGCACCGTCTAAATAAAGGTGCCAATATAACTAAAATTAGGGTGAATATATGGTTGTCTTGCGTTTTAGAAGACAGTTTGATACTTTGACTAAAAGACGCCATCTTTTGGCACGCATGATACCAAACTTACCGCATCAAAAGAAACTATTCATGGTGTCTCACAATTGTAATCATCTTCAACAGTCAAGTTCTAATAAAATAAACATGATTTCACGAAAAAAAATGAAAGTCTGGTATACTGCATAGTTCAAAAAAAAATCTTCTAGGGTAAATGATGATGGTTGGACCAATTTAGGGTATTTGAAAACGTAGGCAAAGTGTACGCCAAGAATTTCTTATGATCGAATCATACTAATATGCTATATTTGTAATAGGCAGAATGTTCTACTCTTCTAGTTTATGAAAAGCCTGGCAAAAACCTAAAATAGTTACGAAATAATTAAATAATTCGTTTTTAATGAGCATAGAATTTTGATCTTGGTTGGACCTACGTTGATTTTGGTTGGACCAAAAAATGATCATGGTTGGACCATGATGTCGAGACACCCGAATGTCGTAAGAACAAATTGTGTAAATGGTATTCATTAGGGAACCGAATTGAGTTCAACGACTTCGTGGACGGCCGCGACAACGCTGGCTGCACGCGGTTGAAGAAGGCCTGGGAACTTTGAACTGGAATTGGAGGAACATCTTCCAAGACTAACGAATATAGAGCTCTACGCAGGGCGCGGGAGTTAAGATACTGGCAAAGATTTTTTATATTTTATAATATTTGATACTGAGGTCATCTACATATAGAGGTATTTTCAGGGTTTTAGGTTTTAAAAGCCTTTGAAAGCTTCCCATTCTCGGCGGTCACTGGGTGTATTCAGGTTTAGAAACGTTAAAGTTCGGAAAAGTTTCAATTTGTATACATGAACTATCGACATTATTGCAATTATAATTTGATATCCATGAATTAATGAATGAAATTGTGTATTTGGTTATTAATTATCGTTTATTAGTTGATAAGATGGAGGAAGAATTGGGCTTGATACCCCACTTGAGAAGGGTGTTTCTGACTCCGCAGACGCAACATGGGACGCAGCACTCGATGGGTTAGAAATCAGTCCAGTATCATATACCGATGCAGTGCAGATTCATTATGGATTCAGAAACACGTTGGCTACCTAGCTCCAACTTCGAATGTCCAGGAAGTTTGTATGCTGCGCGCTTTAGTTGATGGTGACGTGCTATTGACCAGCCGACCGGTGACACTTTTCTGGCACACGTAATCGGGATCTGCTTGATTCATGCGCTGAGAGTAAAGAAACTGGCCGTCGGGATAAGCTTTAAGTACTGGGGAAATTTCAGCTGTTCGGATCTACGGGTTGCAATGACCTCTTGTACAACCGTTTCTGGGTTGGTGATGTATCCGGTGGTGAGTAGCAGCTTTCCGGAACATAATTTTATAAACGCGGAGCTCTCCTTCACTGTCAGCGCGCGCAAAGAAAATAGTAAACAAACTGAACTGACCTAGCAACCAACATGGTAACCGCTAGGTCTAACCACAATCATCCGTTGGACCAACCATGATCATATTCATTTGGTCTAATTTAACTAATAAATTGAATTTTAAATGGAAAATGATGAATTTCGAATGTGGCAACCTAAAGTTTGTAAATTTTCGCAAATATATAACACAAAAAAAAAATATGACTTCACACGAAACATCTCCACTACAGATGTTTCAAAATGAGTCATTTTCGTGTCGAAGATGTGCTTCTCGGCAGCCTTCTCGAAATATGCAATTAATTTAAAGATTTAGAGATATGTTATATAAAGTTAATTTGATTTGAATAAATAATGAGTTAAGTTTTGACAATAGTGAGGTTTCGACTCATATATTGAAGAAAAAGTTCATGAAATCTGCATTGTTCCAAATTGGTCCAACCATGATCAGTTTTTCAGCTGGTCCAACCGTCATCATTTACCCTATGTGGATCCGATATTTTTTTTTTCAAACTCTGTTTTAGCACAACTATTATACTATAGTCGTATTCTGATCCGTATATATACAATGCATCTACTTTTAGAGAAGATAACTACTCAAGAAGAATAAGAAAATGACTGTCAGATGACGTCATGGTTTACTAGAGATATCTACGTACATCAAATAGCATATTTCTCTGTTCATCTATTTTTCTCTTATTCTCCCACTCTCATTATCTGCAACTCACACTGGAGGAAGTTCTCCTGTAGAAATCCCTGGAGAAATCCTTGAAAGTCACAAAAGAAATCCCTTTCAGAATCCATCATGAAATCCTCAAAGAAATCACGGAAGAAATTCCAGCTGGAAGCTCGGCAGGACTCTCTGGAAGAATAATTGAAAAAATCCCGGATGGAATCATAAGAGAAATGACTTGAGAAATGTAAAAAAAAACGAGGAAAATGTTTGAAGAGACCACAGCATGAATCCTTGCATGAATACCTGAAAGACTCCCGCAAGATTCGTTGAAGGAATCTTTAAAGGAATACAAGGAGGTATCCCTGAAGAAATCCTAGCATGAACCCCTAATCATTTACAAAATCACGAAATCATCTTTGAAGGAATTTCAGTAGTAATCCATGAAGGAATCCCGACTACACATTAAATTAAATCGCCGACCTCAGCAAACGGATTGCCGAGAATCCAACAGCCGAGAATCCGGTAATAATTTTCACTGAATCTCGGTAAAAGTTTTACCGAGATATCGTTAAAACTTTGCCGAGATCTCGGTAATCCAACTTTTTACCGAGATCTCGGCAAAGTTCACCGAGACTCGGTAATGGTTTACCGAAATCTCGGTAAAAATTTGACCGAGAATCAGTAAATATTTTACCGAGATTGGATTCTCGGTAAACGGTTTACCGAGATTAATTTCTGAATTTAAGTGTGTAGAACATTTCATTTTTTTATCTTATCTAATCCTTACCTTTCTACCGTCCACCTGACCGTCTTCTCTGTCCTCTATCCCAAACCTCTATCTTATGCTCTATCCTAACCTCTACCCTATCCCCCATCCTACCATCTACCCAGCCTCCACCCTTTTACTGATCAAGTTCGATCGATAGATATGCACATTGCATATTGCAGCCGCATTGCCGTTAAATAGAATTTATTCTTGAATGTTGGCCGCCATCTTGGAATCGAAGCCGTCTTGAATTTTAATACCACTGTAACCTCGCCTATAACCACTCACCAACCTAAGGAGTGTGTTTGCCAAATTTATTTGAAATTGCGTAACGCATTCCACAGTTATGCCGGAACGTACATACATATAAACACATGTTCATTAGACAAACATACAAACACATAAACACATAGCAAACATACATAACTTTTACATCGATTTTTGACTTTACTCATCAAGCCCGATCGATAGATAGCCATATTGCATAGTATCATAGCTTAAACCATCATTCCATGGCCACCATCTTGAATTATGGTTCACCATATTTGATTTCAAAATGGCATCAAATATTATCGATTTTTGACTTCTACTTATCAAGCCCGATCAATACATACCCGTATTACATAATACCACAGGAGTAAATCTTCGTCACGAAAAGTATCACTCGTTTAATTGCTGAACACTAGCAAACCTTGTGGTGGAAAGCTAGCTTTTTTGTACAGCGAGCATAGGATGGGAGTGAGGCACGCTTTGATGATTTTTTATTTTTCCAAGGAAATTCATTCCAATCTAGTTCTCTAAGTGAAAATTACACGACTTCCACCTCGAAACTTCAAAGATTCATATCTGTTCTGTGATAACATCATAGCCCAAACCACCATTATGTAGTGGCCAGAGTTGCTCTCTGTCATGGTAGGCAAAACGATGATTTTGATAGGCTAACTACCAAACATTTTTGCTGTACAAGAGTGGAACAAATCACTCTTAAGCAAACTTTAGCTTAAGAAACTGTTATTCAGCTAGTACTGTTTCTTGGGTACGATCCAAGTCAGCGCGCGCTCTGTTGAGTCACCGTCACTTTCCTTTTTCTATTACAACTGTACAGAGTACGATGGCGGGTAGATATCACTGATAGGCAATTTTTAAAATTCGTATAAAAATGAAAATGAACACTTACCGTGATGAACTAGGGGCGGGACAGCGTCTAATACCGACTCTAATACCGCCTAATAAATATTAATGTCCTAATCTTCAGCGTCCACCGAACAAATTTTTGGGTAGTATGTCATGACTTCTCATACAACAACCAACTGTCATGAAGACGCGAGGTGAAAATATGAGTTTTGTATTTTGTACAATATATTGTATTGATATATTAATTTCTTTACAATATTTTAGCTGTGAAAACAATCTGATCTTCAACCTACATCGTCGGGGTAGTGGTCTTCCAAAACCAATGGATGTGTTTAAAGAAATCAAACGATATGTGGCCTCCGGGAGAACTAGAATGAACATGTTTTACTGTTGGTTGTAAAATAGAATGTTCAATAAACATGAAATGGATCGTAAGACAGTGCGTTTTCCAATTTTCTCAATTCAGTGGTATTTCTGTGAGTTTGAGCTAGGATACCACTGGTACGGCTAGTTCCAGACTGTTGAGTCAGGGTAGTTGAATATTTGATAACGAACATTCTCCGGTGGTGTGGCCTCGGTATTGTATCAGATCCAATATCAGATATTCAAATAGAACGGTTAGATCACATGGATTACGAATTATCTTTGCGTAATAGACATACGTACGGATACTATTACGAGTTTGTGCTATTACTGCAGTCACTGTAGTTTGGTGATCATATCCCCCAGCGATGTATGCATGTCCAGAGTCGATGCTTTTTATCTGAGAAACACGTTATTGGAGCAATATTTTATCGATTTCAGTTTATTGGTCTTGAATTTTCATTCATACAACATCAGTGCGATGAAAGCACAACGATCGATTTTGATTTTTTTTTTTTGCTGTCATTGCAAATCAATTAACATAGTCCAATCAGCGTGGCTTACTTTGTTCGAATATGGTTCGGCTTTGGGATTAATATTTCCTAATACTGCTAATATCGCTAATCAATATTAGAGCTGTCCCGCCCCTAGGTGATGAAATTTAAATATGTGGTAAATACAAAAGGGGTATTCACGAAACAGAATAAATTGCTGGGTAAGCCATGATTTTCCGCTTATTTGAAATGTTTCACGATTTTCCGAATGAAATAATCAAAGATTGCCTTGGTGATCGCGACGTTTAATCAGTTTAATCAGTTTACGCTGTTTAGTGAATCCCCCTAAAGTAACAAGTTTTTCATGTTAGTCATCAAACATTTTGAGTTTTGGTTGAAATCGCGAAAATATCAATTCAGTTGAAATGATAGTGCTCTAGAGTTCGGATCAATATCAAGTCGTTCCCGATCACTGATCGGCCTACAAAGATAGTGACGGTGGTGCAAAATCAGTAGTTAACTCAAGCCTAACTTTACCAAACACCGTATGTAACAAAATCAACAAACGGAGAAAATCGAATGGGAAGTTCGCTGTTCCCATAGAAACTCATAAATTGAGCATTTCAGAAACGTGAAAATTCTGGGTATTTATTCATAAACAATTCCTAATGGTGAGTGATACAAGTAGTCCTTAACGAAATTCAGCACCACATGTGAAAATCTCTTACTTCTACTCATCAAGCCCAATCGGTAGATACCTTTATGGCATGGTATCATAGCTCAAACTACCGTTCAGTGTCTACCATCTTAGTACCTATCAAAACAAAGTTCTAAAAATCTGGAAAAAAAATCATAGAGGCTCAGAAAAAGGTGCTCTTCTAGTCTAGTCTAGTCTAGTCTACACATACACAGCCATTCATTGAAAGCATCCTGGAAAATGATAGAATCGACTATTTCTACCGTTTTTCTTGTCATTATCAATACTTGCAAGGCATCGGAGATGCATTACAAGTATTGAAGCGGCCAGGCCTACTGTGCAGTGTCATTAAATACAATTGAACAAAGAACGGCGACATCTCGTCAGCCGCTCCGTATCGTATGTGTTATAAATGTGAAGCAAAAACGTTGGGAGTGACGTTGCTAAGAAAGTTAATGTCACTCCGCTGGAGCTCTTCTTCCTGGGATGGGACATAGGTATTTGCCCCTTATGTCCTGGCTCGAAAGCCTAGGCTTAAGCGCCATTGCTCGCTCTCTGAAACGAGAAGAAAATATAAAGATCCCTTCCCCGGGTAAATTAAATAACCTGCATTATAAGAAGGAAAGTAAGCAGTATGATTACCACCGGCCACATTCAATAAAATTGTGCTTTGTTTGGACAAACTGCATACATAAAAGATAAATTAGAAAGATCTTACCAATATCCAAATTCAATGCCCGGTATCCTCTGTCGACGACGCATTTCCTCCAAAACGCTATATTTTGCCGAATCCCTCACATTACCCCATCAGATTTTCATTTGTAATATCCGTTTTAAATTCACCCCGAACCAATGCACTCGTATTCTTCTTATTTTACTTTATTTATTTTTAAATCAATATCAAATATTCATTTCAATTTTTCAACAATCAATCCAACTGACACTCTTCCAATTTTAACCACAACCACTGTGACATCATATTTTTTTTATTCTCCAACTAGTTTCTAGTCCCACCCTAGTCCTGTTTTTTCTCAGCTTTTTAACCCATTATCAAAACGAGCCCTTCATTTTTCTTTCTTTTCTTCCGCTTCCACTCATTGCCACCATCTACGGCTCTCTCTTGATCTGACCTTCAGTCCGCTGCACATACACCAACTGCCAGCCTTTACCTACAGTCCAGAACCAACCAAAACCGGTCACCACTCCCAACTCCACAAATCCACTTTGTCCCATCACTCAATCACAAGATAACCGTACCAACTGTTACCCCTCGCCAAATCCGGTCACCACTCCCAACTCCTCCACAACAATTCGATGCGGATGCAATACTCAAATTCCACAAAATCACAAGAAATCCGTCTCCGCTTCAAAACACAGAACACGCTTCGCTTCAACAGACATACGGCAAACATGTACGGACACCGTGCCGGAAATCTAGTGTCGACGGGTATCCACTTGCTTTCCACTTGAAAAAAAAATGCTTCAAATCCGGAACCAAATTCTATCACAAAGCAAAATCTCTTTTCAAAACTATGCACTTTCACGAAAAACATCACCGGATGGCGTAGCGCCACGAGCCGAATCACGATTTAGCCGGCCAAATCCCCGCCTAATAATACGGAACCATTTGAATAAAAACTCGCGGACACGAAAAAATGACAGCGAAAAAATTTTGCACACCCGCGCGCGCTCGCGGACTGCTGCCTCAGAAAAAGGTGCTCTTTCGTATAAAATTAAAAATCAATACATTTTTCAAAACGTAAAAACCCAATTAGGATGCTGGGCGGATATGGGTTGAGGTAGGGGAAAACGAGATTTCTCGCTTTGGCAATTTATGAATTACCAAGGGGCTCCATCGAACTATTTACGGCAGCAATGGAAGGTATTGGAGGCACATGATAGTTAATAGGTTGACGCCAAATAGTGAACCCTCGAGCAGTCGCGTCTTCGCCCACCTTCAGCGATACCACGATCCCGTTGTGTATCACAAACGTGCAATTATTCATGGTGTGTGTACTCAGTACACGACGCGGCCGCTCCCGGGTTAATGCTCAATTGCTTAAATTATGTTAGCGAATATTTCCAAAAGTGGAACACAATCGTTTTATTACACAAAAGGTGTTTAAAAAATGATAAATGATAATATTGATCAGCACAGTCTCATAAATTATACAACGCCTTAGCATTATTGATTAAAATTGAATTTCGTAGAACAAAACCTGCAGAGGAGTATAAGTTGTCCGAGTAATTTCATATTTATTAAGCAGAAAAATGTGACCAATATGTAATGTTCACAAAAGTTGTGGAAAATGGAAAAAAATAATTCATTTGGTGGTGGACGCGATATTTTATATTACTTCTAGCCTTCGTTAGCATTAGCATTAGCATTAGCATTAAGCGAGTCGCACAAATTCGTAGGTGGTACAGTCCTAGACCGCTGTTATGAGGGTTGCCTCCTTCCCGTCTGAACCAAAGCACAAAGATTTGGGACTAATCTCTGACTCTTAGACAAGACTGACGCAATCCTCCAATGGTCGAGCACTGTCCTGGCCACGTCCTTGCGACTGCTGGGGAATGGGAAAGGATGGTTAGTTTTGGACACCTATGAAAAATGTAGACAACTCTACGATCTCTCAGGCCTAGGTGTCACGGGAATTTGGGTGTTGTTAGTGGAAGGGTAAACTGCAAAGGATACTCTTGGTCAACGTTCAGGCACACCATTGTTAGCCTTCTTCGAATCAGTTGTCTGCTCGAATCATCCTTGTTTCCTTGTCGTCTTGATGGTATTTGGTTGAATTACTAGATTGTTCGGTTGATAATCTGAAATATAAAATAATATTAACATTGCACGTCGAATAAAATACATATCAGTGCTACGCTCGCCCTAGTTACATATTTTTCAATATTTTTTTTTATATTATTCGATGAATTTACCTGAATCCTGCTGAAATAAAATGTTAATTAGCAGTATATTGAAAAAAAAAAAAAAAAAAAAAAAAAAAAGTACATCTAGAAACGTTTCGGATTTACAATTAAAATATTGATATGTTGTTATATAGTAAATTAAAAAGTATTAACTAAACTCATCAAATTCAATTGAAATGATAGAAGCATCCACCCATCCTCCCTCACATCTAAATGCGCTAAGAAGAATTTTACTACTTTTATTTGTTTTGACTGAAATGCGCATTAAATGTTTGCTTCTATCATTTTATATGTTTGTGTTCGTAGTTTGTGTGTATGAACTGAATGTTGTTTTGAAAAGAGTATTCTAAGGTGTGTATGTGAATTATGTTTGCATAGTACGTGCTTGCATGTGTTTTTTTCTTGTTTCAAATGATAGAAGCATCCACCCATCCTCCCTCACATCTAGATGCACATTGAGTAAAAAAAAAAATACTGAAATTTTCCTTGGGTTATTACCTACTTATTACTTATTTTGCAAAAGTTATTTTATTGGCTGAAATGTGCATCATATGTTTGCTTCTATCATTTTGTGTGTGTGTGTGTGTGTGTGTGTGTGTGTGTGTGTGTGTGTGTGTGTGTGTAAGTGTGTGCGCGTTTATGTGTGGTTGTGCGTGTGTGTATGTTTTCACAAATGGTTGTGTTGAGGCTGTTTGCGTATGTGACAGTATGATTGTGAATATGTGTATGGATTGTGTTGCTGTAAATTTGTAAGTGTACATTTATGGAATGGTGAACTCGTTGGTTGAAAGATGTTTCGCTATCGAAGAACAAGACGACCAAATTGACAGTTGACAGTTGACAGATGATTACAGTAATCCAAAGTGTGGTGTGTGTGTATGTGTGTGTGTGTGTGTGTGTGTGTGTGTGTGTGTGTGTGTGTGTGTGTGTGTGTGTATGTGTGTGTTTGTGGGTATGTGTATGTGTGTGTGTGCGTGTGCGTGTGTGTGTGTGTGTGTGTGTGTGTGTGTGTGTGTGTGTGTGTGTGTGTGTGTGTGTGTGTGTGTGTGTGTGTGTGTGTGTGTGTGTGTGTGTGTGTGTGTGTGTGTGTGTGTGTGTGTGTGTGTGTGTGTGTGTGTGTGTGTGTGTGTGTGTGTCTGTGTGTGTGTGCGTGTGTGTGTGTGTGTGTGTGTGTGTGTGTGTGTGGGTATGTGTGTGTGTGTGTGTGTGTGAGAGCGTGTCTGTGAAGGTGTTTGCTTGTGCGTATTTATGTATGCGTTCATGTTCCATTTCGTGTACGTGTGGCAATGACTGCAATTACCTTTTTTCAAGAGTTGTTTTCCTCATCCTCTGATGCAGACTCAGGAACGTTATATAGGTCTTCTATTTTTTTGTTAAATTTTTCTTTATCTCCAGCTAACTCATACCATTCATCCACCGATATATTATCGAATCTCCAAAGACTCTGTGCTATGGTGTCCCACCATGTGAAAGAAGGCCTTCCGCGTTTACGATACGGTAATCTGTATTCCGCTGCTAGTTTTAGAAGGTGGTTCTCCGGCCTTCTGATGATGTGGCCCCAATACCGCAGCTGCAAGATTCTGATCCATTTTGTAATTGATCTTGGGGAGCTTGGGCTTGATGATTGTCCGTCCGTATCGCAGAGTCCTTTGATTTGAACGAATATCTGTTTCTCGTATCGCCGCAAAGAGTTTCTGGATCTTTTAGTTAGAACCATTGCTTGAGTTCCATAAGCTATGGTTGGTGATACAATCGTCTCGTATATTACTTTCCCTAATTTCAATGAGGGTTTACGTTCCTTGACAAACTCCAATATTGCTTTCGATGCACATACGGCGTCTTTCGATCTCTTCCGGGTTGTCAGAGGCCTATGAAGCCTTTCTGTAATCGGAACTCCAAGGTGGTAGATCGTTTTGACGGTTTTATAGACGATCCCATCAATCTTAACCTCAGCTGGCGATTCCCCTCCCGGGGAGCGCACAAGCACCTGACACTTTGCATCGTTCAAGTTCAAGTTGACTTTGTCCAGGTGCTTCTTTAGAACAGGAAGTATCTTCTCCAACTCCTCTACTGTTCTTGCAATTATTAATATATCATCTGCATATACCAGAATGATCGGAAACTTAATTCTGCCTTCCTGGTTAAGTTTCAGGAACCCTCCTAGTTCGCTCTCCACTTCAAGCAAAACCTCCTCCATCATCAGGTCGAAAATATACGGAGACAAAGGGCATCCTTGTTTCACGCCTTTCCTTCTCATTTTCGGAGCTGTTTTCTGTCCTTTCCAGAAAATTTGTTGTTTCTCCTCTATCAAGCAGTTGATTACTCTGTTAGCTAATTTTCTCGAGGCTCCTTTTGACTCTAACACCGACGCGAGTGCTTTTAAGCTGATACTGTCGAACGCTTTTTCTATGTCCAGAGACATAACAACCAGATTATCTCCAGCGTTCCATTTCTCCTCCATGATCCGCCATGCCGTAAATATATGGTCGACCGTTGACCTCTCATTCAGAAAACCGGCTTGGTGGTTCCCTATAGGTGTCGTCTGCTGAATTAGGTGCCCGAGCAGCCAGCTCGCGTAGACTTTATACGCCGCGCTAGCCAATGTAATTTTCCGAAAATCATTAGCTACCTTTGCGTTTTTCTTTTTAGGAATTGGAACACACAGAGTTTTACGCCATCCGTCTGGGATATCGTTTTCTCTCCACACTCTTTTGAGCAGCTTTTTGAACTCCTCGATTGTCGAGCCATCGGCGTATTTGAGCAGCTCAATTTGAATACCGTCCTCACCGGCAACTTTTCCGTTCTTGCAGCCTTTTATTATGGTTTCTATGAAGAACGTATCCGGGTCTTGTGCGTCGTCTGTATCACTCAGCGGCTCCTCAATCAGCACTGGCAATAGATCCTCGCCTTCATCCTCTTGAAATTGAGCCAAAGATATATCCATGGGTTTCCTGTAGGTTCGCCTCTTTTTATTCTGCTTCAGGTACTTATACGTTCGTCTAATTCTTTCCCCAGGTTTATATTGTTGAAGATTTTTGAAGAATTCAAACTCCTCCTTCTCTTCTCTGTCATGATGGACTTTTCTATAATTATCTTGTGCTTCAATAAATTCCTTTGATCGGCGAGTGCTGAGAGGGTTTCGTTTCTTCCAGAATATCGCTTTTTTTAGATTAGCCAGAGCACGTCTACGATTGGGTGAGCTGGGGATTTTTGCCAGCTTATTTATCGTCACCTTTGCACCGGAACGCAGCTTCGCAGCCAGTGACTCCCATGCTTCCGACGTAGTGATGGATGGGTCCTCGACATCGACCGTTGTCTCCGATAGCTTCTCCTGGTACTTCTTCTTGAAGTCTTCTTCCTGTAAGAGTTTTACATCCCATCCAAATGACTCTTCCAATGTTTGTTTATTTCGTCTTCTCTCTTTGTTTTTGATGTCTTCCGCGATTTGATCTCGAACCAGTGTTTTGAAAGTCAAGAGTTTGTGGTCACTTAGTACTCCATTGACTCGATGTCCTCTCAGTTTTTTCACAAAAACTTTTGAACCACATGTGGTTAAAACGTGGTCAATTTGTGAAGAGTTGTTCTTGGTGAACCATGTGGTAAGCAGCGAAGGGTGCGCCATCGTGTTCCTTGCTACCAGGTTGTGAGTCCTCATGAAAAATTTGAGCTGTGTGCCATTTTCATTCGCAACTTCATGTCCCACGAAAGGTCCAATCAACTTTTTCTCTATCTCGACCGTGTCCTTTCCGAGCTGGGCGTTAAAGTCTCCACACATAATAACTCTGTTTTTGTTATTATTGTTTAGAAAAGTTGTTCCTAAATCTCCTAGGAATCTTGCAATACCTTTATTTGGAGCGTGGACGTTAATGATAGAGAAATGCTTCCTCACATTACTCCTCCCGAAAACGACTGTGAGCTTCATGATGTTGTCGCTTACCCGTTCGACATTGTTTATAATAATTCCTGATGCTTTACGTACTAAAGCTGCCAGTCCTCGCTGCTTATTCCCAGGATTTTTATGTATGTGCCACTTGTAGTTATCTGTAATGGCCGACTCACAATCCGTGTTCACCTCTTGAAGCAGTGCAACGTGAATGTTTTTCTCCACAAGGATCGCATCAATCTTGTCTCTCTTTTCAGCTCTGCAACATCCTCTAACATTCCATGAGGCGACATTGATGTGTTCCTCAGACTCTTCTGTCTCTGTTTCCGTAATCGGTGGTGTGTTTGTCGACGAGTTCCTTATCGAGCGTTGATTGTCCTCATTACTTCCTGCCCCAGACCATCCTCTCTGCCGTTTCCTTGTACAGGTAATGCTTCCTATCCGCTGCCTCTCTGCATCAAAATACAGGATTAAGTTCTGTGACAGGTTGGCTCTCTGTTGCATATCTGGAACCACTTCTACCAGTCTCTCGCATTCTTTATTTGTGACTGTGATCCTTTTGCCCAAAACGTTGGCTCCAGCCAAAACAAGTTCCCATGTTGACAGGCTCATTCCTTCCAGCCCTGGGGGGCGCGCGGCGTCCTGCAACCATTCGCTATTTCTAGCACAGAACTGATCCACTTCACATTTGAGCAGTTTTTCGTTTAACCCCAATGGTGAAGACATTCTGTCCCGCAATTGATGGCAAATTGGTAGGAGCGGCGAATCCGGGCATCCTTCGAAAAACATCGCATTGTATTTTCTCCCATCTCTAGCCACCAGATGTTTCACTTCAGTCCTCCAAAGATTTCTGGCCGTGGACCATTCATACTCCATGGTTCCGTCCTCGTCCGTGCATTTGACAATGCTGTCGTAATGGTTTGCTGTTGAACTTCGTCCAGAGAAGTCTCCAAAGTCATGATAGTACAGCCAGCATTGTTCCGAACGGCTCGCCTCGCTATTTCCGTATCGATAAATAGCGAGGTTGTGTACCACAACGATTTGTATGCTGAATAATTCGGTCATAGCAAGAATAGATTCCTCTCCTCCCCAACGTTGTCCTCGCTCGATTTCGTTGAGAGCCTGCTCAATTTGTTTAGAGCATTGCTCTCCCATTAGTATTCCTTCAGGATACAGGTATACTGCGTACTGACCTAGTTTTCTCCTCATGTGCATGACCACCAACCTTCTGCAATCTTTGATTGCATCTTGGTAAGCATCACCGAACGTATTGAAACCAAATAATTGGTGCAATAGTGCCCCGAACAAACATCCTCCGTCTCCCGCTATTTCTTCTACTTCAATTCGTTTGTTCATAGCCGTTAGGTCAACATTTTTTCTGTGATCCATACTGCTCAATTTGTACTTATCTTATTTGAGTTTCTTAGAACCAAAATCTTATAAAGATGATAACAGTTATAATAATAATATGTGATAATAACAATAACACTAATAGTAATAATAATGCCAATAATAATTCTTATAGGAATAATAATAACAATAGTAATAATAGTAACAGCAATAGTAATATCAATAATAGTTATATGATAATGATAATAATAATAATAATAATAATGATAACAATAATAATGTAATAATAATAACAATTGTTATGATTGTTATAATTATTATTAACAATATAATAATAATAATAATAATAATAATAATAATAAGAATAATAATAATAATTATAATAATAATAATAATAATAATAATAATAATAATAATAATAATAATAAAATAATAATAATAATAATAATCCGATTGCCCGGGGTAAGTGAAAGTTTCCAGCAATTTTTGCTGAGAAGTGCCCAAAACTCTATAATAATATTAATAATAGTAATAATTATATTTATGATAAGATAGATAATAATAATCAAATGAATGGTAATGATAATAATAAAAAATATCAATAGTAACAATCAGAAATCGTTTATTTTTTTAAAATTTGTAATCCGTACAGAACAGTGAGATTTTAATGAGTCCTGAATACGTCCCTGCACTCACCTTACATCCGACGACGTTGCTTTCGCTGTAACCGAGCCACGCAACACACCACTACTACTGCGCGCTCGCACTCGCAGCGGCTGCCTTCACCACACTATTGTCACCAGAATCTCTCAGCACGCCGGTGCTGTAGCTTCCACCACCATCAATCACCACACCACTGCTGCTAATACAGCCACCACCTCTACCTCCTTACACTGCAATTTCGCTCCGCTTCTCCTCACTATTTCTTTTTAAATTTCACTGTATTTTATTTTCACTTTCCTTCTGTCACCACTATGACATTCCGATTTGCAAATAAACGACCACGTTCTAGCGTTCTCGCGCTTTCCGGTTTTCCGCTCAAAATACGTCCGTACCGACCGGCGATCAACCAACGAGTTGAGGGCTAGTAAGTTTGAGAAGTGTGGCTTGAGCAAATTGAGATTGTGTAATCTCTCCGATGCCACGCACACTACTTCTACTACGCAAACATATCAAAGTATCTGCCGCCGGATTGAGCTACCAGATACATCCAGCAGGTCCCAAGTACACACAAGGCGCGGCGACCCTCCTCACCCTCTATCAAGCTATTTTCGTGTTCGTGATTTGTAAACGTTCCCAAACACCATCCCGTTCGGGGGAGCTCTCATTCATAATGATGTCCGCTCACTCCATAGAGCTTGCTGACGTTTATCCACCTCTCTCCCTCAAGCATACAGGCGGGATAGGATTTGTTTTCATCGGGAAACCTTTTCTGATGACAACAAATCCTATTCCGCCCCCACGTTTGAAAGAGAAAGGTGAATAAACGTCAGCAAGCTCTATACTCACTCGCATACTCGCATGTGCACAAGGTGTCCCGCCACAAATCATGGCCAGTGTGTGTGTAGCCAATATTTTCCACAAACACCTATTAACACATTCAGATTCATCCGCCACTCGGCCCTACATGTATTTGTGGTCCCAAA
Source organism: Aedes albopictus (assembly GCF_035046485.1). NCBI lineage: Eukaryota > Metazoa > Arthropoda > Insecta > Diptera > Culicidae > Aedes > Aedes albopictus. Next base: position 98,448,857 of record NC_085138.1, on the reverse strand, counting down.
TCACGTGTTTCAGTCCCATTATCGTTTTTTGCACGTCAAAAACACATCACTCACAATTGCGCGCTATGTCCAAGGCACGTTCATAAAAGTGCTCCATTTTAAAATACTGAATAGTTGGCAAAACACTTCCCGAACCACTAACGTGTTTTTCAATCAGAAGTACTTTTTAAAGAGGCCCTTGAAACTCATTCCCTCCCTCTGACACTACCCCATCAGAAACCTGTCTGACAAACTAAGGGCTGACCTATCTTGATTCCCTCTTTCCTCCTTGCAAAATGCATGTAGAAAAATCAGGCCAAACATGTCTAAAGGTCCTATCTGCAGAAGAGAGGCTCTCTTTGGTTTCCCTCTCTTTCGTTAATATCTCAGCTGTTTATTTGTATTATGATTGTCTCCTTGCATTGAACGATGGTCAAAACAATCGTCTTTTGATTTGTACTGCAAAAGTAGTTGAAAGGTGTACCATTACATTGCAATAATTGAAAGAGAAAGTGAACAAAGAGAGCCTCTCAAATGCAGATAGGACCTATTGAAATGTTTGGCCTGAAATGCTAATATTCCCGCATGACAGGCTTCTCCAGATACCGCCCTAAATCAACACTAACCCTTTACGTAGCTTATGGGTGAACCTTTTTATATTGCTGGCATGTTGCTGCGCCGCAACCTGCAGCCATACCTGCAGAGAGCGCATAAAGTACACGAATAGGACGGCTGGTACCACTACATTGCCGCTTCACACACTCATTTACCAATCGCCTCCCCTCCGTCATGGAGTGCACGACCAGCTGATAGCTCTCTCGGTCAGCGAATTCCGACACCACAGTGAGACCGACTCCCATCTAACGCCACTTAGATGATACTTGTTCAATTCTTTGGGGTTTTTTTTTTGATGAAATGATCAAAAACATAGGCCAGTACACAGACTACAAGTAATTCGCATTATTCTAAATGAAAACTCACGTAAGACAAAGACAAGAAGAAAGAAAGAAAAAGGAAATCGGTGCGACGTATCTCGGTTAATCACCGCTGAGTAGAGTCTGCTGAGAGTCAGTCCGACAGCGGTACCAACTCCCTTCCGTCCATTGGTGCACTCGGCTCTGTCACTCTCGTGAACATATACAAGTGCATATCTAAAGTGAGAGAGAAAGCCATTGGTAGACAATACCGCTTTCCCCAACCCCACCCCCCAAACACATTCGCCTTCGTCTCTCCCAACAAACCGCTCTGGGCAAATATGCAGGGTTGCCATTTGTCACAAAAAACCCAAAATACAGCTCACAGTCCACTTAAGTTTAACTGAGCAACTTAAGTGGAAAATACAGGAACAAACTCACCGGATATATGGGTTCTCCAAATCCAGAGTGCGGCCTCCACAACGTAGACAAACTGCTCATTTCCTCTTAGGCATCCGGCACCCGTCGACCATCACTGCATCGTTGCATTCCCATTGATTCCGATCTGACCTTTTTATTGATATTATTTTTTTCCCCCTCTTCTCTCTTCTCAATTTCATTTTTTCCCGTCATAACCACATCGAACTATTATTACTTTTAATTATATGGCTATTCACCAACAACCTCACTCATCACTTTTTTTTTTTCTTTTTCTGCACTCTTGATCGCACTACCACCACCAAATGCTCCGCGTTAGATGTGAACTGTGCGGGTGATGAAAAGTATGGCCCCCTTGCCAAGCTCGTTTCCTTCGCGGGGAAAAAACGCAAAAAAAAGCCCCAATCATCGCATAGAAGTATGATTTAAATTTCCTATTCACTGGCACGTTATTTAATTAATCACTTAAACCGTCGTTCACGCCAAATCAACTATAAAAAACACTAATTCCGGACCAAAACTCGCGACGCGAATAAAAACGTGACCACTCGTTGGCAGTGCTGCCAGAAACCTCCTTATATTACTTCTAGCCTTCGTGAGATTTTTTTGAGAAATGACAAAAAAAAACTTTTGACTTGAAGAAATCTTGACATCTTCGCCAATTTGGTTAAAAATTTGATCAGAAGTTTGTTTAAGAATTCGAATTAGTGCGATTAGCAACTCATCGACGCCCTCGTAATTGTCAACAAGTTGAATATATTGAAAGGAATGATTTTAGATGCACTATAAGCGAGTGATTGTAGATGTGTCGTGTAGATGTGGTGCTGTGAGTATTTATGAGTGTCTTTTTTGTATATTAAAAACCAGCGACATCCATGCACCATTGTTAATGGTAACGTAGCTAAGAGATTCATTGTCACTCCATAGGCCTATTTGTTCCAGGCACTTATTACTATTATTATTTCTTGACAAATTAAATAATTTTATAGTGAGCAACCCCGTGATTTTCCATAAAATTTTCTATTGTCATGATTACCGATCATTATTGGTTGCACTCCACTTAATTCCTTTAGAATTCCTAAGGTTAGAAATTAAACAAACATCTGAAGGTTTCTTATTCAACCACTTTTTTTTTTACCCAAGCCGAAATAAAACTGAACGGACGTGAAAATTCTAACACCCAAAGATTTCAAGACTGGAATTAAGTGCGTGGAGCTGATTACAGGAAACTCAATTGATAGGCAGGATTTTCTTCAAAACAAAAGCCAAATTCGAACTCCAGACTTGCTATGGTTTATTCATATCAAAAAGTATCTTGTAAAACTTTTTATTACTGTAAATGCACGTAGAATGAGGATGGATAATTCAATATTTTATGATAGGTGTTACAAGAACCAGCAAAAAAATACATTTGACAAGGAAAAGCAAAGGAGAATGAGTAGCAGTCGTAGCAGCATATATACTAAAACCACTTTGGTAATACACAGTGGTTTGAAATGGATCGTTTTTTTTTTGTCAAAAGGCTTCCTATATAAGGATCCTATCTAAACAGCATAGAAAATCAGGACATTTCATGTAATTTTTGAACATTAACAAAACTTATCCGATTTGTTAAGAATTTGGCCAAAATTAATCCAAAATGAGGACAGATCCTGCTAAATCAGCACGGATGGTGACCCTATTCATATAAGGTTTATATGCAATTCAGTATCATAATTTGCATTTTATTTTAACTAATTGTACCAAAATGGTAAATTTTTCCGAACTGGTTCATTATGCAACTGAAATGAGTTGCATAATGAAAAATAGTTGCAAAATGTACATTATGCAACTCATTTGAGTTGCATTATGAACATTATGCAACTCAAATGAGTTGTATAATGAAAAAATCATTGCATAAAATTTTGTATGTTACTCGTTGCAAAACTCGATTTTTTCAGCACTCTTCGTATTTATCCAACTCGGCAAGCCTCGTTGGATAAATGTACGACTCGTGCTGAAAAAATCAACTTTTTGCAACTCGTCACATAAATAACTATTAAGTTATCAAAAAATATATAAAATTTTAAAAGTTCCGAAGGTTCTCATAACTTTCCCAAGACTACTTGCGCTCAAGGGTTGAAAAAAAAGCTGTTATTTCTGCATTTTGTGCATGTAGTGTAGATTATGGCAGAAAATGAACGTCTCTTATAACTTTGATGCAAATATGTTACAGTGTTACGTACAATTTACAAAACCGTCATTCCAAACCGTTTCAGACCACTACGCATCCACAAAGCTTTATAAAAAATCAATAGCTTAAAATGCATGCGATTCCCAGTAATAGCACCCAATATTATATTACTGAACCGAGCCTTTTCATCACGCGTATCAAGCGACGAGAGCAAAATGAGTAGACAACGGAACAACGTTAAAAGCTTTTTGGCTTTGTCTTTCCGCTCCCCATAGATGGGCTGGAATCCCAGGATGAATGGAGCACATCATCATCACATTATCGATTGATAGTTGCGAGTACGTCTTCTTATTCTTTTTCTTGGCGTAACGTCCTCACTGGGACAAAGCCTGCTTCTCAGCTTTCACAGTTAGTAACTGGGTAATTCTCGCTGAGACCGCTGGCCGACCCAACTTTTTATTATTGTGAATAGTAGCTCTATCTTTTCTCTTTTCAACAACAATTCATTTTGAGGTGGTTTTTGGACAAGTTTTCGAGTAATAACGGTTTAAATGAGCCACCATTAGACCAAAATCGAGGGGTCTGCAAAAATGGTTGTTGCTCTAACTAACGGGGGATCCATCAATTTGAGTAATCAAATGCATTTTACTTATATTTTTAGCGAGGACTTTCAGAAAATCGGCACCTTCAACATTTTTGAAGACAAGGTGTAAATAGTGGGCCGGTCTCAGCGAGAGTTACCCAACTGAGAGTTGCCTCTGCCCAGGGCCGGATCAAAGGAGGGGGGAGGGCAGGGCCAGCCAATAATATTTTTCATTTTTTGATTGATCGTTATCTGAAAGTGACACGAATTACTTGATCAAGAAAATATATAATTTGATTTAAATTTGCAATCTTCAATTCAGTAACAAATTTTGAAAACGACGTACTGCCCATAACTGCATATTTGTAACATTTGCATATTTTGCTGGTATTGAGTTAATATCGGGGATCATCATCAAATCACAAGTGCTTTCGACCCCCTGAATAAAAAAATCAAGTTTGTTCTAGGATTTATGAAAAAAATACCAAGTAATTTTGTCTCATTGAGCAATGTGACCGCATAACAGTCACACTAGAAAAATAGATTGGCTTTAAAGCGTGACATCAATCATACTGAGGTTCGATTTATTTTTTGACAATTCCCCCAGCATACAGGAACTGCTTTAGAAAATTTGATTGCTATACGACTGATGACAAATTTATGAGAATTTTTTAAAATTTCGAATTATTCCTATACTATTCAAAGTTGCAACTTTGGGTTCCATTTTCTCCAATGCCTACTTTTGTCGAATGTTACTGTTATGCGGTTATGGGCAATGGTGTAGCATTGATTATACGTCGTTTTCAAAATTTGTTACTGAATTCTACAGTTTTTTTTTACATAATTGTTCTACGTTTCCGAGTTGTGAAACACTGAAAGAAATGTAACGAAAATACCAAATTTGATTGACACGGAAGAATCTCACCCAAATGGATAAATTGAAGATGAACCGATAATAAAATTGCGTTTATTCATGCATCACTCTCGAAAAAGGAAATCTCTTGGAGTTGTCGGTGCAGGATAAAAGAAAGAAAATTCATAATTGCAATTACGATCGAACGGAACCAGCCGACGACGACTCGATTGGCCTCAGAAGATGAAGAAAAAGCGCACCGAGAAGCCGAAGTGCAGCAGCAGCTCCGGCTATGCTCGATTTGCAACCACTCGCTGATGAGCAGTGAATGAGCAAGACAAAAAAAAACTGAATCGGAAATCTCAGAATAGAGCGGACCAATTTTCCATTCAGCAGACGTTCAATTGATCCCCCATTTTTTTTTTCGGTTGCTTCGAAACGATTGATGATTGTGTAGCAGAGCATCTGCCTTTGGCTAGATGCAGAAATATAGAAACGCGATAGTTGGAACCTAGCAGGAAGAGAAAGGAAGCACAAGCGAATGCCGTTACACAATCCCCTCCTACCAGTGCTGCTTTGGTCGTTGGTCGTTGCTGGTGATGGCGCGATGGTGATGATAAAGATTCACTCGATGAAATACGATTTGAATCAATTATCCTGATGGGGCTGGCGTCGGTTCCGGTAGGTTGGCGGTGCGCTTTGTAGTTGTTTTTTCGTTCTCTGTGAGTCCCTGGATGCTGGATAGTTTGATGGTGGTTGGTGGGCAGAGAGACCGACACTGTCGATTCGGACCGGTAGCACCAGACCAGCGGTATCTACTGATGAGCAAGGATATTATCCAGATCCTTCTTGTACGGACATCCCTCTGCAACTTCATTAGCCAGGCCTTTGATTAGCGAGCGATGATGGACGACTAAGCGGCCAAGGGATTCTGTTGGAGACAAGATGAAAAAAACCTAGGTAGATTAGGGTGCCCCAAAATTGGAAAAATCAGATGAAAAAATATGCAAAACTTGTATTGCTCAACAGCACAATTGTGCTGGTTCGTCACAAAAGTAGGAATAGGAGCAAGATTTTTAGCAAGAGTTGTACGTTTATCCATCATTCCCAATAAACATTATTGCTGTACAACACATGAATAAGTCGCTCTTAAGCTTGATTTTGAACATTTCGGCTGAATAAGCTGTTATTCACTCATCATTGTTACTTGGGTTACTACCTACTATTACAAAAAAAAAAAACACTTCAGTCATCCAACGAAACCCCTTTAAATGATCTTACCTAGAATTGTGGCTCGCAGTTTCAATTCAGGATTTTCCAAATGCAGAAACATGGTGGAGATAATCGGCTTAAGTGTGTCTTCCCAGCGGACACGTGCTGATGACTCGTCATCGCTGCTGCAGTCGGCCGATGCCGAATGCTGTAACCGGCCCAAACACCTGGCTGCCATTTCACGCACCTCACTACTCGGATCGTCCAACCGGGAAACGACGGCGTATGCAATTAGCTTCAGATTTTCGAAATCTAACGCACCCATTGCTAGTAGCGTTCTCAGCGCGTAGGCACGTGTTGCAATGCTGTTATCCTCAATTAGACTGGCTAGCGTTTTCAGTTCCATGGATAGCAATGTAATGAACTGGGGAAGGAGGGAAATGTACTTTTTTTAGATTACTGGGACCATCATGTGGGTTGATACTGCACAAAACCATTCAAAATGTTATATTTGTAATGGCGCAACGTCAAACATACTTTTATAACAATTTTTTGAAGCAGTTTCTGAAAATTATAGAGGAAAATAAGAAAGAATTTCATAAGAGAAATGCCGGAAAAACTTCTGGACAATACTCTCAAGAAATTTACAGTATGTATTTTGTTGCAGTTAGTTTTATAGAGCAATTATTTGTACCGAAAAGCGTAAATTTGTTCAAGTGTTAAACAAACATCAAAGGAAAACAATTTCTAGGCATCCCTAAATTGTTTGAAAAGCGAAGCAAAGGAAGAATTTTCTTGATATCGTCGTGACGTGTCGTGCCAGCAAAAGACTTCCGCCAAAAACGAACGAGCACCACAAGTGGCAAAGCCTCGACAACGATAAGGGTGCTATTACACTCTTTGCCCAGACGCCAAATATTTGACCACTTTTGACAGATAAATTTTGGCAGGTTGTTTGGCTCTGTTTGTCCCTATTCGTTTTTCGAGAGTGACAAATATTTTTGTTTGCCAGGTACACCTTGGTCAAAATTTAACTGTCAAAAGTGGTCAAATATTTGGCATTGGTCAAAGAGTGTCATACTAGCTTAAGTTGAGCTATATGAACTAGAGTTAAGAAACAGTAGGGACAGGTAGGCTCTTTGCAAATCAGAGCAATAAAGCAACTTTGTTATGACAAATTGAGTTCGGGCTGCAGTTTGTTGTTTCCGGCATTCTCGCATCCCTAATTGACGGGAGAGAGATTTTTGAGTAACATTGGCGCCCAACTAAAAAACCCATTAGTAATTTGTAAACCGTTTGTGGCTGAAGTTATAATAGTTCTGGCTTGCGTATTTTTGGCTCATTTAGAAGACTTTGATCATGGATTTTGATTCGGTGCATTTGAGTGAAGAGGAACTCAATTTTGAGTTGGCATTGAGACATATTACTGGTCTAGGTCTAACTACCCGCCGAAACAAATGTAATCGGTTACGGGAAGTTATGGCAGAAGACACGACTTTGGGACGTACATATCCAGCTTCAACACATGTGATGGATGATGTCACGAATATTGAAACTTGTCAGTCGCAAATCAAATTTCTTCTCCCAGCCTTGGAAGCTGCAAAGAGAAAGAAAGACGTGGGTTTTCTCAAATACTCAGTCTCACGATTACAACATTATTTGAACCGACTAGCGCGAATTGGGTCTCCCCCGCAACACCTACAAGAAGCGAATCGGGTGCTCAAAGTGTTAATTAGTTCCACACTATAAGATATTCTGAACGCATTAGATCCAACGTCTGTCAACTCCGCGAGTGGAGTGAATAACAACAGAGTGCCAACGACAGTGACTACAGTGAAAGTGAACACAGGTGCCGTGCGCAGAATATATCCAAACCGACAAGCATCCAACACCGCAGATGCAGCACTACAACAAACTCCAAGGCGAAGCGATGTAGAGTGTGGAGCAGCTGATTCTAGCTCGGTACGCCGAAGTTTGATAGATCACCTGGGAGAAACAGATTTGGCTGAGACACCAGTGACACGAAATGAAGACAGAGAGGGAGGTCAACCGCAAGGCACTCCGCTTGGACTCGTCGGATTACCTATCGCATCGTCTTCAACATCAAAATCCAGAGGAAGAGGGCGAGGAACTACAGTTAACCTCGGAAGTGGCACTCGGAGGGATGTCAGAACGTGGTGTGATCCTCAAGATCGACGAAATACGCACAACAATCAAGACATACCGCCTCCATCGTACCACACAACCGAACCTTTGCAGGACATTGAACAATCCAGGGAATACAACCGCCTTAGAGATGAACTACTAAACATTCTGTTACGGCAGGAGCGCACACGAACGGAATGCGCCAGGAATCCAAAAGCAATACATAACTGGCCATTCCGATTCAGAGGCGAAAAGGACACGACTACGCTTAACACGTTCTTGGACCGGGTAGAATGTTTCGCACAGTCGGAAGGCGTATCTGACGACGTACTGTTGAGATCCATAAAGCATTTGCTACAAGACGATGCTCTCGATTGGTACGGTCGGGTCTTCAACGAAGGAGCTTTACTTACGTGGAATGACTTCAAAGATCGGATCAGACAGGAATTCCTACCCAGCAGCTATGCACAGATGTTACGAGTAGAGGCGTGTTTTTGCTTTCAAGGTGCTGCTGAGTCCTTTGCAAAATTCTACCGAGACATATCGGCACTATTCCGGTTTGTAACGCCTCCAATGTCCGAGGAGGAACGATACTTCATACTAAAGAAGAATATAAACACGGAATATGCTTCTATTGTGGCAGCCGCCCGTCCAAGGTCTTTACAAGAAATGGTGGAGGTCTGTAACGGGTTTGACGAGACTAGAATGTTGCTGAATCGTCAGCGCAGATTACCCTTGCCACAAAATACACTACTGGAACCGAATTACGCGACACCCAGCACAATCCAGCGACAGGCACAACAGCCCACGAGATTTGGGCGGGTTCATGCGTTGGAGAGCTATCAGGAAAGCCTAGTACCAGATGTAAGTCAAGATCGTCCGGGATGCTCACAACTGGAGGAAGATAGCTGCATTCAGCAATTGGAGAGCCTAATACAGCAGGTCAACGCAATAAAAGTACGTTTCGATCGTAAAGAGCAGCTTCGTCGTCCGCAGCCATCACGTCCTTCATCAGAACCATCGAATTCACAATCGGGTCAGTCAATCCTACAAAAATATCAACAGCAGCGGGAGCAGGTGCAGTTGGCAATTGAACGATCCTTAGAAGGAGAGCAACGACGAGCTTTGTCATGCTGGAATTGCGATGCAGAAGGTCACAGGTTCATGGACTGTGATAAACCGCAAGCCATGTTCTTCTGTTATCGCTGTGGCCAGAAAGGTTACTCATTGCGGAATTGTCCCACATGCGCACCAAATCAGGGAAACGGTCAGGCGGGGAACCAGCAATAGCCGAGAAGCAAGTTCCTTCCCCAAATCTCTATGATGCCTCGGACTTTCCAGAACTCAATCAAATAAATTCGATAATCATCAACACCGAAAACGACAACAGGCCGCACGCAGTAATAACAATTCTCGGGAAGCAATTGACCGGACTACTAGACAGCGGTGCCAACTGCTCGCTGTTGGGAGGACAACATCTGAAGATCATCGACGACCTACATTTACGGAAAGGAGCAGTAAAAGGAGGAGTGCAAACGGCGGATTGAACTAGACACGAAATCACCGAATTTGGCAACTTACCAATCGCTTATAATGGACGGAATAAGACCCTACTGGTGTTGTTAGTACCTTCAATGCCAAGTTGTGTAATCCTAGGGATGAACTTCTGGCAGAAATTTGGCGTCCGTACAGTGTGCGAGGCATTAGAAATGATTGTCCAGGAAGAGAAGCAGAACGAGGAACCAATGAGGCAGCTAACGGAAGAGCAGCAAGAACAATTAGATCAGGTTGTCGCATCGTTTCCGATCAGCGTCGAAGGCAGGATAGGCAGAACAAGCATGTATGAGCATCGAATCAACATTGGAGAAGCGAAGCCGAGAAAACAAAGAGTGTATCACATGTCGAAATACGTGCTGGATGAGGTAAACAAAGAAGTGGACCGCATGAAATCCCTAGACGTTATTGAAGAAGCTATGTTTTCTCCGTGGAATAATCCGCTCGTCGCAGTAAAAAAGAAGACGGGACAGTACAGAGTCTGCTTAGATGCAAGGCATCTCAACTCGGTCATGGTTAATGAGGCGCACCCGATACCGCAAATCTCGTCGATCATAAGCAATCTCGGTGGTTGTCGCTACATCTCCTCGATTGATCTCAAAGATGCCTTCTGGCAGCTACCGTTGGAAGAATCCTCAAGGCCCATGCCAGCATTCACGGTTCCAGGACGGGGCCACTTTCAGTTTAAAGTCGTATACGAGGTAAAAGGTAAAAGGTATACCTTTTGGACTTTGCACTGCAAGTCTAGCGCTGGCTCGCCTGATGACGCATATATTTGCAGACTTAGAACCGTATGTATTCCACTACTTGGATGACATAATCATTTGTTCTCGTACATTTGAGGAGCATCTAAGACTGTTGAAGGAAGTCGCCGCACGATTACGTAGAGCCAACCTAACGATCTCACAAGAAAAATCGAAGTTCTGTAGGAAAGAGTTGAAGTATTTGGGTTACGTACTGAACGAAAACGGATGGATGGTAGATCCAGAGAAGATCTCTTGCATAGTGGATTTTCCGAGGCCGCAAACCAGAAGAGAAGTGCAGAGATTTCTGGGATTGTATAATTGGTATAGGAGATTTATCGAAAACTTTTCCGGAATAGCGGTCCCGTTGACCGAACTTACAAACACGAAAGCAAAATTCCGTTGGACATCGCAGGTCGAAGATTCGTTCGTCAAACTCAAATCAATGCTCGTCTCAGCTCCGGTTCTGGCAATGCCGGACTATTCGCGTCCGTTTTCAATAGCATGTGACGCGAGTGACGTGGCAATAGGAGCCGTGTTGACACAGGAATTCGAGGGAGAAGAACACCCCATCGGTTACTTTTCTCAAAAACTATCCGCCTCAGAACGGAACTACTCAGTAACAGAACGAGAATGTCTGGCGGTTATTCGAGCAATAGAAAAGTTCCGAGGGTATGTTGAAGGAGTCAAATTCACGGTTTTCTGTGACCATTCGGCACTCTCTTATCTACGATAAATAAAAAACCCAACAGCCCTCATGTGCAGGTGGATTTTAAGATTGAATGCGTTCGATTTTGAAATCAAGTAGGGTATCGCGCCACTTGGGCGGTGGCTTCTATATTCGTCTGTTTTCCACTATAACTCAGTCAATTTTGAACCAATCGACTTGAAATGTTGTACACGGGTAGATACTATACTTATCTCACCACATTTCAAAAGTTGTGTCAATTGGTTCAAATTTGACTGAGTTATAGTGGAAAACAGACGAATATAGAAGCCACCGCCCAAGTGGCGCGGTTCCCTACCGGAAAGGATCTCACAACATTATCCCCGATGCGCTTTCTAGAATTGCAGCTTCAATTGTGTACGACTCACAAAACACGGGCGATAGCTGGTATGGCAGATTGAAAGACAGCGTTGAGAAACATCAGGACCAGTTCCCAGACTTTCGCAGCGTCAACGGAGAAATCTACAAGAACTGTCGCTGCACGGATGAGCTGGGGTTCACTACGCACAAGTGGAAGAAGGTGCTACCAGTGAAAGAACAAGTAGAAGCAATCAGCAGATTCCATGATGCAACAACTGGAGCTCACCTAGGATTCGAGAAGACATGGCGCAAGGTGCAAACATACTTCTATTGGCCAAAGATGCGGCAGGACGTCGGAAAATACGTAAGATCCTGCTCAACATGCAAGGCAAGCAAAGCTCCTACAGGAACAATGAGGCCTACGATGGGCAATACGAAACCGGCCAAACTCCCTTGGGAGCTGATCTCGTTGGATTTTGTGGGACCCCTAACGCGCTCGACAGCAGAAAAAAAAGGTGATTTTGGTAGCAGTCGACTGGGTCACAAAGTACGTCATCGCACACCCCATGCGTAGCGCAGATTCGACGAAAATGGTCAACTTTCTGGAGAATGAAGCGTTTCTACGATTTTCTCGGCCAAGGATAGTTCTCTCCGACAATGGCAAACAGTTTTTGTCCGCAGCGTTTCGATCATTGTTGGCGCGTCACCAAATCGAGCATATGACGACTGCTTACTACTGCCCGATGGTTAACAATGCAGAACGGGTGAACAGAGTGTTAGTGGCGTGCATTCGTGCATTATTGAAGAAAGAGCACAAGGCATGGGATGAAAATTTGCCAGCAATTGTAGCCGCCATCAACAGCGCAAAACACGACTCTTTTGCAAATCAGAGCAATAAAGCAACTTTGTTATGACAAATTGAGTTCGGGCTGCAGTTTGTTGTTTCCGTCATTCTCGCATCCCTAATTGACGGGAGAGAGATTTTTGAGTAACAATTTATAAATTTGTAAAATAATGGAAATCGAAAATGTTAGTTAGATTCTCGAAATCTCTCTCTCTCTTCTTGGCGTAACGTCCTCATTGGGACAAAGCCTGCTTCTCAGCTTAGTGTTCTATGAGCACTTCCACAGTTATTAACTGAGAGCTTCCTCTGCCAATGACCATTTTGCATGCGTATATCGTGTGACAGGCACGAAGATACTCTATGCCCAAGGAAGTCAAGGAAATTTCCTTTACGAAAAGATCCTGGAGCGACCGGGAATCGAACCCGTCACCCTCAGCATGGTCATGCTGAATACCCGTGCGTTTACCGCCTCGGCTATATGGGCCCCTAGATTCTCGAAATCTTTCCGGCAAATTTGTGTAATTTTGAGGGAATTTATTGTGAAATATATGATACAATTCCTAGAAATACCTATTCATTGCGAAAATTAATAAGAAAGGTATTCCTAAGAAGATTCAGAAGAAGAATTACTGAAAGGTTGCCCGAAAACTGTTTCCTTCGTGAAAAGCCGGAATTTCGAGAAGAATTCTGGATAAGGTGTTTTGAAATAGTCCATAAAAAGATAAATGGAGGATTATATTTTTATGATGTTTTTAAGTTACCTCCTAGATAACATTCTGGCTATAATCCTTAGGAGTTTTCCTATTTGCTATTTATACCTACTAGTAGAAACAATGTATTATGAAATTTCTTGAATGGCACAATCTTTCTCGGATAAGCATATAAAAATGCATGTGTTCATATTGCTCTCACAGCTGTGTTATGTCGCCACTCTTGGAACCATAAAAACGTACTTACCTTCATATAGACGCTGATTGACGTCTAATATTGTCCCTGAGTGTTTAGCAGGAAAGAGTCAAGAGAAACAAGATATTTTAATAATGTACTTACAATTCCATTTTCCGCCCCTTGCGACATAGAACAGAGGCAAGCTGTTGCCATTGAGCGCACCGATTCAGCACTGCGACCAGCGGCCCACACCAAGTAAGGCGAAATGAGATCTGGAAAATAAGAAAGAGTAGCAGCGGAAATCATTACGTTAGTCTGTTGCATTAAGCTAAAACTACAGTGTTTTATCAGCGTAGAACCGTAAGTGTAGGGACTCATAATTGTTCATTATTCTATTATTATATTCTAAACAATGCGTTTTGCCTCGTATCTTCTCGAGCACAAATCTGAAGATCTGGCATACGATTTCAAGCTTAATTTTACAAAACACCGTATGTCGCAAATGTAAACAAATCAAATTTTGATGTAAATGCATACAGTGATACGGATTCTATGTGTAGAGTGCCTTCTTTTCGTCAATAAGCATTCCAAAAGTGTACAACAATTAAAATTGAAAACACCTTATGTAACAGTATATTGGAACCCTATTTTTGTTACATAGGGTAGTAATACCACAATACCCTATTTACCATTTTGATGGTATCATAGCAAACTGCGACATACGGTCTTTTGGTGCCACCTTTTTCTGGTGCTAGAAGGAACCACAGTAAGTACCGCTGTCCTGCAACTGCATGTTCCTACATAGTATATGATGCATGTGACCATAATTCAAGTACTGACATCATTACTGTTTATTCTATACATTAATGACATGAAAAAGGGCATTACATTTTGCGACATTAACTTATTTGCTGACGACACTGTATTATTTATTGGTGATAAAAATCCATCTACCGCTATTATGAAGATGAGAGCGGATAATACAAAGTTGACCAAATGGCTAAAGTTTAAAAAAATGAAATTAAATGTACAAAAGACAAAATCAATGGTTATATCTAATAAAAAACAGATCAACCCAGAGGAACTGACACTTGTGATTGACGGATCTGCCATTGAAAGAGTAGAAGTATTTAAATATTTGGGAGTCCTAATTGACCACAGATTAACGTTCAGTAAACACATAGATAATTTAATAAAGAAAATGGCTAAGAAATACGGTATGTTAGTACGTCTGAAAAGTCAGTTAACATTTTGGAGTAAACTGTTTTTATATAAATCATTAGTTGCGCCACACATTGATTACTGCTCCTCAGTTTTGTTTCTTGCAAGTGACACACATCTAAGTAGACTTCAAAAATTGCAGAATAAGTTCATGAGGTTCATTTTAAACTGTAGTAAGTATACCCCAATTCGGACTATGTTAGATACCTTATAATGGCAATCTGTCAAACAACGAATTATTTATAATTTGTAATTTGTTTGAAGTATGTTCATTCGTATTAAAGCTATCGTCAAATACAGACCTTCTTTAGTTCATTGCGTTACTCATTACCAAGAGGTTTTGGACCCAGGATTACGCAAATGGCAAACAGCGGAAATACGATGATTGAGAGGCTGATTGGCAGAGAGAACTGGACGACCTGGCGTTTCGCTGTCCAGACGTACCTCGAAGTAGAAGATTTATGGGAAGCGGTCGAGCCCAAGAAAAAGGACGATGGAACCTTGGAAGCTGTTGATCCGGTGAAGGACAAGAAGGCTAGAGGGAAAATCATTTTATTCTTGGAACCGGAGAACTACTACCATGTTCGAGATGCAACCACAGCTCGGGAAGTTTGGCAGAAGTTGACCAGCGCGTTTGAAGAGTCAGGACTCACCCGCAAAGTTGGATTACTGTACAAGCTTATAAGAACCGACCTGGAATCTTGCGGATCAATGGAGAGTTACGCTAACCGGATGATATCTACTTGCTATCAACTAAACGAAATAGGATTTCAAATTCCGTAACGGTTCGTTGGAGTTTTACTGTTGGCTGGACTTCCGGAGCGATACCTCAAGAACTCAGGAATGAAGATTACCGGCGATTCCGTGAAGACCATCCTGTTACAGGAGGAGCTGTCCCCGAGCGAAAAACTGGCGTTCGTTGCTAGAGACCGAGGTGAAAAATTTCATGGCCGTAACCAAGGTAATCAACACCCGAAAAAAACAATCCAATCAACCGAAAGGCCCCAAGTGCAGGAAGTGCGGAAAATTTGGGCATATCGCAAAGACGGAAGAAATGAAAAGAAGGCTGACGCATTCTGTACGGTATTATCGACGGTTGGAATTTCTGATGACGAATGGTACCTGGACTCAGGAGCTACGAAACACCTAACGAAGAATTTTGAATTGCTAGAAGACGTAAAGCGCTCTGGCGGAACGGTAGTAGCAGCGAACAAAGGTTCAATGCGGATCGAAGCTACTGGAACGGCGAAGTTATATCCTGAATGTCGTGAAGATGGAGAATCGATCGCGGTTCATGATGTCCAGTACATTCCTGATCTTTCAACAAAACTTGCTGTCCGTTATTCAAATCGTGAAGAAAGGATATACCGTTACATTCAAAAGCGAAGGTTATGAAATCAGAAACAGGGACAACAAGCTCGTGGCTACAGGAGTAATCAAAAACGATTTGTTCATGGTAAGTCAAACTGTTCCGGCCGGCAAAGCAATGCTTAGTTCAACTGGAGCGACATTGGACACCTGGCATCGACGACTCGGACACCTGAGCATGCAGAACGTGAAGCGGCTTGCAGGTGGAATTGTGAATGGAGTTCAAATTAGGAGCGGAAGTACTGGAGATTGTCACATTTGTCCGATGGGGAAGCAGACGAAGCTGCCATTCAGTAAGCAGGGATCAAGAGCCACCGATGTTCTCGAAATTGTTCATACCGACATTGCTGGACCAATGGAAGAATCGTCGCTTGGAGGAAGCCGCTACTATATCACGTTTGTAGATGATAAATCCCGCCGAATGTTCGTGTATTTTCTGAAATCCAAATCCCAAGATGAAGTTCTGGACAGTTTCAAACAATTCCATGCGTTAGCTGAACGTCAGACTGGCCGCCGGTTGAAAACGTTGCGCAGCGATAATGGTAAGGAATATGTTAACGGATTATTTCAGCAGTACTTGAAGCAGGCAGGAATTAGGCATCAGACCACAAACAATTATACTCCCGAACAAAACGGTTTGGCGGAGCGCGCAAATCGGACCATTGTGGAGAAGGCGCGGTGCATGTTATTTGATGCCAAATTATCGAAGTCGTTTTGGGCGGAGGCAGTAGCTGCTGCGGTTTATATTGTGAATCGATTTTCAACTCGTGGACATGATCTGACCCCGGATGAAGTATGGACTGGCAGGAAACCCGATCTTTCGCTCATCCGTGTATTTGGTACGAAGGCTATGGTGCAAGTACCAAAAATGAAACGTAGAAAGTGGGATCCGAAGTTACGTGAATGTATGCTGATTGGTTACGAGGAGGACACCAAAGGTTACCGTCTGTATGATCGCAGGACGAAATGTATTTTCAAGAGTCGTGAAGTGATTTTCATCGATGAGGCTGGACCGGAGCAATGCCAACAAGGACGTCCGGATAAGAAGGCAACAATGATTTCGTTGGAATACGCCGAAGCTCCAATGAATGTCCAGGATGCTAATCCACCCGAGGATCGTGTTGGTTTACCTGAAGTCGATCAAACAGTTACCCAAGATCTTGGACGTGGAGAATCTGAAACTGAAGATGAATACGAAGATACTAGTGAAGGCAATACATCCACAAACACGCTGACAGAAGTGACCGTGCTCCCTCCGCGACAAAATTCAAATCCGTCTTGGTCACGGACGTTGAGGCGCAGCGGACGGGAGCACAATCTCCCCGGCAAGTATAAAGATTTTACAGTTAACCCGTTTCGGTCCTAGTTGGGAATTTAATTTCGAAAAATTCATTCATTTTCATTTTCCAACCGATTTTTTCGAAATTTTGATGGAACATCGCGCTACATCTCTAGTTGTATGGAAAAATATTAAAATGGTATGTTGGTCTTTGGGGTCTGAGTTATTGAAGGGGTTATATGGGTCAAATCGGGTCAAAAATGGACCAACTTCCTTTTAACCACTGATTACTTTAAAAAAACACATGCAATATGATTGCAAACATGTTCAATTATCTTTTTATTATTACAGACGCATAGTTTGAGTAAATTGGGATTGACTGGTTTTGGTTCCGGATGTTCCGAGTCGCGTTTGGGGTGCGTTCGGAGGACACTTCTCACACGTTCCCTACACCTGACATTTTTTCTCGCATGATTCTAAAAACAGGCTTGTCATGATTCATTCTTCATAATTTTGTATACTAAGTATGTTGAAGGAATATTCAAAGGTTTTTTTTTGACATATTGGCCGCCATCCCGGATGTTCCGGGAACCTGGAACCACCCGGGGAAGTGGCCATTTTCCAAATTGTTATGAAACATGGATTGCGACATATCAATCTTTATGATTTTGCAAAACAAGTGTGCTAGAGTAGAATTCAGAGGTTGTTGGACATATTGGTCATCATCACGGATGTTCCGGGAACCTGGAACCACCCGGGGAAGTGGCCATTTTCCAAATTGTTATGAAACATGGCTTGCGACATATCAATCGTCATGATTTTGCAAAACAAGTATGTTAGAGGAGAATTCAGAGGTTTTTGGACATATTGGCCACAATTCCGGATGTTCCGGGAACCTGGAATCACCCGGGGAAGTGGCCATTTTCCAAACAGTTATGAAACATGGCTTGCGACATATCAATCTTCATGATTTTGCAAAACAAGTATGGTAGATGAGAATTTAGAGGTTTTTGGACATATTGGCCACCGTTCCGGATGTTCCAGGAACCTGGAACCACCTGGGGAAGTGGTCATTTTCCAAACAAATATGAAATAAGGCATGCGACATATCAATCTTCATGATTTTGCAAAAAAAGCATGTTAGAGTAGAATTCTGAGGTTTCCCGACATATTGGCCACAATTCCGTATGTTCCAGGAACCTGGAACCACCCGGGGAAGTGGCCATTTTCCAAACAGTTATGAAATATGGCTTGCGACATATCAATCTTCATGGTTTTTGCAAAACAAGTATGTTAGAGTAGAATTCAAAGGTTTTTGGACATATTGGCCGCCATCCCGGATGTTCCGGGAATCTGAAACTATCCGGGGAAGTGGCCATTTTCCAAACAGTTATGGAACAAGGCTTGTGACATATCAATCTTCATGATTTTGCAAAACAAATATGTTAGAGTAGAATTCAAAGGTTTTGGACATATTGGCCACCATCTTGGATGTTCCGGGAATCTGCGTCCACCGAGGCAAGTGGTCATTTCCCTAAACAGTTATGCAACATGGCTTGCGACATATCAGTCTTCATGATTTTGCAAATTATGTAGGTTAGAGGAGAATTCAGATGGTTGTGGACATATTGGATAATACTCCAGATGATCTGGAAACTTGCAGCCATCCAAGGAAGTGGCCACCCAAGTAACAATTCAGAATCATTAATAAACATGCCAGTTGATTAAATGTTCCACAAAGGCGCCGACAGTTGAACAAGAGTATGTGTTGAACCAAATGGCGAATAAATGTTTCATGCAGTGGAAACTGCACGTTTGTTAAATATATTTCTGCTCATTGAATAACTAATCGTACAGAAGTTTAAAGACAGTTGCTTACGTATTCACATCATCTGTCTAATAATGCTCTAATAATGATAGAATACAAGCTGCTTCCGACGTATTAGATGCCGTTATTACACATATGATCTACAATGGAACAAGTAGTTTATCTCAAGTTTAACAACTATTGCTTGATCATTTTATTCAACTACAATAATATAGCTTAACAACAAGATGTAATCAGGTTTCTTTAGAACATATGTTACGCTTTTATTCAATTAATGTTTATTAGCAGTGGAACTGTGTTGCTTAATTATCGTTGTTCGCCATGCTCCCATTTGTAAACACGATTGCTGATTGGGAATCTAACAAGAGCGTCTGCGGCTACCAGCTTCAACACCAAATAAATATCTAGCAGCAGCTCCAAATATTACACTTTCAAAATTGTTCTGACTCACCTTTTGTACTACACGCTCCAACGACAGCAAAACCGCCAACAGAAACACTGAAAATGACAGATGAAGTGGCTCCTGGGCGGCTGGTATTTACGACTAGAATACCCACTTTGGTGCTACCCGTCAAACCGGGATCAGCTTCCAAATGATCCAATTTCACGGCTGCTTGGGCACCAGCGTTACTCCTTTCTTTCCTTCCGATACACAACAGGAGCGGAAAAAATAAGCTAAGTTCACTTGTTTAGGCGCACAAACAAAAAAAAAAGTTCAAAGGATTACCAAACTTACAACACAACACCGTGAAAGACTGACGGACTGACAAATATATCAGCATACATGCCTTATGATTAAACGTTGCGGTTACAATTATTCAAACATTGATCAGCTTCAATGTTTATGAGGACAATTTGGTGGATAAAATACTTAAGCAATGTTTAAACAACATATGAACGGCAATGCACTAGACTCAGTAACTAAATATTTATATACTGGCTTCAAATCTGCCGATTCATGTAATTCAGATTGAGGCAGACCGAATGCAGACGACTGTCAATCAAAAGGTCCGGAGTTCAAGTCTTTCCACCGATGTGATTTGTTCCATTAAAATGAAATTAAAAAGGTGATGTTGAAGGTATAAGATCAGAATGAAATATTTAAGATTAAAGACAAATGCAGAAATATGGAAAGCAAAATTATTTTTGCCATTTTATTGTTACAATGATATTGAAGAAACGTTTAAAAAACGTTGTTGAGGCAGTTATAAAATCATATCTATTAATAGAAATGAAATCCTTATGAGATACGTCAAAACACCAGCTTGTTTTGATTGTATTATGGTGGAATAAATTTCGAAGAAAGCTTGTTATTACGCACTTTGCTGCTAATGCTTCTTAAGCCATTCTTAAACGATTAAACAAATAGCGTCAATCAACGATGTTTAATAAACGTTGAAGAAAAGTTTAAGATATTTGTGTAAATAGCTGATGGTTCTAACGTTGAACAAGAGTTTAACAACCGATGTACGATCATTGAATAAACATTCATTTCATCGTGCTTATAGAACTGTTGATGTTGAATAGATTCTCATTTTTGGGCGAACAAGAGTTGAAGAATAGTTTTATTACAAAATTATTCAAGTATAATACGACTAGCAGCTTAATAACATTGGTTTAAGAAACATTTCTTCAAGCAAAAATTGTTTCTTGGGCATTTTCCCGGAACATCCAGATATGGTTGCCAATATGTCCAAAAACCTCTAAACTCCACTCTTACATATTTGTTTCGCAAAATCATGAAGATTGATATGTCGCAAGCCATGTTTCATAATTGTTATGGAAATGGCCACTTCCCCGGGTGGTTCCAGGTTCCCGGAACATCCGAAATTGTGGTCAATACGTCCAAAAATCTTCGAATTCTACTCTAACATACTTGTTTTGCAAAATCATGAAGACTGATATGTCTCAAGCCATGTTGCGTAACTGTTTGAGGAAATGACCACTTCCCTGGGTGGTTCCAGATTCCCGGATCATCCAAGATGGTGGCCAATATGTCCAAAAACCTTTGAATTCTACTCTAACATATTTGTTTTGCAAAATCGAGAAGATTGATATGTCGCAAGCCTTGTTTCATAACTGTTTGGGAAATGGCCACTTCTCCGGGTTGTTCCAGGTTCCAGGAACATCCAAGATGGTGGCCAATATGTCCAAAAACCTCTGAATTCTCCTCTAACATATTTATTTTGAAAAATCATGAAGATTGATATGTCACAATCCTTGTTTCATAACTGTTTGGAAAATGGCCACTTCCCCGGATAGTTTCAAATTCCCGGAACATCTGGGATGGCAGCCAATATGTCCAAAAACCTTTGAATTCTACTCTAACATACTTGTTTTGCAAAATCGAGAAGATTGATATGTCGCAAGCCATGTTTCATAACTGTTTGGAAAATGGCCACTACCCCGGGTGATTCCAGGTTCCCGGAACATCCGGGATGGCGGCCAATATGTCAAAAAAAAAACTTTTGAATATTCCTTCAACATACTTAGTATACAGAATTATGAAGAATGAATCATGACAAGCCTGTCAGGTGTAGGGAACGTGTGAGAAGTGTCCTCCGAACGCACCCCAAACGCGACTCGGAACATCCGGAACCAAAACCAGACAATCCCAATTTACTCAAACTATGCGTCTGTAATAATAAAAAGATAATTGAACATGTTTGCAATCATATTTTATGTGTTTTTTAAAGTAATCAGTGGTTAAAAGGAAGTTGGTCCATTTTTGACCCGATTTGACCCATATAACCCCTTCAATAACTCAGACCTCAAGGACCAAAATACCATTTTAATATTTTTCCATACAACTAGAGATGTAGCGCAATGTTCGTTCAAAATTTCGAAAAAATCGGTTGGAAAATTAAGTCACAGTGATTTTTTGAAATTAAATTCCCAACTAGGACCGAAACGGGTTAATTGCAAAGGGCTTCCGGCTTCCAACATTTCACAGGTCCGCGACGATGAATCCAGTGTTTTCGAAGGCTTTGATGATGACGATGTGCGTCCGGTGGTGTGGCTACCACTGATGGACAGGACAATCTTCCTAGATCCTACAATGAAGCGATGTCATCACCCGATGTGGAAAACTGGAGAGCGGCTATGGAGGAGGAGATGAATTCAATTCAAACTAACCGAACGTGGACATTGGAAGATTTACCAAATGGTCGGAAAGCTGTTGGCTGTAAATGGGTATTCGCAATCAAACGTGATGCGGCTGGTCAAATACTTCGCTATAAAGCTCGCTTAGTTGCCCAAGGTTTTAGTCAGCAGTTTGGAACTGACTATTACGAAGTGTTTGCACCTGTTGTTCGACAAACCACTTTCCGCACACTGATGGCTGTTGCAGCAAAAGAACGCATGATGGTTAAGCAGTATGACATCAAGACCGCCTTCCTCAACGGCGATCTCGAGGAGGAGATTTATATGAAGCAGCCACGTGGATTTGTCTCTGGAGGTAACGAAGCCAAAGTATGCAGATTACGGAAGAGTTTGTACGGACTTAAGCAGGCGGCTAGATCCTGGAATCACAAGCTACATCAAGCACTCGTCGAGCAAGGTTTTGAGAAGTGTAAGTCAGATCCATGTCTGTACCGGAAACGCACGCACGGTTCCTGGTGTTATGTGCTGATATACGTGGATGATATTATTGTGGCAAGCAAGAATAGTACGATGCTAGAAGCGGTCACAACATCACTCAGGCAATCGTTCGAGATCAGCGAGATGGGAGAAATTCATCACTACCTCGGCATGGAAGTTGAGAAAAATGAAGACGGAGATTATTTCCTTAGTCAGCGAAGGTACATCAATGATATTATAGTTTCGAGCGGAATAAAGGAAGCAAAGGAATCTAATATTCCATTGGATCCTGGATACGTTACCACGGAAAGTGAAAGTGAACCATTACCAGACAATTAGGAATATCAGAAGATCATCGGAAAGCTACTATATGTTTCTGTTAACACAAGGCCGGATATTTCGACTGCTGTATCTATACTGAGCAGAAACTCAAGCCGACCAACTCAAGAGGATTGGATTGAACTCAAACGTGTTATCCGGTATCTCAAAGGCAACAAAAACTACCGTTTGCGTTTAAGCAACATGTCTGGACCTGAAGGGATCGTAGGTTATTCGGATGCAGATTGGGCCGAAAATAGGAAGGATAGAAAATCGAATAGCGGATATGTATTCAAGATAAACGGAGGAACAATAAGCTGGGCCTGTAGGAAGCAGACTTGTGTAGCTTTATCGACGGCAGAAGCAGAATTTATAGCACTGTCAGAAGCAGTACAAGAGGCCTTATGGCTGAAACAATTGCTGGGAGAATTATTGACGGTTGCACGAATTTCTAGACTCTAGTGCAGTTTTGTTTGAGTGAGATACAATTTGCACACTCACTAATATCAGTAGGCGTGTGCATCAAAATATTTGACAACACAAAAAAGCGAGCTCACAGACGACAACCTTCAGCGACACTTGTTTTTGGGAAATTTTTCGTGTATCTGGTTCGGTCTGGCTACTTCCGGATAAAACCAGAAGTGAAACGAGAGTCAAAGAGTAGTTTTTCCCCGGGTGAAATGCGCTGGTAATTTACCCTTAACCGGGCAGTGTGATGCAGCTAATAAGGTGCCGTTTTTTGACCCATAATCGTATCCCTCTTCAATCCATGAGCCTTCTTGCAAAACTGTTATTTTTCCACCCGACGTATCCTTGCATACCTCTACGGACTGAATACATCCTCAACTTTACTAAGAATGTAGAAGCTTTCGATCTAAAATCCATCCTTCCCTAACTTGCCCTCGGCTGTTCAGGGATAGGGTGCGACTCAAAACTCTTTGCGTGCTGCACACTCTGCTACGAGACAGCACAACAAACTAGAAGGAGACGAGTACGCGCAATCGGTTGTGTGTTGCTCGCTTGCTTTGCCGCGCGCTGGAGCTCTCCTGTCTCTCACGCTGCACTCTCTCGGTGCTTGTCTCCGTACTTTGCACTTGGCTTGATACTACGCATGATTGCAAAAATTTCGAATCAAACGACCCATCACTTGTCAACCCTTGACAAGCTTAACAACTTTGCCGAAAACACAAACTCTTCAATTAATTTATTATTTGATTTTTTCTGTTTGGAGACAAGCGCAGTCCCAAGCACCGTGCATTACTCCCTGCGCCGTAGAGCTAGTGCTGCGATTGTCTCTCGCACAATTATGAAAGCTCTCACTCATACGTCTCTTGTCTCTCGGCAAAACGGGAGACGAGCACTTGCGATTGTGTGAAGCACACCCTTTTTTCGCACCGCACGGTGCATGCCGCCAATCCCTGCGGCTGTTTCCGGCTCTTGGAACCCCCACATTGTTTCTAGATGCCGCAGATTCATTCAGCTGGTTCACCAAACTATACAGAGGCCCAGAGACTCCTAAATACATGATATCTATTTCGATTTTTTTTTCGCCGGCTGCAGATTCGACGGTAATCAAAACAATTGAACTCATCTCAAACGTTGGGTGAAAAAATCCTAACAGTGAGGAAAAAAAGTTGTTGTCGGGGTAACCGTGAGGAAACGTAGGTGTTCAGTGAGGTGTGCAAATAATCACTGTGCAAAAATTATTTGCACAGTAGTCTAATAAATTTTGAGAAACTCAATAAATGGAAACCCCGAAAATCTTGTCATCCACGAAGACAATCAAAGCTGCTTGAAGATGGTTGAGACAGAAAAGATCAGTTCAAGAACGAAACACATTGCCACTAAAATCCATTTTGTGAGAGATCAAATCAAGAAGGGAAACATTCAAATGTGTCTACTGTCCTTCGGAATCCATGGCAGCCGATATCCTTACGAAGCCTTTACCCAGAATCAGGACAGCAAAGCTTGCAGAGATGATTGGACTAACCAGTTTCGTCTAGGAGGAGTATTGGAGTTCAGACGATCATAGTAGTCCAGCTATAATTTAGAATAAGTCATTTGTTTGAAGTATGTTCATTCGTATTGAAGCTATCGTCAAATACAGCCCTTCTTTAGTTCATTGCGTTACTCATTACCAAGAGTTATACAATTAATCGGTCTGAAGCTTTCTAGAGATGAAAACACTAATTGCGATTTCATAGAAAAATTCAAAATTTTGGAGGTGATTTTCTCGGATCAATGCGATTGTTACATACGGTGTTTTGTAAAGTAATGCTTGATTTGGTCTAAAAATGCAACTCAGTGTTCACTGCGAGTAAGCGAGCTACGAGTTACATCTCCAGATCATTTAGTAAGACGGATCTCCAGATTTGTACTCGAGAAGATTCGAACGGACTGATGTAGCAAGTTTCATTTATTACCGAACCTAAAAAATCGATAGTGAACGGTATATTCCGCGATTCGACAAATTCTCTGTCATACTGACGTCCTGAATTGATGCTTGACAAAAAAAAGTTTCATTTCAATTAGTGATAGACATCCAAAAACATTTTCTTACCTGTCATAAAATGTTGCAACAATGTCGATTGCTCTTCCCCAGCACCGCACATAGTTTCATTCCATCGCAGCATTGCCTGTTTCGAAAAGAGAAAACGTGACACAGAACGATACAATAGTTTAGACAGCAGCATGATTTATACTCAGGTACAGACGCAAAAAAAAAAAGAGATTGAAAGACCAATCTCTGTGCAATCAATTAGCCTCCCGTGGCAGGTGGGAATGGGGATAGGCAGATATAGATACTCACGATAGATATCGAACTGAAAAGTTTGATTTTTCCCTGTGGGATCGCGTGCTGGAGGGCCGTTTTCAGTGCCTGGCGAAGCGCATCGTAGTACGGTTGGCGGAATCCACACACGAACACTATCCCAGCCAGTAGGAGGATGCTCTCCGCTGCATCAGAGTTGGATGATTCAAGATTCTCGAGAGAATTGATGACGTCTGCTAGGTGATGTTCGTGCAGCTGTTCGGTGGATGGATTTAGCTTGGCGAGCACCTGCAAGGCACGGTCCCGAATGATTTGAGAATCTTCGTAGGCAAAGGCTGCCGATTTGAGGATAACGGTGTAGAGCATTTTTTCGGTGCTCACACGGTCCGATTCGTTAGCGAGTCCTTCAATTTCATTGGCGGTGAACACGCGATGGAAGTCAGTGACAAGTGTTTCCAAAAATCCCAGCAACTCTAGTTGATAGTTTTCTTTGAGCACGTGACACACTTCGGTATCCGTTAGAATGGTGGCAATTTTCGTGAGATCTTTCAATCTATCCACACCAGAGGATTGATATATTGCATGCAAGCACTTCACGTGGCCAAGAGTGTGGAATTTTGAAAACTCTGTCAACGCATGTTTGCTCCACGTATCGTACTCCAGAAGTATTCCACATAGTTGAGCC
Organism: Aedes albopictus; assembly: GCF_035046485.1. Lineage (NCBI taxonomy): Eukaryota > Metazoa > Arthropoda > Insecta > Diptera > Culicidae > Aedes > Aedes albopictus. The sequence continues at coordinate 98,422,456 of NC_085138.1, read as the reverse complement.
ACCTTCAAGGCTTCCGCTGCAATATCCTTATCCGAATCCATACACGTTTTACAAAGTACCGGATTAACTTCCAGGAACAAAGTGGAGAACGCCTTTTCAGCGTGTAGCACTACCAATTTCAACAACTTGGTGGCATGCAGTCTGATGTCCTCTTTCCATTCTTCTATTTCGTGCAGTACGAGATTTACGATCCTCATACTACGTTGGACAATCGCTCGACACGGGAGTGTTGGGCGTTCATATTCTGTTGGGTAATTAGCCGGAGTATGATCGATCAGTTTTGTTTTCGACAGTTCAGTCTCGTTTTCTTTGTAATACAGTTCACCGGCTTCCTTCCAGCGAATGAGAATATCATCGCGAACATCAGCTGTGTCGTCCGTCAAACTGTAAAAGAGTAAACAGAATGACGAACTTGATTTTCTGCGTGCATTCAAAAGCGCACTTCTCGCAATGTACGGAAAAATTAGATATGATGATATACTGCGATGAATTTGATGAAAACGCTGACAAAATCATAAAATACGGGAATTCAACAGAGTTATATCAGAAGCGAAGTACACAAGCGCATGAATCGAAACGATATGTGGAGGATTTAAGTGACTTTTAGTGTGGCGATACCAAGGATGGGAAATGCCATAAAAATGTCATTTTGTTATTTGCTTGTTTCAATGCCTCTAGTTAAAAAAATAATCGGCGGCATGACAAGCTTTTCATAACTTCATCTTCTTCTTTATGGTTCTACGTCCCCTTTGGGACTTGGCCTGCCTCGCTTCAACTTAGTATTCTTTGAGCACTTCCACAGTTATTAATTGAAGGGCTTTCTTTTGCCTGCCATTGCATGAATTTGTATATTGTGAGGCAAGTACAATGATACACTACCCGGATAAAAACCAACCATAGGGTGTATGGTGAAAACCATTCCTGAACCATACAGTGTACCAGCTACAATAAAGTGTATTATAATGGAATGGTTAGAAAAAAGTTTTGCAAATTGCAGCTACTATACATTTACATCCGATCTTTATGTAACAATATATCATATTGTTTTTCTTACGTTTGAACCATTCACATATCCGAAATGTTATTTTTCCGTGCTTTTAATTATTTATTCAGTTTTAGATTTTTTCCTAGCTTTGTTTCGTTGATGTTCGTGACTTTTTTGATGCAAAGGAAAGAAAGAGAAAAAAGTGAATAAGTTGAAACATCAATTTAAAGTCAATATTTAAAATGTTTAAATAAGTGGTTAACCAGGTGTCCTAAGGACAGCAGATCCAAGAGATATGGCGGGCTAGGTATGAAGAGTGCGATGAGCGGAATACGAATGTAGGTCAACCCGGAAAGACGCAGGTCAGATTACCGTAAATCAGTGGATGAGTTCAACACTATTCTTTCTGTATTTGCATTTAGGGGAGTTTTCTTCCCTACTCTCATGTGAACTTGCCTTCGGCCACAACCGAATCAAATGCGATTGCCGAGATTTATCTGAGACATAAAGCCATCTTTAACCTATGGACTGGACTGGACACTGAAACGACTTCTAATATAGGTTCGTTTGTGGATTCGCCTTTTAACCTAACTTATATTTGAATCGAACTTGACAGTTTTCTCATGAGTTGTTATGTATTTCAAACTTTAGTCAAACTTGAGCCTCAATATTGCAATAATGGATAAGCACGCTGTAATGATACTTATGTACCTCGTCACCCACTTCATGCAACTACATTAGTGGTCTAATAACACTCTAATAACAGCGCGCTCGGCATAGTTCCATCATGCCGCACAAAGTGTTGCCACAAATAATGCTTAGTTTGCAAATCCCGATTATCTGACTGGTGGGGCATGGGAGCCTAAGCTTCAACTGGTAATGCAATCAGAGACTACTCAGACTTAGACGTGATAACCATTCCAAAACCATTTGATTAAATGTATAGCCAGTAGTGAAATTTCAATTTAAAAAAAATATATTTACGGTACATTTTATTGTTTGAAACCATACATGTACCATACAATATACCGTGCATTAAATTAAACCCCCAGGCCCCTGACGCGGCCTATATCAATGAATTGGAATCATAGTAGACAGGATGTCCTGGGCGCTAGTAAATAGCGCCCACTATCAAATGCGAAAACATCAACAATTTTTTGTTTACGTTTATTTTGGTTTGTTGATCAGTTTTTGGAATAATTTTTTCCACCTCTTATGATCACAAAACCTTTCAAACTCGCTTTAATATTAATGTACGGTAAAAGGAGCATGCGATTGGTTGAATAAAGCAACCCAACAAACACGCATTGTGAATGTGATTTCGTGTGTGGCTCACAACATCAAACAAAAGCTGCGCTTGTTGATTACACGCTCGTTTCAATTTGCACGAATATGAGTAAAAGGCAGTTAAATGTTGGCTACGATAAATTTCATTGATGCCAGGGGCCTGTAAACCCCACTTATCAGTATTTAGAACAATTCATTTACAATAAAATGTATGGTTTTGCAAAAATATTTATATGGAAAAAAATATTGTTTTGTATTGTTACGATACTTAACAACTTGTATAATATACACGGTAAAAATTCTGCACGCTCAATGTAAGGGAAAAATCCCTTAACTATTCAACATCCCAATCAGCATGATCAGAAAGGCTTTTCCTTTGAAATCGCAATGCTGTCAGTGATGATTTGAGAACCAAAACAAACCCACCGGAGAAATCACTTCAATTTGCACTAATGTACAAAGCAGTACGATCCAAAGTGAAAAGCTGTTGATTTGATAATGACTGTTTTGGGTATGAAAGTAAATATAAATGACAGATGGTAGAAAGTGTTTCGCTTCGAATCGAACTTCTCAAACAGGTGTGAAGTAGTGTAGTGGTAAAACAGATGATCGTGAATTTCAAGGTCCTGGTATCAAATCTGGGTGTGGTGAGCACTTTTTTTCTAATTCTAGATTCGAATCCAAAACATTGTCAACAACGAATTGAAGTGAAGTTCAGTTAAAATTGAAGAGGCATTGGATGTTCTTTTTCGAATGATATTTAATTGATAACAAACTGATTAAACAGTAGTGTGAATAGGCTCCTAAAGTCCTATCGGGATTCTTGTTTTAAACCACAATATATGGTGCAAGAGTACATATTTACTCATTTTTTGACGTTTTTATTAACCGTAGTTGAAAATATATAATTTTTATTTTTTTAGCCTTTTGTCTCGTCCCTAGCTTATAACACATACTTTGAGTGATTTTTTTCACCGTGTATGTCAGATAGGAACATTTTTGAAATCCCAGTGCGAAAAATGTCGAGCTCAGTCACACAAGGTTGACCTCAAATGTCAAAGTAGAACTATATACCATTTTACTTATTTCAAATTTTCTCATTATTCCTTTGTTTTTCAAGTTCGAGTAAAGTACAATTCCGATTAGAATACCATGCTTGATCGTATTATTCAATATAAGCGAGATTCGTCTTTAATTTTAGGACCCTATTGAAGTTCCAATCCGTTCATATCACAGTGCAGATTTTTTACCGTGTAGTGTAAAAATCTTATTTACAATTCACTGTATGGTGTCTACATTACATCTTATTGTTTTTGTATTTTTATTTTTATAGTGGTGTCTATTGTAAAAATATGGTTCTGAATAGTACTGTTATAATACAACGATCGGTTTTTCTACTGTATTTTTTATTCGGGAAGGCAACGCTGTTTAACATGTTAAGGTGAAACATCAAGAAATCCCATTGCAATTTTGCATACAAACTTTAGAGGCACAAATCTGACGAACGAAGCTTCGAACCAAGCCGCACTTGTTTATCCCGGCTTTGCTCACTTGCAAAAAAAGCAACTTTTACAAATCAAGAGCATTTGTTGACGAATTTTCAAGATTGGTGCTTTTGAAAACGTGAGTAGGGGACCAAGTCGGCCATTGTGGCAGCCATGTTTGTATTCTCTGAAGTTTCTCCTTTAGGACAGCAACAAATAATGAAAGCTCACCATTGTGGTAATCGTATTGTGGTTTTCGGAGATCTAATTCCTTGTTCAGTTTCGTCAGTTTCAGAAATCATTCATCAATTTATTTTAAGGGATCAAGGGGTGATTCTTCGCTTGTATGGGAAAATATTATAAAAAGGGCAGAAAATGTCAATAATTGTTAAAAAAAATGCATCAACATTTATGGATTCTCACTTACGAAATAGGCCTGGATCAGTCCGAAATCGAACTCGGACAAGGTTTGAATCAGATCAAATAAAAGCGAGTATGAGAGAAAAATGAGAGCGATTTTTGAGATAGATATTTCTGTAGTAAGCCATAATGTAATCTAACAGTTTTTCTTCTATTATTTTTGAGTAGTTACTATATAATATACTATATATACATATATTTATTTGTTCTACATCACGTTTAAGACAAGACATAACTAACAATAGTACGCCACAATACTCGGTTTGTGGCTGCCGCTCTCCATCCTCGGTCGCACCCAATGCTCGCCAGGTCACGCTCCACCTGGTCCGCCCATCGTGCTCTCTGCGCTCCACGCCTTCTTGTTCCAACCGGATCAGTTGCAATCACCAGCTTTGCAGGGTTGTTGTCCGGCATTCTAGCAACATGCCGTGCCCACCGTATCCTTCCGGCTTTGGCCAGCTTCTGGATGCTGGGTTCGCCGTAAAGTGCAGCGAGCTCGTGGTTCATCCTTCTCCACCACACATCGTTCTCGTGCACACCGCCGAAGATCGTCCTTAGAACGCGTTGCTCGAAAACTCCGAGTGCTTGCAGTGTAAGGAGAGGCTTTCAGCCCTTACCCGCTGTTACCCGGCAGGGCGGCCTAAAGCAGGGTACCTCCACTAATATTTGAATTTCGGATGAAATTAAATAATTAAATATAAATAAATAAATTTTGCAACATAAACTTATATTCTACGCCTGACCTGTTTTGCCCCGTTCTCCCCAAGGCACTGGTCGACGTCACTCGTTGGGGCCCTTCGACGATCAGCTGCAGTGGTGGTGGTGGACGAACTCGTTGCTCCACACGGCCTGTGCGAAGCCTCCTTCTTCTTCTTCTTCTTCTTCTTCTTCTTCTTCTTTCTTCTTCTACACCTTTTAATGGGCACTTTCGGGTCGCCGAAGCAACCGTCCTTGGCGTTTAGCTAGGGGGAAGAGCGTACTCCTTTATCGGATCCCCCCTAGCGACATTGGCGATAAGACGCCGGGCAAATTCACTCGCCGTGAATTGCCCTGGTAGCAACCGCAATTGACTACCACAGGTGGTGAGCCCCTTTACACCTACCTGTCTTCGTCCTCCTTGACGTTTAGCTACACGGGCGAGACTGGCTCTACTGGCTGAGCCCGTGTAGCGAGGACGGTGGGTGTGTAGGACACTTGACGGTACCGCCGGGAAGCGAAATCTCCTTGATAATTAGCTTCCCGAATGGCGGCGGTCCAACACCCTTTTCACTGCACTTTTACAGCACTATCACAACGTTCCCGAACCACGGGCCGGCACTTTACCGTCGGAATTCACTTCCCGGATACTTCCGTCGGTGCTGGGGACAACCATCCAGCAATAAGCGGCGCGAAAACGGCACTTTCCCGGTTAAATCCGCGGAGTGGAAAATGATCGCGACCGTTGCGTTGCGTGGTTCGTAACTTTCCCTCCCAGTCAAAAACAAAACACCACACCTCACATATCCACCGTATGCAATTGTTCTGCTGCTTGTTGCTGCTCGATGTGTGCCATGTGGTGGGGAGCTTGGGGGTCAAATGCCTCACCGATACAATAAATACGCTTTTGTTTCCCTACATTCTAACTAAACTAAATTCAAATAAAAATTTATAAAAACAAAACAAACAAATTAAAATGTTGCAAAACACAGTGGTGTTCACAAATTTGGCACAAAATTGTAACCGCGGGTTACAGCAGGTCCTCTTCGAGCATGGTCCATGTCTCGTGCCCGTAGAGGATTACCGGTCATTTGGTGCGTGGGTGAATCTTTTTCGATCGCAGTTTCTTCTGGAGCCCATAGTAGGCCCGACTTCCGCTGATGATGCGCCTCCGAATTTCAGGACTCATATTGTTGTCAGCCGTCAGTAAAGCCTTCAGTACACGCTATGTCAAGTGTGCAAATTTTTCCGCACGCATAATCCAGCAGGCCAACAGCGGTCGCAACATTGACAAAACATCGGAAATGTCATGCGTTTGCTTAGATGTTGGTTCATGCGTGCGGAAAAGTTTGCATACTTGGCAAAGCGTGTACTGAAGGCTTAAGGATCCGAGGTAGACGAATTCCTCCACCATCTCGAAAGTATCCCCGTCTATCGCAACATTACTACCCAGACGGATCCGGCCGTGTTCGGTTCCGCCTACCAGCATGTACTTTATTTTTGAGGCATCCACCACCACCAGTTCGACCTTTGCTGTTTCGCGTTTCAGGCGGGTGTACAGCTCTGACACTGTTCCAAATGTTCTGGCAGTAATGTCCATGTCGTCCGCAAAGTACGCAAATTGACTGGATTTAGTGAAAACCGTTCCCCGGCTGTTGAGCCCGGCTCGTCGCATCACACCTTCCAGAACGATGTTGAAGAATAGGCATGATAGTCCATCACCTTGTCGCAGTCCCCGGCGAGATTTGAATGAATTGGATAGTTCATCCGAAACCCTTACGCAGTTTTGCACACCGTCCATCGTTGCTTCAATCAGTCTAGTCAGTTTCCCAGGAAAGCCATTTTCGTCCCTGATTCTCCATAGCTCTGCGCGGTCGAAACTTTCGTATGCCACCTTGAAGTCGATGAACAGGTGGTGCGTTGGGGCCTGGTATTCACGGCATTTCTGGAGGATTTGCCGTACGGTGAAGATCTTGTCCGTTGTCAACTGGCCGTCGATGAAGCCGGCTTGATCATTTCCTACGAATTCATTTACTTTAGGTGAAAGACGACGGAAGATGATCTGGGTTAGCACTTTGTAGGCGGCATTCAAAATGGTGATCGCTCGAAAGTTCTCACACATTAACTTGTAGCCTTTCTTGTGAATGGGACAGATTATCCCTTCTTTCCACTCCTCCGGTAGCTGTTCGGTTTCCCATATCCTTACTATCAGCCACTGCAGATAGGTGGCCCAAATTGATGAGTTCAGCTGCGATACCATCCTTACCAGCTGCTTTGTTGATTTTGAGCTGGTGAATGGCATCCTTAACTTCTAAGCGTGGGAGTTGATTTCCGTGCCCCGCTGCACTGGCGTCGTCGTTTCCTCCGTTGCCGTGGTCTCCCGTGCCTACGTTCTCCACGTCATTATCTCTGCATATTTCGGCTCGCAGCACGAAGCCGTTGCGGGATGCGTTGAGCTTCTGATAGAACTTCCGTGTTTCTTGGGAACGGCACAGTAGTTCCATTTCTTCGCACTCCGCTTCTTCCAGGCGGCGCTTTTTCTCCCGAAAGAGGCGGGTTGACTGCTGTTTCCGCTTCTGTTTGTAACGTTCCACGTTCTGGCAGGTCCCTTGCTGCAGCATTACCGCCCTCGCTGCGTTCTTCTCCTCCAAAACCGTTCTGCACACTTCGTCGAACCATTCGTTCCATCGATTCCGTTCCACGTAACCGATGATGCTCTCGGCTTTCACTGTACTCCAGCAGTCCTCTAGAGAGGCCTCATCGAGCTCGCCCTCGTCTGGCAACGCGGCCTCGAGATTCTGCGCGTATGCTGAGGCGACATTCAGTTGTTTCAGTCGCTCTATAGAGTTGTACCGTGGCGGTCGCCACGATGATATTGACGTCGTGGCTTGGGCAGCGATCGTACTCGCGTTCGAGCTGCGCGTAAAATGCGTCCTTGTCATCATCAGTGCTTCCGGAGTGTGGGCTGTGTACGTTTATTATGCTGAAGTTGAAGAATCAGCCATTGATCCTCAACCTGTACATTATATCGTCGATCGGCCACCAACCGATCACGCGCCTCTGCATATCACCCATCTCGGTGAAAGCTGTTCCCAGCTCGCGTGTGTTGCCGCAGGTCTGGTAGATGGTATGATTACATCTAAACGTTCGCACCATGGATCCTGTCCAACACCTCCTGCAGCGCCAATGAGGTACAGATACAGGTGGCGCAGATAAACATTGCGAACCACTAGTAGTTTGTTCTACCGTTGATCAAATGCAACTCAATTAGTAACGTCACTTATTGAGTTGCATTTGATCAGGGGTAGAACGAAAGAGACTGGTGATTCGCAATGTTTATCTGCGCCTCCTGTACTATCTGTACATCTGTACCTCGTTGCTGTAGCGCTACAATGCCGAACCCTTCAGTAAATCGGAGAGTATGCGGGTGCTCCCAATGAAGTTGAAAGATCGGCAGTTCCACGTACCGAGGTTCCAATATCAAGTTAGTCAATTCAATTCCACATTTATTTCAGCGATCGAGATATGGTACTCCTTACAGCAATGACATAAAACAAGTACTTATTAAAAGACAACTAGTCAATGACTCACAAAAATTCGACAAAAAATGAAAAACAAAACCTTTACATTACCATAGGAAAAATTGATAGAGAAGAAAAGTCTAATTCTAATATCACATATCAAAACGGCCAGTTCTAGTAAAAGAGGATAAGCGGATAAGAAGCAGCTCTGTAGAAATTTAGGAATATTTTTTTTATAATGCTCTCCACTCAATTTAGGAATAAGTCTCTGGAAGAACCATTTGTCGATTCTCTCCACTCCACAAAATCGAAAGTTATGATTGTGTTTTCCAATACATAAATGTAACTCTATGGCGGATAATCATCCACTACCTCCAGCGTTTAATATTTTGTAAGTGAGCCTGAGCCCTAATGCGCAAATTCTAGGGTAGAGAAAAATACTTACCAGTTCAACACGAGCGGCAAAATACGGTAAAAGAACGAATACCGATCTCGCAGCTTCAGAAGCATCAAACACCCGACGCGGCCACAGGCTCTCCGGACAAACGGAACACCATCCATTAACAATGGCGACAGGTCTACAATTATCTGTACCACCTTTTCCGAGTTGGAATGGATATTCAACGCCAAAACCCCCAGAGCTTCAACGGCCGCAATCCTATTGGCCGAATGGCGATGTTTCAGCACACCGGTCGCTGGCGTCACCAGCGCTTCCGCCCGATAGTGCATGCTAGGTGTTGACTCGGCCAGTAGTTTGACTAGTTCACAGCTCTGCTTCTGTGCCGCCGGGTAAGGATCCTTCAGTGTCTTTACCATGATATCGATCAGATTGTCGTAGGATTTCAGCAGCGGATCGCCTTTACTTCCGTCCGGATCGGCGTACTTCCGAATGATGGCTTCCAGTTGCTCCAACAGCTGCAGTCGGATTTCCTCGCTTTCCTCAACTGTTTCCGCTTGGCCGATCCGACGGGCTATCACCGGGACAATGTAGCCCAGATAGAACCCATTGGCGGGTAGTTTTTCCAGCAGCTCCCCTATCAGCGTTATGGCCAGATTTCGAATAATCTCGAATCGGTCGGCGTAGCAACGGAGGATGTGCAGATAGGTGGCATCGAACACAGCTGGAGCATCTTTCTCCGTTACGGTACGGTGGACAAACTCCAGGAAATCCTTTATCGCTCGCTGGCGCACCATTCGCTCCGGACTTTGAACGTTGGCACAGAAGGATTCCGTCAAAGTTTTCCCTTCGTTTTCGGTCATTTTTCAAGGGTTTTAATTCGCGGTTTAATAACGCGTGGTCACTCACTAGTTCGAGAAAATACGGGTATTTATCACGAATACACTTGGTTACTGGCAGTAACCATAGCAACAGCTGCTAGCGCGTGAATGATCAACCGGCGCGTCACGCGTTTCACGTGTTTTTGTTTATGTTTTGAGATGTGCTCTGTGCTGGTGCAGTGGGTGGGGGTTGATCGGGCCGAAACGAAGAGAAAAAGCTTCCCAGAGGGGGTGGTTTTCTACAAATTTCATTGGAAGCTTTTGTCGGAGTTGGGATCCGTGCCGACACAGGTTTGGCAACACTGCGCTGTTGTGCGTCACGTCATGCGTCAAAAATCGGTGTGTTGTAAACAAAACAAGCATTTTTACCGGTTGTGGTTTGCTGTCCAGCAAAAAGTGGTGTAAAATTCATGAATTTATATTGAAAAAGGTGTTAAAATGAGGTAATAAATAGTGTAGTGAATGTGTGGGGTAAAGCAGTAAACTAAGAAACTAAATGCAAAACGATTATCTCTTTCAAACCGACAGGATAAGCGTGGACGGTTTGTTGGTGTACTTCCCGTACGAGTACATCTACCCCGAGCAGTATGCCTACATGCTGGAGCTGAAACGGACTTTCGATGCCAAGGGTCACTGCCTGCTGGAAATGCCTTCGGGAACGGGCAAGACGACCACTCTGCTGTCGCTGATTGTGGCCTACATAATGGAGAATCCGCACATCGTCCGGAAGCTTATCTACTGTTCCCGTACGGTGCCGGAGATCGAGAAGGTAATTGCCGAGCTGAAGCATCTGATGAATTACTACGAGAAGCAGACCGGGGTGATGCCGAACATTACCGGGTTGGTGCTGAGCTCCCGGAAGAACATGTGCATCCACTCGGAGGTCAGCAAGGAACGGGACGGGAAGATTGTGGACGCCAAGTGCTATGGGATGACGGCGAGCTACGTGCGGGAGCGGGCGACCGCGGACGATTCGGTTGCGGTTTGTCAGTACTACGAAGGATTCCAGGCAGAGGGGAAGGAAAGCACGCTGCCGCCGGGGGTATACTCGATTGATGATCTAAAGGAGTTCGGTCGGGAGCGGAATTGGTGTCCGTACTTTCTGTCCAGATTTGCGGTGGGTAGAAGTATGATGAAACAATTGATGTCTAGATTGATAACTTTTTATTTCAGATCAACCAAGCGCACGTGGTCGTTTACAGTTATCACTACTTGTTGGATCCCAAAATTGCTGAAGTTGTGTCCAAGGAATTGGCTAGGGAATCGGTCGTGGTTTGTGACGAGGCTCACAACATTGGTAAGTTTATCCTAAGCGAGAAATCAGCATCATTATCGTAGAAAGGATTTTTTCTTAAAAAAAAAAGGCATGCCTAGGGTTTTTTGCCCTATTCCCGGCACAACATGTAAACAAAATTATTCATAACCTAAATTCACAACGAAACGACTGTTTTCAACCACTTCTTTCGTCTGAATCAAATACCTTATTGATTGAACTTGTTGTTAGCAGTGATTGTTGTGAAGATTTTCTGTCGGAAAGTTGATTTTGAACGAGTTTACTGCACCTAGTCCAGCACCAATTCTCGGCACCAGTGCCGAACTTCCAGCAAAATCAAATGGGAAATCACTTCGGCACCCATCTTTGTGCTGCCGAAGTGCACCCGTCTGCGAGTAATATTTGTTTTGAGCACTTGTGCGGCTTCAGAGTGAAAGTGTAGCTCTTTGACTGTGGATTCCGTTGCGAAAAGGTTGCGGGAGACGATTACCTACGGAAGGGCGTTCGGAAAATATGCGGCAAGTGATATTTTGCTTTGTTTTGCTGTGAGGTGCCGGAAATTGACGCGGGTGCCCAAGTAGTTCGAAACCCTATCTGACGATAAATTGGATAATTTGAGGCAAATTCTTGGAAAAAATCAGGCAAAATTTCTTTGCTATTTTTATGGCAGAAAACTTCTGTCTGGGTGTCTACTAACTGAAAAAAAAAACTTGGAATAGTTAGGAAATGTTGGGTCTGTGTCATTTAGCATAAAGCCGTTTGGCATAAGGTCACTTGGCATAAAAACTTTTGGCATAACGGTCATTTGGCATAATGGACACTTGGCATAATGAAGAAGGGTGCATTTCGATTATGTCAAATGTCCATTATGCCAAGTGACCGTTTTGCCAAATGGCTTTATGCCAAGTGACCTTATGCCAAATGACTTTATGCCAAATGTCCCGCTCCGGGAAGTGTTGTAACACATAAAAAAGTTTTGCTGAACACTACAAATGTATCGTGCCCCCTGTTGGGCACAATACGGACAACTGTTAACAGAACCCTATAAATGTTCATTTTTTTCCGCATCGATCCCCACATATGGGAACTATAAATGGGATACGAAAAGTGAAATGGAACATTACAAATGCACAAAACACAAACATGCAACACTTATGTTATCTAAATAGATCTAGTCAATCCTGTAATCGTATTTCTCAGGGTGGCCACCGAACCGGGAAAAACGGGAAAACCGGGAAAAAGACGGGAATTCGGAACGACCGGGAAAAAGTCGGGAATTTGGAATGATTACCGGGAAAATTGTTGTTAAGAGTAACTTGATGTACATATTTGAATGTGTTGGGGGATCGCGGTTCGTGGGTTGAGTTTTTACCGTTTACAATCCTACGTTGTGTGATTAAAAGTTTTGTGCACTCGCGAATCCACTTTCTTTCCTAATTCCACGGAATTCCTCCTAGTATTTGTCCACCAGAATCCTTCCACTCCTTGCACTTCCCAATCTTCCTTTTTCTTCCACCAGAATAATTCCACTGTCCACACAATTTATATTGAAATTAAACCGAAATTTTATTCTTCGTAAAAAATAACTACAATCTTTATTGGCTTAGGAAAACTCGCGCGCGTGCACTAACCGTGTTTATTGCATGGATATCGTTTTAATACTATCTAGGAAGTTTTCAGTTTGTGCTGTCCGAGTCTCATCACTTGGTGTTTTTTTTTTGTGTAGTGATTCGTGTTTAATTTTACAATAGTGTATGTGTTTTGTGAGTGTCTCTTATGGGTGTTTAGTTATAACAGTTGAAATACTAGGGTGGACTGTTTAGAGATATTGCATGCTAGTTTTAGGTTACTATTAGGTTCAAATTCAATACTAACTATAAGTTTTAATTCAGTACTAACAACTAACATTCCGGCCCCCTTGAAACTTGTTTCAACTGCTGGCTCCTAACATCTCAAATTACTAACACTACTAATTCATTACTAATCTTCTGTGTCATCCTTGTCTGCATCGCTGGGTAGAGGGCAGATTCGATTGACTGGCCGCTTGTATGTCCCTTTAGATGTCCGAATCGTTACTACCCGGACGGTTCCATCAGCGCCAGGATGAACCTCGATGATCCTCGCCAAGGGCCATTGAAGCGGCGGCATGTTATCTTCTCGGAGTACTACGATGCTACCGATGCGAATGGGGCTTGGTTGGAGATTCTTGGTTGATTGTTGAAGCCCAGTAAGGTACTCTCGACTCCAGCGTTGCCAGTACCTTTGGAACATCTGCTGCCGTTGCTGATAGTGGGTTAGGCGGTTTGAGGGTATGGCTGTAAAATCGGGGTCGGGGAGTGCCTTCATGGAAGTCCCGATCAAAAAATGGGCTGGGGTGAGGGCATCGATATCCAACGGGTCATCGGACAATGGGGCTAGAGGTCTTGAATTGAGGGCGGCTGAGATTTGTACGAGCAGGGTGCAGAAATTCTCGAACGTGAGCTGGTGGGATCCGACTTCCTTCTTCAGGGCAGTCTTGGCAGAGCGCACTGCGGCTTCCCAGAGACCTCCGAAATTGGGAGCCCGTGGAGGAATGAAGTGCCACGATATTCCTTGTTGTGACAACTCAGATCCTATTTCTTGCTGTCCGGATTTACTGCTCAGCGTTTTATAAAGCTCATACAGCTCGTGCTTGGCACCTTGAAAATTCGTGGCGTTATCGCAATGAATTTCGCTTGGGATACCGTGGTGCCCAACGAATCTGCGAAGTGCCGAAATGAAGCCAGACGAAGAGAGGTCGAGGGCGAGCTCTAGATGTATAGCTTTCGTCGTGAAACAGATGAAAACTGCGATATACACCTTCGGTGGGGCTCCTCGTCGGTGGGACGGTTTCAAATAGAAGGGCCCGCAGTAGTCGACGCCGGTTATTAGAAAAGGTCGAGCGGGGCGGACTCGGGCGGACGGAAGTTGTCCCATAGGTTGCTGAATCGGCCTCGGGTTGAAGCGAAAGCATCTATGACACTTTCGAAGAACGGATGTCACAGTTCTTTTCCCATGGATTGGCCAGAACTCCTGCCTCAATACAGCGAGCGTGGCCTGATGTCCTCCATGGTGAATTTGCTGATGATGATGCTCAACTAGCATGCGGGTCAATGCATGCGCTTGTGGAAGAACCGCAGGATGTCGTGTTGAGTACTCTTCAAGCGAGTGACGAAGACGACCACCTACTCGAATGATGCCATCCTTGTCCATAAATGGTCGAAGAAGTTTCAACGGCGATTTGGTAGGGACTTGATAGCTCTTCTTCAACGATTTTATTTCTTCGGAGAAACATTCCTCCTGGGCTAATCGCACTAATAACATTTTAGCGACGTTGATCTCCTGGGCAGTCAGAAATACCTGAACGTTACGCTGGTTCGATGTCCGGCAGTTGGCTGCAAATCGTAAGCAGCGAGCAACCACTCTGACTAGCGGAAGTAGTGACGATCGAAGCGAGAATACAAAGTTGGGCTCTCCAGCTACTGCATTTGCTTGCACCACGATACGGCGCTCCATATCTACACCCTTCGGAATGGGTTCGGGAGATTCGTTCAGCCATTTGGATGGTGTCTCCTTTAACCATGAAGGTCCACTTTTCCAGAGGTCGCTGCTCAGGAAATCCTCAACAGGTACTCCTCGGGAAACTAAATCAGCGGGGTTTTCCTTACCCGCCACATGTTGCCAGGGATGTCCATGAGTTGCACTCTGAATGGTGGAAACGCGGTTTGCAACGAACGTTTGCCACGTGTTTGGTGGAGATTTCAACCAGTCTAAAACGACTGTGGAGTCCGACCAGAAGAATGACCGTACGCCATCCATAGATAAGGCTTTGACGACGGTCTGGTAGAGACGTGCAGCCTCTCTTGCTGCACACAACTCCAATCGGGGAATTGTCAAGCGCTTTTGTGGTGCGACTCGAGATTTCGACGATAGAAGTTCGATTCGTATGTTCCCTTGTTGATCAGCAGAGCGAACGTATATACAAGCTCCATACGCTCGGTCCGAAGCGTCAGCGAAGCAGTGAAGCTGTACGTCGACGTATTTTGCCACGAAGGCGAATCTAGGGATGCTGAATTCAGCCAGCTTCGATAACTGGCGATAAAACTCCTTCCATTTCTGCTCCAATTGTTCCGGGACTGGGGCGTCCCATCCGGTTTTCAGCAGCGACAGCTCCTGCATAATGATTTTTGCTGTCACCACTATTGGTGATATTATTCCGAGGGGGTCGAATAGTCGTGCGATTGCTGACAAAATGCTCCTTTTGGTCCAATCACCTTCACCTTCTTCAATATTGAACAGGAACCGCAGCTGGTCCGCTCTCGGTTCCCACGTAATACCTAATGTTTTGATCCTTCTTCGGGACTCAATTCAAAAGTTACCGATAGGCTAGTTCCTAACAGGTTCTCAGGAATACCAGCCAAAACTTCCGACCGGTTTGAACACCATTTCCGTATTGGAAAACCTCCTTTGGCCATCAATGCCGATAGTTGTTCCCGTTGAGCGATTGCTTCGGCAACGCTTGCAGCCCCTCCGATGTAATCGTCAATGTAAATGTCCTCTTCCAATGCTGACCTAGCGGGAGTTCCTTCGTCCATCGCAAGCTGTTTCAAGGCCCGCGTCGCCAGAAATGACGACGGTTTTAATCCGAAGGTGACCGTAAGCAACTCGTAAACCTCGATCGGGCTGTCCTTCGAGAAACGAAAGAATATTCTGAGTCGAAGAGGATCCTTTGGGTCATGATACACTTGCCTGTACATTTTCTCCACGTCTCCCACAAGCGCCACTTCATGCTTGCGGAAACGTATCAGGAGGTTGAGAAGATCGTCCTGAATAACCGGTCCCTTCAACAAGACGTCGTTGAGGGAGTAGCCACTGTCTGTTCGCGCTGAAGCATCGAATACGACGCGAACCTTAGTAGTTGTGCTCGCTTCCTTCAGTACCGCGTGGTGCGGTAAATAGAAAATTTTTCGATGATCCGTTCCGTTGGAATCTACGAGCAGTTCGTCCTCCGTAATCCTGCGCATATGTCCCATCTCCAAGTACTCCTTCATAAAGGCATGATACTGCTCCTCCAAGTTCGGGTTCGCCCTCAATCGGTTCTCCAACTTTTCATACCGGTTCAATGCCATCTTCCTAGAATCACCCAGCATTATGAAGTAGTTGGGATGTTTAGGAAGTTGAACCACATATCGTCCATCCTCGTCCCTTGAGTGCGTACGCTTGAAGTCTTCCTCGCAGTCCTGCTCTTCCTTAGACCAGGCTGGTTGGTCATCGCAGCTATCCACCTTCCAAAACCTTTCCAGAAGCTCCTCTAGATTTCCGGAGGTAGTCACTGTACAGCATCGAACAGATCTCCTTTGCTGCAGACTCGAATCTCTGCCGGATACAATCCACCCGAACACGGAATCCACGAGTATTGGTAGTTCGGGACCCAAAACGACTCGTTTCATCTCCCTCTCGTAGAGGAACCTGAAGAAATGATCAGCCCCCAGCAGCAAATCGATGCGTCCGCTGATATTGAATTGAGGATCCGCCAGCGGAAGGTCATTTGGAATCTTCCAATGCGAAATTGGAACCGTTACCGATGGTAGCTCAGAAGTCACTCGCTGCAGAACAAGGAAATCCAATCCAACCGAGAATTCGTTGACTCTGGAACTAATCGTTGCACTGACCGCGTGTTTCGCCGTTGATTCCGATTGACCAACACCAGTTATAGGAACGCATATGGACCGCCGCCTAAGTTTCAGCATTTGGCACAGTCGCTCGCTCATCACGTTGACCTGAGACCCGCTATCCAGCAACGCTCGAGCCAACTGCTTACCACCACTCACATCCCGTATCGTCACAACCACCGTAGAAAGAAATACGCTCGAACCCAAACTACCCTGCTTAGTTCCCACACTATACGCTCCTCTAGACGGCCCTGCTGCTGCCTCGCTTTGATCTTCTTCCGTTATTTCCGCCGCAACGTGCGACCTTGCTACGTCGCTCCTTTTCCTCGAACCATTCGCTGGACCGTTGCCTTCTGAGGTGTTGTTATCGCTGCTTCCGCTACTAGGTTGGAATCCCGGATGTATGAGAGAGTTGTGCTTTTTCCCGCATGTCTTACAACTGAACTTGGAGTTGCAGTCACGCACCCAGTGACCGGACTTGAAGCAGTTGCTGCATAACCGTTTGCTGTTGACGAAGTCCAGTTTCTCTTTCAGTCCAAAATTCTGGAATTTGGCACACCGTACCAGATAATGTTGCTCGCCGCAACACTGACACATGGGGTCACTCCTTCCGTTCTCCATGGACGCATGTACCGCCAACCGCTCTCGCTTAATGGGCGCCTTCGGTTGAATACCACTGACCTTGCTGCTGTTGGACTGCACCGCATCCAACACTCTTGTTCGCTTCTCCAAGAAATCTACCAACGCTGTAAACGTTGGATCCCTTAATGATGCTGCGTGATCCTCCCACAGTTGAAGGGTGTGCGTGTCCAGCTTCGAGCACATCCAATGGACAATCATCGCTCCCCAGTGTTCCGTCCTCTCGCCAAGCTGCTTCAAAATCTTCAGTCGCTGATCGAATTCGTCCACCAGTCCATGTATCCGTACCGCAGATTCCCTGTCAATCCGCGGGAATTCCATGAGCGCCTGAAGATGACGCTTCTTCAGCAGGTACTCATTCGAGTAGCGCTTTGATATGGTATTCCATGCTATGGCGTAGTTGTCGTTGGTGATCGTGAGAGACTCGATCAGCTTCGCTGCCTCCCCCTTCAGAGCAGATTTCAGATAGTGAAATTTCTGCACGTCTCCGAGTTCATGGGATTCGTGAATGAGCGAAACGAATGTCGACTTGAAGGAAAGCCATCCTTTATAGTCTCCGTCAAACTGTGGCAACGAGATTTGAGGAAGACGAACCCCTGTATGCATTCCCAACGCGCTGTTGTTACGCATCGAGTTGTCCAAGTTTGGTACTTCTGGGACCGGTGTCAATTTCTCCAGTAACGCAGCCCTAATCTCGTAGTACTGATTTTCGAATACTGCGTACGCATTATTCGTATCCTGCTCAAGCTCACCCTCGTTATCCAACTCGCAAATTTCTTCTTGCAGCTCGTTGAATTCTTCCCAAGATACCTCTAACTTGTCCAGCCTTGACTGAACGTGCCCATACTGTGTGTCCGGATTATAACCCTCCAGAAACTGCATATGCCGACGCAGAGCCGCAAAAAAGCGCTCGCGTTTCTTGATTTTGTCCTTAATTCCCCCAGCCATACCCACACTATCAGATCCGCAATACGTGAATCAAGCAAAGCACCGAGAATGATAAAATAAAAGAGACCCAGGAAGTACCGCCGGCGATGATAGAAAGTCAATGGACAGTCACTCACCTGTGACCTGTCCAAAACAGGCCTTAGAAAATTAATCAAATCGCCAAAAATCCGGCCCCCGTGACCAAATCGTCGTCTTTGGTACTCAGCAATATCAATTGGTCCTTCGTTGCTTCAGTTGATCGGATAAAAGAAAGAAAAATCTTACGCAGTATCTCCCAATCGGTTTAGAAATGTTGGACAGCTACTAACCTGTAGCCTGTCTACAACAGGCCTTGAAATAAATTCAAATTTTCGCCTCTCACCGCCAAAAGAAAAACGTTCAATGTGCATGCAGATGTGCAGCACTAAACGCACCCCGATACCGTCCAATCGTCCCAAAATGTTTAGATATCGCTTACCGCCTCGCCCGTGTCCAAACCTTTCTCGTCGCGTCTGTGGTTGTCTGCTGCTTGATGTTGTTGTTTACAGCCTTCGAAGCACTACCGTGGCCGATCCCGATGCAATCGATTCCTCGCAGATATTCGGAGATTGTTTATAACCGACTCCGATTCACCAATACATAGAAGGGCAAAAAGAACCAAATAGCACCAGCCAGAGATATGTAATTTATTGGACAGGCACTCACCTGAGGCCTGTCGTCAATAGGCCTTGTATGCAGAAAAACAACCAGCAAACAGCTCTACACGGTATTGGTACAAGCGAGTATACCGATCCTTGACGATCGTGATCCGACTGCTCACGTGTTGACACACCAATGTGAGCCGAGTTGCATTGACCAGCCAGGTCACCGACGATATGCCCAGCGCAGCCTCCCAGTTGCTAATAGCCGATCCAGGCGTTGAATAAAGCGCAGTTTCGAGTTCGAAAGGAATCGCTCAAGAAATTTCTTGA
Source organism: Aedes albopictus (assembly GCF_035046485.1). NCBI lineage: Eukaryota > Metazoa > Arthropoda > Insecta > Diptera > Culicidae > Aedes > Aedes albopictus. The sequence continues at coordinate 98,403,285 of NC_085138.1, read as the reverse complement.
GTGATTCCTGGCAGAAAATTTCTTCGGCGACTGCCATTTGAACTTTCATTTCTTCGCTACTGCGTACTGCGATCGAACAAAAACCGGTTTCTTGAGCGATTCAGGCAAGGAATTTCCCATGCATCAAGATAGGCTGAGAAATTCCTTTTGAACTGCAAACAGTGCTTAAATATGCACTACGTCGTTCCCGTATCTCACAGAAAAGGAGAAAAATAGATCCAAGTAGCACCGTACGAAAACAGTTTACAGTATTAGGACCACCACTCACCTGTGGCCTAATTCAATTAGGCCTTATATAAAAATGTAAACACGCCTGTCCGTATTGGTAATCCGAACGAGCACGTGCTATCACCGAATCCAAACGAATCCAGCCGATGTCGGTATAAACAGATCCAGCAGAGTAGCTATATCATTCGACCGTTTCGAATGACAATAGCGCCGCACGCAAGCCAACGACCATCCAGTGCACACCGACCAAATGATAGCTACGCTTTCTCCTGTACGTTGTGATTCCCCAGCCTCGCAGATAGAACACTTCACAGAACGTCGATCGCGCACCTCACAGGAAGGGAGAGAAAAAATCCCAGTAGCACCGTACAAATAGATTGGAGCAATAGGAATGCCACTCACCTGTGGCCTAATTCAATTAGGCCTTGTATTCTTAATATTGCCCAATGCAGCGCCGCGGGGTGTAGAATCAATCAAGCGACTCAATGTATTGCAGCTTTTTACACCGTTAACAAAACCAAAAGAATCCGTTGCGTGTTATTTGCGCGGAATAGTTGGGTACGCGAGTGATGAAATATTTCGCCGTTCTTCTTCACTGCACTTTTCCAAAGTTTGGATTCGAGAAGTCCAAAGTCTCAGTCCCAAGAACAATACCACAATGGCCCAATTGTCTTCCCCAAAGACCTTCCAAACTCAACCGCCGATCCTGGTCACGGCACCAAAAAAATGTTGGGGGATCGCGGTTCGTGGGTTGAGTTTTTACCGTTTACAATCCTACGTTGTGTGATTAAAAGTTTTGTGCACTCGCGAATCCACTTTCTTTCCTAATTCCACGGAATTCCTCCTAGTATTTGTCCACCAGAATCCTTCCACTCCTTGCACTTCCCAATCTTCCTTTTTCTTCCACCAGAATAATTCCACTGTCCACACAATTTATATTGAAATTAAACCGAAATTTTATTCTTCGTAAAAATAACTACAATCTTTATTGGCTTAGGAAAACTCGCGCGCGTGCACTAACCGTGTTTATTGCATGGATATCGTTTTAATACTATCTAGGAAGTTTTCAGTTTGTGCTGTCCGAGTCTCATCACTTGGTGTTTTTTTTTGTGTAGTGATTCGTGTTTAATTTTACAATAGTGTATGTGTTTTGTGAGTGTCTCTTATGGGTGTTTAGTTATAACAGTTGAAATACTAGGGTGGACTGTTTAGAGATATTGCATGCTAGTTTTAGGTTACTATTAGGTTCAAATTCAATACTAACTATAAGTTTTAATTCAGTACTAACAACTAACAGAATGTTTACACCTCATCGAAAATCTGCAAAATCAAAGCCAAGCCAAAATACTCCTGGGATACTTCTACGAAATCCCAAGGAATTCGCCTGTGCAATCACTTGGAATTTCCAGAACATGGGATTCTTCAAGAAGTTTCTTCTAGAATTCCTCTAGGTTTTTGTACCGCTTGATTATCTGTTGGAGTTCGATGAGATTTTTTCGAGGAAACAGTTTCTTACATCTGAGATTTTTTCAAAAGTTTATTTTTGGATTAACCCGTTTCCTTTCTTGAATTTATTCTAGTTTTTTTTAATAGATAAGAAAATCATAACCACTAAACTGTGTTTTAATCAAGACAACCTATTACCGTCAAGGTACCATTCACCGTGGATCTAAGAGGATTCGGGGCAAATAAGGGCTGTCATTTGACACCAGTCTTATAAACATTGTTGGTTTAGCTTTTAATTGCCTTCATTATAGGTTAAAATTAAAGCAATATCCACAGAAGTAGAAAATTTTTCACAAAATTTGGTGATATAGTACATTTAGTAAAGGGTAGTAGGGTCGCCTAATTCCGTGGTAGGTCACCATTCACCGTGGTATTAGGGACCCACCCAACTAACATTTATTGTGAATGTAAACGTCAACAAAGCGTCCTCAATACGGCTTGATGCTGAGTTACTGTGTTGTACATATAGATGGAAGCTTCTATGCAAGCCCTATACCAATGAATCTGGCGAACTTAATCAGCATGTAGGGTCATTCGCCAATTGTTGAACGGTTAGTACTGGCATTTTTGTTTTCGTTTATTTTTCCGTGCATAATTCCACTTTAGTTGAAAAATATCCAGCGAACGTCTAGATCTACTTATTCCTTATACTGCCCATTGGATTTGTATTCCCTTAAATTCCATTTTCTAAGAGAAAATAGAACATTTGTATGGGAAGTCTGTAACCCAAATGTTGAACGCTTCCTTAAGCTTGCTCATCCTAATGTTGGACGGTTCTCGCTAATTGTTGAACGGTTAAAGCTTTGTTCGTAATTGATGACGTATAACCCGACATAAACCTATCATTCACCCGCTTTTATTTTGGGCACCAAACCCAACATAGACTCAACAGTTATCCGATGTGGGTCCAACAGTGGTTCAACATTTGATAAAATTTGATCCGACATTGACCCGACATCCAATATTTTTTCACTCTGGCGGATTTTTTTCCGGGTTTTTCGTGTTTTGCACCCAGTTAGTCATTTCAGTGACAATTCATTCAAATGAGGGAGCGTTCATAAAATACGTCACGCAATAATTGTCCATTTTAACCCCCCCTCCTCCTATGTCACACTTTTTGTATGGGACCTCTGATTTTTTGTACGGGTCGTCACACTTTGCTGAACTCCTCTCACCTCCCCCCTTCCCCCTCAAAGCGTGACGTAATTTATGGACGTTCCCAAGGAATCGCTTCCCAATTGAAGAGAGCTCTAGTGGACTGAAAATCGTTTTAAACAGAACTAAATGCAAAAAAATGGCTGAAAAGATTTGACTAGAAGCGAAAATGACAGAAGAAAAGAACGTATTCGAAAGCCCCTGAAATACCCCTGGAAACCCATGGGACCCAGTCAACTCCCTAGAATACCCCTGGAACGACCATGAAATTCTTTGAAAACCCGTGGAACGCTCCTGAAAAAGTGAAGTGAAAAAAAATATCTGGCAGTCATGCTAACATCGTAGGTTATGCTAGTGTTCAACAATTGGATCTTAGCTGCATAATGATAGTGTGATAAGAAAAATATTTTTTTCAAATGAAATTACAGTGAAAATGTGCTTTTAAACAATGTTAAACTGTTAAGGACATCCTTCCAGTTATTGTAACTATGGTGTGACTTTGATATTTGTGGTCGATTTGCCAGCAAAACTTATTTCATAACAGCAATTTCTTAAAATTAATCTTAAGAATTGTGCAGTTTTCGTGTCATCAGCGGTACAAAATTTTCAATCGACATTTTTGACGTAAAATATGTATGATTTTGTAACTTTTTTGGAGCAATATCATGACACACATGTATACGCATCTAGATCATACGTTTACGTTGATGGAAAACTACTTAAGTTAAATTTATAATAACATTTTCAAAAACTGTTCAACATTTGGGTAGTGTTCAACAATTGGCGAATTACCCTATATGCTGTGCGAGAAGCTTCTATGCCACCAAGTCATAGCTCTTTTCTCGGCTCCTATGTAACCACTAACTGAATAACATCTTGAGAAGGCGCTTTTTCAGCCTTTTCGCAGTTGTTAAATAATAGTTATACGGCATCCCCAAATTGCGTTTAAATATAATTAGGTTATGGATATCGTGACGCAATACTTGTGGAACTGGAATTATCACTTTTAAAATTCAATAATTAAAGTACTTGCCGCTATTTGGAATCGAACTCCCGATCTCCGTATCCACTGGTCCCGATGATGTCCTCGCTGCCACACTGCTATATATAAATAACATAGAAAATAGCCCGTTTTGTTTTACTTCAGACAAGGCTTCATAATTGTGCCACAAGAAACCTTACCCAACTTCATCTTGCTGCAAAAGCTTGTGAAACGTCAAATGCAATAATGTTTACATTGAACAAGCTGTGTGATTGCGCCAACAGATTCTTCTTCACAGCTTCTAGCTGAAAGAGTGTTCTTTAAACGGCTACGAAGCGCTGCTGTTTTGTGTTTTGGCAACATTACAAAACGTACTGTATAAAAGCAGCTGTTGTAGTAGCTGGGACTCTTACTCGATTTGCACATCTTCCGGAGAATCTTCCGGCATTGAAATAAAGTGCAATAAAAGCAACCCAAATAATTTCACAGCACAGAGATGGATAGCTGTAAAGAATTTGTGTAGTAGCTATATATCCCGCTTAACGTTTGTTTTGACAATAATGTTTACATCCGACAAGCCGTGTTGGTAAACCAACAGTATATTTATTACAGATTCTAGCCGTAATGAAATCGCATAACGGCCTTTAAAGCGCTGCTGGTTTGGGGATTTATCAGTATCACGAATTGTACTGTATAGTAGCAGCTGTTTTGTTAGTGGGGACTCCTATTCGATGTGTTCAAGTTTTCACATCTTCCGGGAAATCTCCCGGAGTTGGAATAGAGTGGAGTAAAGGCAGCCCCAGTGACAAGCAATGGATTTCTGAAAACCGAGTTTGGTAGCTGGATGGTGCTTGTTTTGCAGTCGTGTATTAGCTTATGCTTTATATTTGACTAGCTTTCCTTTTATTCAGCGTTGACTGCTTTTACTCGATGGTTACACAACAGAAAGCAAATGATTGAAGCTTATAGCGCTGAAAATGTTAGTTGGGGCATTCACCGTGTATGAGAAATTTTATTCTACTTTGTTTAAAAATGATCAAAACAACCCAGCCAAGGGAATTTTCTTCGTTTAGATTCATTTCAAGTAATAACTTACAAGATTTTATTATAAAAACGAATGTTCAAATTTTCGATTTTTTTCTAGATATATGGGACAATATGGGGTACGGTGAATGGAGACCATTGATTTTTAGGGTACCCATTTACCGTGCCTTTTTGTTTCAATTAAAAAGTACGAGTAATCTTACTTTCTTGTTAAACTTACTTCGGTAATGCAAAATACATACCTGATATGTGAATTTAATTGCTTCTTGGTGGAATAAAAACGTTACTACATTTAGTTTATCGCTTAAATCACCTTAGTGCAGTTTTAGTTTTTTACTATGAATGCAGTGAACGAGCAGAAACCCGCTTCATGTAAACACACTTTAGTGTCAAAATGATATTTTTAAATGTTTCTAATGAGCGTTTTGACATGGTAACAATACATTAGTATTGTATTGGTGAAATTGAAGGGAAATTGTCATATTATTCAATTATAATATGGAAATAATGAAAAACTATTCGAAGGCACACGGTGAATGGAGCCCCCACGGTGAATGGCGCCTTGACGGTACAATTTATTCAAGAGTTCCTTTTAAGATTCATAAAGATTTTCCTTCCGCAATTGTAACAGGAGTTGCTCCATTCTTCAAAATTTCCTACGAGAATTCTTCCCAGATTATTTTTTTTGAAATCCCTTCAGAATTTTTTTCATTTTCTTCCTGAAGCTTCCTCTGGGGTTTCCCTAGAATTTTCTTCTGGAATTCCTCCGAAAGCTTTTTTTTAGAAATCAATCAGGAGTTCTTTCTGGGATTCTTTACAGAGTTTCTTCTGGTATTTCTCCAGGATATCATTCTGTTACTCATCCATCTCCACGAGTTCTTTGCACGATTTCTGCAGGAGTGCCTTCTGAAAGTTTGATTTTGAAAACTTCCAAGAGGTTTTGCTGAATTTTATCTTTATTTTATATTTGCTTTTGGAATTTCTCCAGTGTTTCTTACTGCGTTTCCTTCAAGAGCTCTTCTTGGGCACCCTCCAGGAGTTTGTTCAAAGAAACCTCCAGGAGTTGCTTATAAAAATTGCTTTTGGAGTTGCTCCAGGAGTTGCTTTTGGACATCCTTCAGAAGCTCCCTCTGCAAATCACCCAGGAGTTCCTTCTGGATGATCTCCCAAAATTTCTTACAAAAACTTTACGAAAGCTATTTCTGGAAATACTCCAGAATCCTGAAAATCAAACTACTACGGGAGTTTTGTAATCGAGAACTCTTCCAAGAGTTCCTTGGGAAACCTTCCTGACATGTGGGAGATTATTTTGGGAATCCTTCAGGAGTTCCAAGAGAAATCCCTAGATCGAATTCATGATCCCAGACCAAAAGTTCTATTTCCTAATTGCCAACAGACTGACTAAAATCCTAAATTCCCTAAAGGAACCTCTTCCAGAATAAATCCATTAACTCGAGCGATCGCGCTGTTGTGTTTTGTACAACACGTTGAAAAAATCTCGCTTTTTGTGTTCAGTATTAGCGTGGTGCTGGCGGTGGTGGCCAACCGCACTAGTTATGGACGGTTAAGGAATCTAGAGGAATTCACAAAAGATATACAAGGTGGAATCGCTAACAGAAGTTATTGAAGAAATCCAAGATAGTATTTTTGGAGTAATCGAAAGATAAAATCTCGGACTTTGTAAGAATCTCCAGATGTAAGTTTTTGGGGGAATACTCAGTTGGACATCCTGGAGGAATCCCCGGAAACAACACCAATGAAGTTGCGTTAGGGCACCTATGCTAATGAATAAAATTTAAAAAAATGGTTCGATTATCCTCCATGTCCCGGATAATCGAGTGCGACCTTTGCTGATTTTATATGCACATTAGGTTGTCCCAAAATTGCACATGGTCGAAAAGCTTGGGGGCTCACCCTGCAAATGATAGCTAAGGGTGTTAGAAACAAACTTTTGTATGACGGCAACTTTCAAAAATGACGTTTAGAGGTCGCCCCGGCGAGATTTTTGAAAAATGGCCATTTTTCGTAATAAATTTCATACAAATATTTTTTACCGAACAAAAATTGGCAATACTCACTATTTTTATATTTCTTACAGCTTGATATGGATCCAAACTTCTTGGGAAAAATAATTAACGGCATGTTTTGCAGGTAACTTTTTGATACTGAATTTTTGAGTTTACTAAAATTTGTCATTTTTTGATATACTTTGCATTTTACCCATCATAAAAAGTATCTGAACCTAATGTTAATTTAAAACAATTTCCATAAAAAGATAGGAAATTTTATGAGGAAAAACTTTGCCGAAGACAGCATGGCGTTTTTTCTATCCGTTTTACAGTTATTCACGATTTACTATTTGGTGAAATCTGAATTTTTAGGTATTTTTCTAAAAATCTCACATTAGAACTTCCCAAAAACACATACAAAGTAAAAAATCACATATGCTCAACAAGTTTTTGTCTTGATTGTGTTATGGAATTATTTGAATTTAATTTTTTGTTATTCAATCCCTTCATATGGAAATCAACTAGCAAAGATTTCTTAAAAAGCTAGTTCTCTTGTCAAGCTTCGTACAGCCTATTGATTTTTTAAAGATATTCTCTACAAAATGTTGAGCCATATTTTCGCGTTTATCTTACTTTCCTGTCGATATTCTCAATTATTTTTCTACATTAAGACGTATGAGTCCTGAACCAGTGAAACAGCCCAGGAAACAGTGGCAAAGTGAATAAAGGCGAAAACGTTGATCCATGCCAAATTCAAATCGCGATTACGAACATCTTACGTAAGAATACCAATTTTTAGATACTTTGGAACTTAGTACAAGACATTCTGAAAAGCAGGGCATGTCTTTTTTTACATCTACTGATTTGAACTATCTTATCAACACCGAATATAAGATACACCGAGGCAAATTGAAACGGGTGGGATAAGATGAACCAGTGAGTTATCGTAATGTTATCCAAGGTTAGAACAATTTGATTATCATAACACATACACGGCATACAAAAAAACAAGGTAGGCTATTATTGGTAAACAACAGTTTTAGACGTAAACAAGTGACGTCATTTTTTTCGTCCTATCTGTTGATCAAAATGATAGGGACTACTAGAACGTTTTATTCATGTCTTTGAACGATTTGAACAATATCATTGAAAAACAAAATCGACATGTTTTGCGGAGTGTATCACCTTTTAAATGATATAGAAAATGTGCCGTGCGTTTGAATGTGTATCATGCTCGTATAAACCATTGTCAGTACATAACCGTTATAAATGCCATGGCCTACTGAGGCATCTCAAAATGGTACCTAATGATAAAGTTTCTCGCTAGTATGCGCCTTTCAAGATCAAAGAAAATGGAATTGTCAACGGAAAGAAAAATTCAATGAATGATGCTACCATAATTCCTAAGCACAATCAAGACAAAAACTTGTTGAGCATGCGTAATTTTTTACTTTGTATGTGTTTTTGGGCAGTTCTTTTGTGTTTTTTTTTAAATACCTAAAAATCCAGATTTCACCAAATAGTAAATTGTGAATAACTATAAAACGGATAGAAAAAACGCCATGCTGTCTTCGGCAAAGATTTTCCTCATAAAATTTTCTATCTTTTTATGGAAATTGTTTTAAATTAGCATTAGGTTCAGATACTTTTTATGATGGGTAAAATGCAAAGTATATCAAAAAATTACAAATTTTAGTAAATTCAAAAATTCAGTATCAAAAAGTTACCCGCAAAACATGTCGTTAATTATTTTTCCCATGAAGTTTGGATCCATATCAAGCTGTAAAAAATATAAAAATAGTGGGTATTGCCAATTTTTGTACGGTAAAAAATATTTGTATGAAATTTATTACGAAAAATGGCCATTTTTCAAAAATCTCGCCGGGGCGACCTCTAAACGTCATTTTTGAAAGCTGCCGTCATACGAAAGTTTGTTTCTAACACCCTTAGCTATCATTTGCAGGGTGAGCCCCCAAGCTTTTTGACCATGTGCAAATTTTGGGACAACCTAATGCACATCTTACCTATTATAGATCTGTCATAGTCAGCTACTAATTTTACACTTGTTTTTTTTTTTTAAGTACAAGAAAATAAGTAAAATAATGAGTGAGGGAAAGCTTGAATTATTCACTATTTGGAGCTAAATGAAAATATGTTGTAAGTAATTGTGTAGCATACGCCTTTCATGTCATCATTGGTAGTTTACTTCCATTTTTTCCATAGATGCATTACGTCAAGAATAATATTAAACTATAAATATGGTACTTATCATCCATATGATACGAAAATTGGGCGTTACCTACTAAAAAATATGCATTTAAAAAACCGGGAAAATTTCAGAAATCGTACCGGGAAAACCGGGAAAAAGACGGGGATTTTAAAACTGATATTGAGTGGCCACCCTGATTTCTTTAGGCACATTGCCTTTTTGTTCGCAGCGTTAGTTGCTTACATAGCTTGTGTTTGGTCTAGGAGTTTCTAATCCTAAGGGGACACCTAGATTCGGGCAACAACACAAGTCCATCAGCCGTTTGACACTCACAATCAGATGTAGAGTGCACAGAGTTGCTGACATTGTTGGTATGAATAAAAGAGTATTCGAATATATAGGAGTGTTTACTTCTTTCGAGCATGAGCTTTTTCAATATGTTTGTGGTTCCATGAAGACGTTGAAATGATAAATGACAGATGATCATTCGAAAAGCAAGTTAAATCAAGTAAGAATATGGATTACCATGCTAGGGGAACAAGAGGAGGGATTCAAGATCTTGCAGATATTTCCAACGATTCCGATAAGATGTTGCAAATTCCATGTGAACGCTGTTTCTTCCGGATTCCTACAAGCATTTTTCCAAGATTCAAACAATTCTTTCCAGGATTCTTTCTTATGAATCTATCTGGATTCCTGAATTCTGACCAATTTCTCCTCGACACAGGGATACTACAAAATATCTTTGCAGAATGTTTTTTCCAAAGATTTTCTGGAATTCTCCCTGAGTCCCTCGTGGTATTTTTCCCGCAGTTCCTCCTGCGTAGTGCCCAAAGACACAACAAAAGTTTCTCTGAGGGTATTTAGCAGTGTTGTCGCGGAATTTCTTCTGGAGCTTTTGTCAGGGTTCTCTTTGAAGATTCTCCGCGATTCCTTCCGTTGTTTCCCCTTAGATTTCTCCTAGAGTTGCTACAGGAGTTATGCCTGGGATTTCTACTAGAGCTCCTCCAAGAGATTCGTAAGGAGATTTTCATGAATTCTCTGCAGAAATTCCTCCCACGGTTTTTAATGAAGTCTCTTCGAGCAATTTACTTGAGTTTTCGTCTAGAGTTTCCCCTGATTTCTACAGGAGTTTCAGCTGGGATTTTTCCTAAAAGTTTTTGCGGGATTTCTTTTCAAGTTTTACTAGAGATTTCTCTCGGAGTTTCTTCAGGGATTTCTCACAGAAAATTCCTCATGGTGTTGGGATATTTGCAGAATCTATTTCTGATATTTTTCATGGATTTCTTCCGCGTTTTCTTTCAAAGATTTTTCCAGGGTTTTATCGTAGCTGTTCAACGGATTTCTTGTAATGATTCAACAATAATATCGTTTACAGATTTTTTTCAGAGCTTTTCTCGAAATCTCTACTAGAACTTGTCCCGTGATTATGGATGCTCCGTTGGAATTTCTTTGATAGTTATTCCCGGCGTACTTGCAGGGATTTTCCGGGAGTTTTTCTTCGGAATGTCTCTTGAGATAACTCCTGAAACATTCATTTATTTAGTTAACATCAAATTCATGATAATACTGAATCAACAATTTGCCGCCATAATACTCGATTTGCAGCTGCAGCTCTCCATCCTCGGTCACGCCCAACACTCGCCAGATCACGCTCCACCTGGTCCGCCCATCGTGTTCTCTGCGCTCCACGCCTTCTTGTTCCAACCGGATGGTTAGCAAACACCAGCTTTGCAGGGTTGTTGCCCGGCATTCTTGCAACATGCCCTGCTCATTGTATCCTTCCGGCTTTGGCCACTTTCTGGATGCTGGGTTCGCCGTAAAGTGCAGCGAGCTCGTGATTCACCCTTCTCCGACACACACCGTTCTCCTGCACACCGCCAAAGATCGTCCTTAGCACGCGTCGCTCGAAAACTCCGAGTGCTTGCAGGTCCTCCTCGAGCATGGTCCATGTCTCGTACCCGTAGAGAACCACCGGTCTTATTAACGTCTTGTACATGGTACATTTGGTGCGGGGGTGAATCTTTTTTGACCGCAGTTTCTTTTGGAGCCCATAGTAGGCACGACTTCCGCTGATGATGCGCCTTCGTATTTCACGGCTCACGTTATTGTCAGCCGTTAGCAAGGAACCGAGGTAGACGAATTCTTCTACCACCTCGAAAGTATCCCCGTCTATCGTAACATTGCTGCCAAGGCTTTTCCTGTCTCGCTCAGTCTCACCTACCAGCATGTACTTTGTCTTAGCCGCATTCACCACCAGCCCGACCTTTGCTGCTCCACGTTTCAGGCGTGTTCTGCACACCGTCCATCGTTCTCAGCTTCGAGGAATCGGATATGCAACAGAGGGCATTGTCGAACCAAATTAACTACACTAGTTTACAAAATAAAACGAAAGTCGTGAACTTCTGTCAACGACCAAAATTTTTGGAGCACAATTTAATGCTGATTTCAAAACCGTCCTTCAAAAAATTTTAAGTAGAACAGTTTTTGAGTTTTTTCTCAATATCGAGTTTTACAACTTTTAAAAATATGTAATTTACTAAAATTCAAATATATTGCGTTTTGTTCAACCAATTTCAAATGTTTTTCCATAAATCAAAAGCTGAATACAATACCATTCGATCATCTGAATACAGGTGTTGCGTCAGATTGATGAAATTCAAGATATTGGCGAGTTTTAGGGACGATATCCTTAAATTTTAACAAAAATCCCAAAAAAATTTGAAGAAGTGTATTTTTTTCAATAAGAAAAAAAACAATTTAAAAATTCTTTCTCGACGATTTTTTGACATATCATATGCAGGCGAGTTACAGTAAAAAATTCAGCTCAATCGGAACATTGATTACGGATAATGAGATGTTTGAAGTGAGCGACTTTGCTTAAAAATAGAACAAAAATCGATTTCAAATCATCAACCTTCTATGGAAAGTCGAAAAAATTTCCGCTCTACTGTATTTTTTTTCCTTCGCGTTTTCGAACTCAGGGCATGATTCTACACCAAAAATGATCATCAGTTTACCGAGTTCAAAAATGCTGTAAACTAGTGCTATCAACAACTGTCCAACTAAATCGACTGTAATTTATACAGAAATACCAGAAATACCAATTCATGTTCCTCATCGCGTCGTTGGTCAGCAAGGAGATTTGCAGTCCCAACCCAACACCGTATAACATAGTGATCCAGAACCGTCAAAAATTTACCGAATCTGCCTGAAAAAGACTGCCGAATTTTCCGTGTCGCTCCAAGCAAGAGTATGGAGTTGAAGACTGGCGCATGCGCCACCGCCCGTTGCATTGCTACACACCGGAAAATTGAAGCTCAGTTCACCTGCTTCCAGCATGAGAAGTGTTTCTCATTAGCACTACCACTCATCAACTTCCTTCGCCTTCTTACTACGATACCTTCCCATCAAGCTACATGGGAACGGCAAGAGCGTAGATCTGTACGCGTTTCTAGACGATGGTCCTACGTCAACCATGCTTGGAGGCCGAGGTAGCCAACCTGTTCGGTGTAGAAGAACCTAACGAGTCGCTTTCTCCGGAATGGACGGGTGTATCGACAACATTCAATAGCGCATTGATATTACAGTTTCCGGCCCGAACGGAGATAGGCGTTTTCCTTTCAAAGCTGAGACGGTTGGACCATTGAAACTACCAAGTCAACCCATAGATTACAAAGATCTCTGTGAGAAAGACACGCCCTTTAAACACCTTCCATTAACCGCTATTTCGATATCTCTTCTCGGTTAATCATTTGTGTAGACAACGCTAGATTGTTTAGATCTCTCAAAAGTCGTGAAGGTAGTAGAGAGGCCAATTGATTGCGTCCAAAACTCGTCTTGGCTGGTACGTTTATCGCAAACATACTGCTGACATCAGATTTGTGAACTATGTGAACGTTCATGTGTGGTTGGCAGAAAACTAACTAACTCATGCACGACCTTTCCAGGCAGTTTTTGACAATTGAAGAAGCAATCATCAATCGGGCTTCACAATTAGAAGACGATAAGCGGGCGTTGAAAATACTGGAGGAGACCACCGGTCGAGTAAACGGAAAACTTTAAGCTGGGCAGCTGTGGCGATATGAAGAACCGTGTCTGCTGGGTAGTTTTTCCATGGTGGTTCGACGAATGGTGGCTCTGGAGAGGAAATTGGCAAAAGACAATTTTCTTGATAGAAAAACTAGAGGAGTACGTTGAAAAAAGGTATGCGGATCGCATCACTGCTGCAGAGCTTGAGTCTACGGAGCCGGGCCGCGCATGAGTAGGTGGTAATCCCCGGAAGCTGAAAAAGGTTAAGCTGATTTGGCTGAGACTGAGGAGGAGGTTGGCCGGTTGAAAAACAACAAAGCCGCTGGAGCAGATCAATTACCAAGCGAGCTTCTAAAATACGGCGGAGAAGCACTGGTGAGAGCACTACACTGGGTCATTACCAAGATTTGGGAGGAGGAAGTATTACCGGAGGAATGTATGGAAGGTATCGTGTGTCCCATCTATAAAAAGGGTGACAAATTGGATTGCGGGAAATATCGCGCGATCACACTTCTGAACACTGCCTACAAGATACTCTCTCAAATTTTATACAGCCGTCTATCACCGATTACAAGAGAGTTCGTGGGGCAATATTAGGCTGGATTCATGGGTGAACACGCTACAACGGACCAGGTGTTGCAGAAATGCCGCGAATACAACGTGCCCACACATCACTTGTTCATCGATTTCAAATCGGCGTATGATACAATCGATCGAGAACAGCTATGGCAGATTATGCACCAGTACGGATTCCCGGATAAACTGATACGATTGATCAAGGCGACGATAGATCGAGTGATGTGCGTAGTTCGAGCATCAGGGGCACTCTCGAGCTAGGCGAATGTGTAGAAGACCAAAAACATGATGGCAAATGACTCCAGTGGCTCCTGGGAAGAATCACTATGCCCGCCTCCCCGAATTTCTATCAACGGTGGTTGAAAGTATACTTGGACTCACTGGTGACCGCCGACAACGACACCAGCAGAGGCATTCAGAAACGCATCGTAGCAGGAAATCGAGTTTAATTTGGACTCCGGCAGAACTCTACGATCGAACAAAGATCGCCGTCACATGAAGTTAACTATCTACAAAACGCTGATTAGACCAGTAGTCCTCTATGGATACGAAACATGAAATCTACGCGCAGATGACCAACGCGCCCTTGGAGTTTTCGAACGTAAAGTGTTACGTACCATCTACGGCTGAGTGCAGATGGAAGACGGGACTTGAAGAAGGCGAATGAACCCCGAACTGCATCAGCTGCTGAGAGAACCAACCATCGTCCACACCGCGAAAATCGGGAGGCTACGGTGAGTGAGTCACGTTATCAGGGTGTCGAATAGCATCCCGACTAAAATGGTTCTCGAGAGTCATCCGACCAGTACAAGAAGACGTGGAGCACAGCGAGCTAGGTGGGTCGACCAAGTGGAGGACAATTGGCGGACCCTTCGCAGAGTGCGGAACTGGAGACAAACACAGCCATGGACCGAGTGGAATGGAGACGATTCCTACGTACAGCAGAGGACACTCAGGCCTTAGTCTGACCGGTAAGGTAAGTATGCTGTGGTGGTATGATGAACTGTGTGTGCCAGATAGTTTTTAATGATTTCGACGAATGGTGGCTCTGGAGAGGAAATTGAAGAAATACAGTTTGCTCGATAGAAGTCAGGGAACAAATAGTGGAGTACGTTGAAAAAGGGTATGCTTGAGTGTATGGAGTCGGGTCGCGTATGGGTAGTACGTAATCCACGGAAGCCGGAAAAGGTTAGGCTGCCGGCGCCTGAGTGGAAGGTGTTTCCTTCAACGATAGAAACCTGAAAAGAGCACATTATTCCATCAATTCCTTATTCACTCAAGAGATTTGGTCTTGCGTGCTCGTCGTGTATACCCCAACATTTCTAGAATAAGTGTGCGAAGGAATCTGCTGAACAGTTCTTCAAAGCGGCAAAAGCAGTCATCGAAACCCAATATGTCGATGACTGTCTCGACAGCGTGAATACGGTAGAAGAAGCTATGAAACTGATAGAAGATGTGAAATATCTGCATTTCATGGCCGGAATGGAGATTCGGAGCTTTCAACCGTTTTGCCCTTGGGAATCTAACTGAGGAAACTCTTTTTGCCTTTTTCTAGATAATGTGTGCGTCGATTCGATGAGCGTGAAGATCAATCGCCGGTTGATTGAGAAAAGTACGACCGGAGTTCACACGCTGGAGAAATATGTGGCAGAGTAGGTTTCATCAATGTTAATCAAGCCGTCAAACACACTCAATTATCATTCCATATGTTACAGGATGAAGGAAGACGACCGGAAACGACTGAACGACGAATACCTTCGTTTGGTGCAAGGCCTGAAGGATGCCTCATTTGCCCGGGAGACCGACATGGTCCTGGCGAACCCGGTGCTGCCCACCGAGATCCTCAAAGAAGTCGTCCCGGGCAACATACGCAATGCAGATCACTTCCTAAGCTTCCTGAAACGTTTCATCGAGTACATCAAATCCCGATTGCGAGTGCAACACGTGGTCCAGGAAAGTCCCGCCGGATTCCTCAAGGACGTACAGCAAAAGGTCTGTATCGAAAGGAAACCGTTGCGTTTCTGCGCCGAACGGTTATCGTCGTTGCTTCGGACACTGGAAATCACGGATCTGACCGAATTCGGTCCTCTGACGGTGATCACTTCGTTTGCCACGCTCGTTTCCACCTATACGAAGGGATTTACGATCATCATCGAACCGTTCGATGACAAGACGCCCACGGTTTCCAATCCGATACTGCACCTTAGCTGTATGGATTCCTCGATAGCGATGAAACCGATTTTCCAGCGCTTCCAGAGTGTGGTGATTACATCGGGAACGCTATCACCCATGGATATGTACCCGAAGATCTTGGACTTCGAACCGGTGGTGATGAGTTCCTTCACGATGACGCTGGCTCGGCCGTGTCTGCTTCCGATGGTAAGTTTAGAAGACCGCGCTTAACTGGAATTTACCTGACACTTCCATTTTACAGATCGTCTCTCGAGGAAACGACCAGGTGGCCATCTCGTCCAAGTTCGAAACCCGTGAGGATACGGCCGTTACACGAAACTACGGTCAGCTGCTGGTGGAAACGGCCAAAACCGTCCCGGATGGAATCGTGTGCTTCTTCACGTCCTACCTCTATCTGGAATCGGTGGTGGCTTCCTGGTACGATCAGGGCATCATCGACACACTGCTCCGGTACAAGTTACTTTTCATTGAAACTCAGGACAATGCGGAGACTTCGTACGCGCTGATGAACTACGTCAAGGCGTGCGAGTGCGGTCGGGGAGCTGTGCTACTGGCCGTCGCTCGAGGTCGCGTCTCGGAGGGTGTCGATTTCGACCACCATTTGGGACGGGCGGTGCTGATGTTCGGTATTCCCTATGTGTACACCCAGTCTCGGATCCTGAAGGCTCGGTTGGACTATCTGCGGGATCAATTCCAGATCAGGGAGAACGACTTTCTGACGTTCGACGCCTTGCGACATGCCGCGCAGTGCGTGGGTCGTGCCATTCGGTAAGTGATGGGGTTTGATTGGATCTGAGAGGTTTAGCATATTGGACATTCGGTGTTCCTACTGGAATTTCTTACTAATGTTTCTCTCCAAATGATACCTTTTTAAAACAAAAATAAATTTGTGCAGGATTTTTTTAGGAGGATTCATTTAAGTGTTCTTCTCGGGATTTCTCTTGGAACTCCTTGTACGTTTTTTTTTTCCAGAGATTGAACCGGTATTTTACAGAGAACTACCCCGGAGCTACTTCCGGAATTTCTTTAGGAGTTGCTGTCGAGATTTCTACAGGAGTTTCTTACAAGAGTTCTGCAGAATTAATTCCGGGATTCCTCCCGGAACACCTCCCAAGACTTTCTCTCAGGTGTTTCCCATGATTTCTTCCGGAGATCGCCCCGAGTCTTCTTCTAAATTTATTCACTTGATTTGCACATCAAATAATCTTAGAATTCCTCCAACATATCTTCCTGGGATTTCTTCCAAGCATTTTCCCAGTGTTTTGAGAATTCCTCCTGATTCTCAGTTCTGACCAGGTTTTTCATAGAGATTTTCGGGAATTTCAGGCTTCCTCCCGGGATTTCTCCAAAAGATGCTTCCAATATTTTTTTCTTAGAAATTCCTTCGTGATAGCTGTGAGATTACCCTAGAAATGTCTTGTAGTATTGAGAAGATTCCTCGCTAAATTCCCCAGAGAAATTATTGGATAAAACCAAAGCTGTTCTTTTGTAGGATTTACAGGAAGAGCTGTGGAAGATACCCCAGAAAACTGACTAAAAGAAATCCATTAAAGAACCTCAGGAGAAATCCAGGGAATACCTCTAAATTAGACATCAGGGAGTTTGATTAGTTTATATCTGTTCCTTTGCACTTCAACTCCATAATGTTAGCATTCTTCTTGGCATCGTCTATTCCACAGAGGTAAAACCGATTACGGTATTATGATATTCGCTGACAAGCGCTTCGGTCGACAAGATAAGCGTGGTAAACTGCCCAAATGGATTCAGGAGCATCTCACCGACAATCTTACCAATCTTAGTACGGAGGAAGCGATGCAGGTAACATTCAGATCAGGGTTTCTCAACAAGAACATTATTTAACATATTTCTCTTTTCCGGAGCAGCTCGCCAAACGATGGCTCCGGCAGATGGCCCAACCGTTCACTCGCGAGGACCAGTTGGGTGTTTCGCTGCTCACACTTGAACAGCTGCAAAGCATGGAGAAGGATAAACTGGAAAAACAAGCCCAAGGCAAAAAATAATTTTCTTTTTATTGAATAAAAAGTTTTTCCATTGTTTCTCAGACATCTATGGTTTTTATTTTGATCTTTCGTCGTCATGTAGTATGTATAATACGACAACCTTGGGATAAATCACATCGAGATGGGGTTTTCTTCACGAAAGCAGTTTATTCAGCTCGTTTTCCTATAAGTAGGCAGGTGTGAAAATCTGCCGTTTCCATTCATCGTGTTGTTATCGCTGGCTCGATGTTTCTACCTCAGGTTTTAATTTTGTTTGTCTGCTTATTACATAGATAAATACCAGTAAGTAAAATAAATTCTTCTCTCTCTATAGCCTTGATGCTAATTTGTTTCTGCTTCGACATTGGCTCTCACTCACGCCCATCATTCACCCGTGAAGGAGGAAACAACATAAATTCGAAATAGTTATAATAGTTAATACCAATTGTTGAGTTGGAAATTTTGATTTCGAGAATTGAAAACTTAAGTAGTAGTAACGGAGCACAAATACCATGGTTTTTAAGATCAGGATATAGAAACCGATAAAAAAGAGAATAAAATAATGCTATTTTCGTAGGTAATCACCAAACACAAATTCGTACATTTTGAGACAAACTTATAAGCAGTAGGGGCGCCACGTCCTCACATTGTTTTGTCTTTCAGTCTCGAACTTTTAATTCATAGTTTAATTCCAGCTCTATGATCGGAGAAGAAGATGGTTTATCGTCAGCCTGTAAAAGGGAAGAAAATATTTATGAATATACATTTGAATTCATATTTGTTTTGCTTCATGTCTACCACAATCGCACAATTATATTCGGCGAGCATCCGCTACAATGAAAATGTGCTGAGAAATACAGTTTCTTCGATCCATACTTCAAAGATTATTTGAATGCTAGTGGACGCATGAATAACAACACAAAGAGGTTCTCGTAATACAATGAGATACAACAGAAATGATCGTGAAAGATGCACACCGATAAAGTAAAGAGAAACAAGAGTAGAGCTGTAGAGCTTGAAGGTCTTAAATCCAGAATAGTTTTGATGATATAGACCACCAAGTGAATGTTGCTAAGTTATCAGCAGAGGCTCTAAGAGTAGCGTAGGTATATTATATTTTGCATGCAATCGCTAAAATAAAAATATCCAAAGATTTACAGATATTGCGACCCATACTAATTAGAATGCACATAATGTTGCTAAATGACAAACTGAAAAATAAATTTGTGAAAAAAAACTCCGTCGGCGCATTAACCAACTACATCACAGAACAGGTAACGATTCTGCGGAATAGAAAGCCAAACTCCGAGCGCACACCATGAATACTCCCTTTTTAACAAATCCATCGCTCTTTCGGCTTAGATGCCAATCCACAACACACTCGCGTTTATGCCCACATTAACTACAAGTGAGAGCGAATTGTTTTTATGAACCCGAGACTTATTCTCGCACTCCGCATACCTAGCCATCCGAGTAGTCTGTGTTGCTGGTGTCTAATTTAGTATGCGTCGAGAGCTCGGCGCGGTCACACTTTCGACGATCAACTGCGCCGATGCGACGCAAGCTAGGGTACAATGATATATGTTGCCCTCGATTCCTCGAGGTATCCCTGCAGAAATTCCATGGGGAATTTCTGGACAAATCCCTCCAGGAAACCCTGAATAACTTTCCGGGAGATTCCCAGAAGAAGTTCCTGGAGGAATCCATGACGGAATCGCTGGAGGAATTCCGGGATATGCTTGAGGAATTCCTGAAGAAATTTCTTGGAGGAATCCTTGAAGCAGTTCCTGGAGGAATCCCTGAAAGAGTTTCTGGAGAAATTCCTGAAGGAGTTCCTGGAGAAATCACTGAGAGTTTCTAGAGAAATCCGTGAACGATTTTGGATAATCCCTGAAAGAGAACCTGAAAAAAAAATCTCGAAGGAATCCCAAATGTAATCCATGAAGGAGTTCCTGGACTGGAGAATTTCCTGAAAAAAAGTTCTTGGAAGAATTCTTGGAGGAGTTTCTAGAGGGATCCCTGAAAGGATTTCAGGAAGAATTTCTTAAAGTATTCCAAGAGAAATCTTCGAAGAAATACTTCGAAAAAATCTGGAAAAACCTCTGCAGGACCTGCTGGAGTAATCCCTGAAGAAACATCTAGCGAAAATCTTGAATGGCCGCCAGGAGCAGTGTTTGATCTCGCATCAGACTCCGGCGTCGTCGTTGGCTGTTCAGCGTGCTAGCAGCGCAGTATTGAAATAGTCTGCAACAGCCCATTTACTATTGTGTTGTTTCTTATTCATACCTAGAAGTAAATGCCTAGAGCCACGGTAGGCATGGTAAAGCGTGCTGCCGTGCGCTCTGTTGCTTTATACTGTCCGTACTGCTTCCCCTATAAAAGGGAAGCCCCAAAATGTATTGATTGTTAGTGTGCTACAGGGTGCGGCAGGAAAAAATGCGAAAAGTTCAAGGCACTATTACACGCTAAATATTGGATATATATAACTATTTTTTCATGACAGTGTATCAGTCAATGTCTATATTCAAGCTGTCCAAAATAAAAATTAACATATTTGAAGTTTAATATGTGATAATGTAAGCCTAATAAGCGGGTATCAATAAACTGCGCGCCCAATGGTCATTAAACAAATTAACTATAACAGTAACAAAATAGCTTTAATTCGATGAACAACCAGACCACACTGATCCAGAGACATGTAGTTTCACATACTAGATAAAATAAGTACATATATTTGATGATATTGTAGAGAAAATTAAAAATTTTGCTTTATCAGATACGAATTTTAGCGACCTGTGTGCTTTTCTGCGGTTTGAAAATTTTGATTGTCTTCAGATTCAGGCACCACCCTGAAAAGGTTAGTGACCAAAATGGGAAAATTTTTAATTCACTTTTCAGAAAACTAGCCTATTAGAGATCATGGAACGTTGAAACATAGGTTGGTTAAAGTCAAATAGACGAAAATGAGGTTTGAAGTTGAAAAACACTTTCGCATTTTTTCCTGCCGCATACTGTATATCATATCACCGCCGTGTGGAGCACTGCCACACGGTGGTGCGAATAAACGTTAGTAATTTGAGTCTGCGTACTTCTTCCTCGTCGTCTGGAGTCTCGTCGGTTAATAAAAGTACACAGCGTAGGGCCGTAAAGACATCCTGGCCGAAACAAGCAGATTTTCTAGAGGAATTCCTGATAAACCTCCTGAATTAATCCCTGAAGAAATTACAGCAGGAATCCTTGAATGAAAACATCATTGAGCAATTCCTAAAACTCTTGAAGAAACCCCTGACCATGTTCCTAGATGAATCCCTACAGGAATTTACCGCTGACGAAACTGATGGAGCAATGCCTGAATAAATTCCTGGAAGAATCTCTGTAGAACTTTTTGAATGAATTTCTGAATAAACCCCAGAAGAAACATCTGGCGGAGCTTCTAAATGAAACCCTGAAAGAACTCATGAATGAACGCCTTCCTGAAGAATTAGCAGATTTTATTTTGGAGAAGTCCCACTTTACGGACAACCATTTTTTCACTGCACGTAGCCAGCAAATTTGATGAAGCTTTTATGAATTGTATGCCCCTACTTTGGGTTTCGCTTGGAGCTTGCAGTTCTATGGACACCGACGTTTCTTTCAGTGCAAATTTCAAGCAATTTCTCGTATACTCTGGCGTATCAATTCTCCGTTCTTTGGTTTGTCCGGCAATCGAGTCAAGGGACAGTTCAAACCATGCCCGACAAAGAATTTCATTTTCCATATGTGTCCAATTTTTTGCCTCGCGGCTTCGATGCACCCATTGCAGATTGTTGGGCTCGGACAACCGAAAGGAAATAAACTCAAACCTAAACGAAGGGCGGAACCATGGTATCAAAGACTAGATGCACGTTCCAGTCCAGATATTTGCTATGATGTGCAAAGTTAGTACCGCTGGGGGCCATCCCTCTACCTACAGCGAAATCACTAGTCTCAAGCCGTTGTCATTGGTAGCGAAATGAAGGCTCTCCTTACCAATGATGAGACGGAAAAAGTCCTCTCTTAATCCCTAGTGGGAGGCCTTGTTTTGGTAGGTGAAGCAAATGCATATGGTTATACTTGTTTTAATTATGGAATATGTAAAAAGTTTCACTTACCTTTCTTTCCTACTTCATGAGATCGATCGTGACCAGCACCAGGCAACCCAGGGTCCAGCTGAAGATCAGCAGCAGCCAAAAATTGCCCTTGAACGGACTACGGAAATCGTTAACAATTCCGCGTCCGATCATGCTATCGCAAAGGCGTCTCGCCGAGAACACCAGAAAAATCGGAATCAAATACTGGATTCCGGTTCCGGCGTAGCACCCGGTGAAGCCCACCAGCGAGATAACGCTCTCGGTGAAGAAGCACACAATGATCGGCGGTAGGATGGCCAACAGCGGGAAAAACACCCGCCGCAGGAAGAAGTTGTACGACTCCAGCTGGGTCGTGTCCAGGAAGAGCGTCTGCAGATTACTGCGCAGCGTTATGGCAATGATGGGGAAGCTGGTGGACAGGGTGAATACCGGGAATAGGGCCAGGAAGTACTCGATACCCTTGAGGAAGATGCTGTCCTGATCCGAGTTGGGCACAAAGTTCAGCGTGTACAGGTCCTTGATGTCACTGAAGGCGAAAATTCCGGTCAGAGCCAACGACAGGTAGAATCCGCAAATCAGCAGATAGTCCATCGATATGAGCGACTTCAGGCGACGCTTGTTCGAGATCGGAGTCAGCAGACTGGGCAGTGAGTGGTGGCACATGAACGAATAGATACAGGTACCGATGAGGTACGGTATCCCATTCACGTCGGCGCGTTTCGGCACAATTGGCGGATCGTTTTGATGTCCGAACAGCCGATGAATGGCTATGCTGATCATAACGGAGAAGGCCAACCACCGGAACATGACCGTTATCAGCTGCAAATACTTAGTTTTCTGCACGTTGAAGAAGACGAATGGCCCAAGAATGCAAATGAACACCACCAGGCATAGTCGGTAGATGTCGAATCGGGACAAAACACTGTCCTCCCAGCAGCGGAGAGTAAGATCGTCGCTGTCTGTTGCATTGGCTGAATGATTGTAGGCGCTGAAATTGAACAGATTTTGTGTGAGTTGGCTCGAAACAAGACCTAGATCTGAATCTCCCACTTACCACAAAACATCTCTTAAGCTTTTGGCCACAGCAGCCGAATAGATGCTCAAATCCCCATACAAGTAAACGGCCAAGCAGAAATAGAACAGAAACCGCCCTATCCGTCCGAAGAACAAATTTGCCATCTCGCCCAGTTCGATTTTGTTCGACAGACTGTAATACTGGTTCCGGCAGTACATTATATTCAGCGGGGTCTGCTCGATGCTGGCATCAGTCACCTCGCCACCATCCGACGCCGCAAGTAAGGGTTCCGTCATAGTTTCCACATTGCTGTCCTCATCGTGTTCCAGCACCCGATCCCGCTTGATGAACTGCAACCGCTTCCAGTTCTGGATGGCGTTGGCGCAAGCCATTGTTTCAATCACGAACGTCACCGTCATGTAACTGGCAAAGGCCAGCACAACGATCAGGACCGATCCCAGCACCCATCCTGCGTGACTGAACGCCGACGGGAGGGTCAGTGCTCCCGTACCCACTATGAGATTAAAGATGAACACGAAACCGATCTGCGGGCGAATAGGAAAGATACGTCTGATGAATCATCCTAGCTAGTAGACTTCCACTTCGCGCTTCCTTCGCTCGCTGATGGTTCATTGTTTGTGAAACGACAGCAGAAAAATGAGCTGAACAATGTCCCACTTACCCAGGTCGGATATTCCTCTTGTGCGATGCGATTAGGCATATCATCCACAGTTTGCTCCACTCATTGGCAACTATCGTACACTGTCTGCCGAATCAACTGGTAGGAATGCAAATATGCTGTTTGTTCGATAAACTGGCGACGAAAATGATAATAATTTTTACTGTTTGTGTACACACATCAGAGAAAGGAATACAAAACACCAGCGCAAAAGCTAGGCGTAGAGTGACGATTCTCTGCTGCAGCTGATGCGAAGCAAGCAAAACAAAGGTCTCCCCAACAGAAAGTGGGTGGGTGGAAGGAAAGTCAGTCGACCTGCCAGCCAAAGAAAAAAAAGAAGTTATCTGTCAGATTCTGTCGGAGTTGAGAAAAAAAAATTACTAGTTGGTTATCCCTCGGTCTCGGTCGATATCTGGGGCAAGTGGATTCTGTATAGGAGTATAGGGCTCTGCACGAAAGTTACTCCCTCTCTTTCGCTCTTATTAAGATTTTGTAAACAACAAGGCCAAGAAACTTTAAAATCCCATACAAAATCAAAACAGTGCAGTGCCCTATAGTGGTAATCACGTTCAAATCGTCCCCTTAATGCTAGAACTAGGTAACTGGTTTTGCGAAATCGCAAGAAGTTTGTTTATATCTGAACGTACACCACAATAAACAAAAGTTTGTCAATTGAAACTACAAAAACACATATTAATTTACCTTTTAAGACCAACACAAAGTTTGTTTTATTGCAGGATAAGTTTAACCGGC
Source organism: Aedes albopictus (assembly GCF_035046485.1). NCBI lineage: Eukaryota > Metazoa > Arthropoda > Insecta > Diptera > Culicidae > Aedes > Aedes albopictus. The sequence goes on along the minus strand of NC_085138.1, from coordinate 98,378,795 downwards.
AGTTTTTACCCGTACTTTCCAAAACGAGTTACCTAGTTCTAGCATTAAGGGGACGAAATGTATGCGTGCCTTTTTTGTAGATGTAATTGTGAAACTGCGAGGAAAACATTTGCACTCCTACCCCGGATGTTAGATTGATCACTATTTACCCGTTTTACCCAATTCGATTGGGTAATATTTGCATATGAAATCTGAATAGCCTTTGAATTGGCGTGCAGTTTTGTGTGAGGAAAAACTCGCGCTAGTGTTCGTGTGTTAAAATGTCACTTATCTCTATTAAAATTAAAAATTTCTGGCGTTCGATTTGAATAGGCCGCAATGTTTGCTGTGATTCCTATGCAGATTCAACCTATTCAAATCGACCACCAGATTTCAAAATTAGAATCGTCGCCCAAAAATTAGTCGAAATCTAGGGGCAACCCGCATAATCACGAACTGTAAATGTAGCGTTTCTCATTCTGTAGATGACTATTAACAACTGTCGTTTAACCATTTTTTAAACTGTCCGAGACAACAGTAAGCTAACCATACCACGTACAGATTTGCCAGTCTGACAAATGGTAATCCGCCAAATTACAGTATGTGCAATAGGCGGTTAAGATAGGTTACCATAAAAAATCGCTTGTTTTCTCGAACAAATTTTTCGCAAAACAGTAAAGAATATGGTCAATTTATTATCCAGTTTTCAGACAATCCACTGCATGGCAAATAGTGAGAGAGCGGTAAAACATTAAATATGAAAGAAATCCGTGCACTGCCCGCATAGTGAAATACAATTTGTATTACAGTCCGCACAGTATGTCTCCTTTATCTGTTACTGTTACTGTACCACGAACAGGTGCTTTCCTGTTGCAACTATGAATCTCGAAACATTCGACTGTAAAGAACGGTTTATGTAGCGCATTTCAAGTTGTAACAGCATATCATATTGTACAGAAATGGTACAATAGTATATGGATGAAAACTCGGGAGACATGGTGGCAACATAGAATGACCTTTTCTCAAACGGTTTGTGATTTTATTTGCGCAACACACTTACACTTGTGCATTTCACTGTATGCCACTTAAATTCAACAGTTTGCCAAATAGTAGCTTTCATTGGTATCTGTACCGCAATCGACCATTGCAGTTTGCAGTTAGTAGAAAAATAAATACAATCTTTCTCCCACAAACTTGGTGAACAAACTGGAAAATTTCCTCGGTAAAGCGAGTTCGACGCGCTCGAAACGGTCTGGATGAAATAAGGGTAAGTTTACATGACTTATAAATTTGTTTTTCGAGCTACATATATAATAACGGATGCAAATTGTATTGCAGAATTCCTAAAGTCAACTGCATACAGGAACCTGATCCGGCCTGACTGTACGACTACTAGGGGTTCCACAAAACGGAGTGCGGAGGATTTGTCTTGCTGCGGGCAGAAATTCAGTGTTTCATGGGATTAAAAATTCGCTCCCACCGGAAGAAGGTCCAGAGTTTGTTTTAATCGCCACAGGTGCTGACTCCAGATAGGGCGTTGAAATTGTTAATAAAAAAATCCGATGAACACCTCCCTTTTTTTTATTTTTAAACGGTTCAAATATAGCAGAACCATATATCATAAGCTTAAAATACCATGAAAGACCATAAATCAATAATAACCCATACAGTGCACGGATTTCTTTCAGATTTAATGTTTTACCGCTCTCTCACTATTTGCCATGCAGTGGATTGTCTGAAAACTGGATAATAAATTGACCATATTCTTTACTGTTTTGCGAAAAATTTGTTCGAGAAAACAAGCGATTTTTTATGGTAACCTATCTTAACCGCCTATTGCACATACTGTAATTTGGCGGATTACCATTTGTCAGACTGGCAAATCTGTACGTGGTATGGTTAGCTTACTGTTGTCTCGGACAGTTTAAAAAATGGTTAAACGACAGTTGTTAATAGTCATCTACAGAATGAGAAACGCTACATTTACAGTTCGTGATTATGCGGGTGTATGGGTTATTATTGATTTATGGTCTTTCATGGTATTTTAAGCTTATGATATATGGTTCTGCTATATTTGAACCGTTTAAAAATAAAAAAAAAGGGGTTAGGTGTTCATCGGATTTTTTTATTAACAATTTCAACGCCCTATCTGGAGTCAGCACCTGTGGCGATTAAAACAAACTCTGGACCTTCTTCCGGTGGGAGCGAATTTTTAATCCCATGAAACACTGAATTTCTGCCCGCAGCAAGACAAATCCTCCGCACTCCGTTTTGTGGAACCCCTAGTAGTCGTACAGTCAGGCCGGATCAGGTTCCTGTATGCAGTTGACTTTAGGAATTCTGCAATACAATTTGCATCCGTTATTATATATGTAGCTCGAAAAACAAATTTATAAGTCATGTAAACTTACCCTTATTTCATCCAGACCGTTTCGAGCGCGTCGAACTCGCTTTACCGAGGAAATTTTCCAGTTTGTTCACCAAGTTTGTGGGAGAAAGATTGTATTTATTTTTCTACTAACTGCAAACTGCAATGGTCGATTGCGGTACAGATACCAATGAAAGCTACTATTTGGCAAACTGTTGAATTTAAGTGGCATACAGTGAAATGCACAAGTGTAAGTGTGTTGCGCAAATAAAATCACAAACCGTTTGAGAAAAGGTCATTCTATGTTGCCACCATGTCTCCCGAGTTTTCATCCATATACTATTGTACCATTTCTGTACAATATGATATGCTGTTACAACTTGAAATGCGCTACATAAACCGTTCTTTACAGTCGAATGTTTCGAGATTCATAGTTGCAACAGGAAAGCACCTGTTCGTGGTACAGTAACAGTAACAGATAAAGGAGACATACTGTGCGGACTGTAATACAAATTGTATTTCACTATGCGGGAAGACACTGTGTAAACAAGAGCAACTCTGAGAACCCGGATAAAAACTAACCATAGGGTGTTTGGTGAAAACCATTCCTGCACCATACAGTGTACCAGCTACAATAAAGTGTATTGTAATGAAATGGTTCGCTAAAAGCTTTGTACATTGTAGCTACTATACATTTACATTCGATTTTTATGTAACAATATATCATACTGTTTTTCTTACGTTTAAACCATTCACTTTTCCGAAACATTTTTTCGAGAATTTTTAATTATTTATTCAGTTTTAGATTTTTTCCGTGCTTTGTTTTGTTGATGTTTGTGACTTTTTTTTATTCAAATGAAAGAAAATTTGTCTGAATGATTTGTCTTTATTTAAGAGAGTTTCAGCCCTTGTCTGGTTCGTTTCTATTCAAGTCTCTATTCTAAAAAAGGAATGGAAAGAGAAAAAAAGTGAAGAAGTTGAAACTTCAATTTGAATAGTCAATAAAATGTTTAAATCAGTGGTAAACCAGATGTCCTAAGAACTGCAGATGCAAAAAATATGGTGGTCTAGGTATGTAGAGTGCGATGAGAGGAATAAGAATGTAGGTCAATCCGGAAAGACGCAGGTCAGATTACCGTAAATCAGTGGATGAGTTCAACACTATTCTTTCTGTATTTGCATTTAGGGGAGTTTTCTTCTCTCATATGAATTTGCCTTTGACCAAAATCTGCGGGTTCGCTGTTCAACCTAACTTATATTTGAACCGAACTTGACAGTTTTCTCATGAGTTGTTATGTATTTCAAACTTTAGTCAAACTGGCGCCTCAATATTGCAATAACGGTTAAGCACGCTGTAATGATACAGTAGACGTTCGATAACTGCAACATGTTTACGTTTCAGTTAGCGATCAAAATTCGATAACTATTTACAACGTCAGATAGCCGTTAACAACCCATCAATTGACGTTAAATGAACGAAAAATTCATTCGATTGTTCATTTGGGCTAACTTGGCGCACCGTTTTGACGGATAGCGGTGCGATAACTGCAAATTTGTTGCACTTACCGGACTTGCAGTTAAAAAGCATTGCAGTTAAACCGTTTGCACCGACCGAACGTCTACTGTACTTATGTACCTCGTCACCCACTTCATGCAACTACATTAGTGGTCTAATAATGCTTAGCGCGCTCGGCATAGTTCCATCATGCCGCTCAAAGTGTTGCCACAAATAATGCTTAGTTTGCGAAACCCGGTTATCTGCCTGGTGGGGCATGGGAGCCTAAGCTTCTACTGTTAATGCAATCAGAGACTACTCAGACTTAGACGTAGGCGATCCAATATATGAAGGGTTATCCAAAACGCTCTGGAGAATTCCCAAAGCGCATTCTCATAATGCTAGTAAGCCTAAGTAGAGATGGTCGGGTTTCAGATTTTACAGACCCGAACCCGACCCGTACCCGAACAATTGTTACGATACTTAACAACCCATACTATACGGGTTTGTAAAAATCTTATTTACAATTTACTGTATTGTATTTTTTACGAATAATCAGACTGTCGCGACGAAATTGAAATCGCCCCAAAATCGTACTTATCTGTCATCCCCGACAGCTTTTCGGTTCCTTCCCAAGATTCAGGCGAAATCAGCGTGGTTTGTTGTGAAAACAAGATCAGCTGGTGGTTGCCGAACAATAAGGATGAACGTAAACATCGGATGTCCAGCTGATTTTGATGTGTAAACATGATCAGCTGGTAGACCAAGAACAATGAGAGAAAAGAGTAAACATTGAGACGGTCGGCGAAATCTGTCATTAGATCGGGCGAATTGCTAAAGAGCAGCAAAAGAGAGCGACAGCGAAATCGAAAGCGAAATCGGAGAACGACGAAATTTATTGCACTGAAGTCTAAGTGGATAAACAAATCGCAATATGGTGTTCTACATAACATTTTATTGTTTTTGTATTTTTATTTTTACAGTGGTTTCTATTGTAAAAATATGGTTTTAAATAGTACTGTTACAATACAACGTTCGGTTTTTCTACTGTATTTTTTATTCGGGTAATAGTATGAAAGTCGACTATTTTGCCTTCAGCCGTTTTATAGATATAATTTTCACTTCTAGTAAACAATTTCATCATACCGCACTTAAATTGCATTTTCCTGTGCCAGAGAAGCAGAAACAACACATTAAGATTCTTGTTTAATATTTTAACATGTTATGTGTGGTTTGTTATTCTTGGTTTTCGTCATTTTCAAAAGTAGCGCTTGCCGCTTTGAATCTAACAGTACCACCCGGACCAAAATTTTTAGGTACGCTGACGTTGTTCGGCAGCTGTCAAGAAGCTCCCGGGTTATGATTATGCAACGATCTCTTCGATATTTGAACGCGTGTTTTAAGCAAAAATATACTCCGCCAAATATTTCAATGTCAGTACCGTAAGAAACCCCCACTAGCTGCGCCAGGGGCTGCGCTTGCTTCAGTAAAATCAGGAAGAGTTGATCTTGATGCTGCAGCTAAGAAATCCAGCGCTTTGGGTCCTCATTCTGGTTACGCCTCCCATTAGACACAGCTAGGAAGGAAATTGCAGCTTTCGAGCTTCAAAAACATTCCATACTTGATTCCATATCCGTTGCATTTTTTTCCAAAGTATTGAGAAAAGTTGTTTTCGTTCTTCATTTTCTTTCTCCCCCAGAAAAAAATAAAATAAAAAAGTGTTGCCAGTTTGATGACAGCCAGTGTCATAAATGTGCCGGCGAGTGTGTCGGGCACTTTGTGCCGAGTTTCCCACCCCCTGGCGCGGTCCAACGTATTCCACTGCATTTTTATGTAGATGACGTGACAGAGGGGAAGGTTAGTCTATAAAGAAACCCCAAAAATCGATGGACGTAATGAGCCATTTTACTAAGTGACAACAATGTTGATGATGATATTGATTCACGGGTTTGGACGCTACCTCCTGTCAAAATTTCATTCATAAAATTGACTCGTAAAATGGACTATATTGAAAATGAATCTTTTCCTGACGGACAAATAAACAACTCCGACAGATGCAAAACGAACGCTTCCAGCCTTTTCAGCTTTAAAAAATTCAGCCTTTAGACTGACATCGCGGTATGCTGTCAGTCGAAACCGTATACCCATTTTTAGGCCCGCAGAGCTACAAGTACACTGAGAAAAAATTCTACTCAGTCGAAGAGTAACGACAACTCAGTTTCGTCGACCGCGAAGAGTTGGCGCAAACTGAGTAAGCTCGCTTGATGACAATGAGGTGCTTTTACTCAGTTGGTCGCGTTTACTATCGGTTACTCATTTTTGAGTAAAGATTGAGCGAATCGATGCACTGAGAAAAAATTCTACTCAGTCGAAGAGTAACGACAACTCAGTTTCGTCGACCGCGAAGAGTTGGCGCAAACTGAGTAAGCTCGCTTGATGACAATGAGGTGCTTTTACTCAGTTGGTCGCGTTTACTATCGGTTACTCATTTTTGAGTAAAGATTGAGCGAATCGATGCATCGATTCGCTCAATCTTTACTCAAAAATGAGTAACCGATAGTAAACGCGACCAACTGAGTAAAAGCACCTCATTGTCATCAAGCGAGCTTACTCAGTTTGCGCCAACTCTTCGCGGTCGACGAAACTGAGTTGTCGTTACTCTTCGACTGAGTAGAATTTTTTCTCAGTGCATCGATTCGCTCAATCTTTACTCAAAAATGAGTAACCGATAGTAAACGCGACCAACTGAGTAAAAGCACCTCATTGTCATCAACACCGAGAAAAATTTCTACTCAATGACTGAGTTGGCCTTACTCAGAAATCGAAAAATCCTTTGTTTTCTTACTCAGTTTCGGCTAAAAGTGGGACAACCCATTGGCAATGGGTTGTCCCACTTTTAACGGAAACTGAGTAAGAAAACAAAGGATTTTTCGATTTCTGAGTAAGGCCAACTCAGCCTCTGAGTTGAAATTTTTCCCTGTGAAGCGAGCTTACTCAGTTTGCGCCAACTCTTCGCGGTCGACGAAACTGAGTTGTCGTTACTCTTCGACTGAGTAGAATTTTTTCTCAGTGTAGGAATTTTCATCGCGGCGGATCTCAAAGCAAACAAGTGTTGTGCGGAAATTAAATTCGTAATTTTAGACTTAAATTCACTTCCAAAAATGGTTATTTAAGTGTCGGTTTATCGAAGAGTTATAAGTGCGAGATAGGGAACAGTTGCAGCGGTCAGGCAGACTGCGAAAAGTTTGCTTTAATCTAATTAACTACTAATTATGTAAGTTGGAAGGACTTTCTGGTGTCGGCGTAGGAAGAACCTAAACATTACAGCAGCAAAATGCTTCCCCGGATCTGCATAAAATTCCGCATCAAATATGTGATCTCGCTGATCGTGATGCTGCTGGTGCTGGAATATTTTGGCGCGTTCACGCACATGTTCGAGGCGGACTTCGAGCGGACGTTCACCTACCCGATGGAGGGCGACATCCTGTCCAATGTGTACCAGTTGCGTCACGGCCAACGGCCGGCTGTGGAGCCGATCAACGGGTACAACTATACGTACATTACGGATTGTCAGCACAAGTGCAAGGAGGACGACCGAATGATTGCGCCGCGGTTGGTGCTTGTGGTCAAATCGGCCATGGAACACTTTGATCGGCGGGTGGCAATTCGGAAATCTTGGGGCTGGGAAAAGCGTTTCTCGGATGTGAAGATTCGGACAATTTTCGTGCTGGGTCGGCCAGCCAATGCGGATCGTCGGCTGCAGTCGTTGATCGATCTGGAGTATGCGAATTATCGGGACATTGTTCAAGGAGATTTTGTTGATTCCTACTTCAACAATACAATCAAGACGATGATGGGCTTCCGGTGGGCCGTCAGTTACTGCCCCCGGGCCAAGTTCTACATGTTTGCGGACGATGATTTCTACATCTCGTCGAAGAATTTGCTCAAGTACGTTCGCAACCCGGTGAACTATCCAGAATATCTGGAGGAGACGGATGAAGCACTGAGAAAGCTGGCGCGAAGGCTGAGTCAAACGACCAGCAATAACAACAGCTCGGTCGTAGAGGAACCAGAAGCGCAGAAAAACGTAAGCCATCCACGGGCCAAACGGCAGATATTGAACATGGATATGGAGCTGCCGCGGGACGTGAAGCTGTTCTCCGGGTTTGTGTTCCGATCGGCGCCTCACCGACACCGGAGCAGCAAGTGGTACGTCTCGCTGGAGGAATATCCGTGGGACATGTGGCCAACGTATGTTACGGCAGGGGCATTTTTGCTGTCGCACGAAGCCCTATTTGAGATGTACTACGTCAGCATGTACACCAAACATTTTAGGTGAGTTATTTTAACTGAATAATTAAAATTTGCATCCCATAAAGCGAGATAAATTACAACAAGCATGAAGGAGGGGAATAGGATGTCTTCTCATTTTACTTATCAATGTAATAAAGATTAGAAATGTTAAAGATTTAACTTTATTCCTTGACGGGTATCTAAGTCAATGCGACCAGTTGATAGATCTATTGTGACGTATGCCCCATTTTTGTTTAACTTTGTCAAGTCGACGTATCACCATTGGTATTACTAATATTTTATAAGACTTTGACTAGAAGCGATATCCAAACACAGTGCACCACGTCGAATGAATTGAATCTTACCCGGGATGAACCTGCCTACGGTAGAAAATCCCAGAATAAAAAAAAAAGAAAAAAAAAAAAAAAAAAGAAAGAATGAATTGAACCACCGTGTTTGGGTTTGCTCACCAGACATTCTGTATTCTTAGGGAATACTCTGAAAGTGTTCCTCAAAGGATCCTTGATCCATGAACTTGGAAGCTAGGTTCGTACCTTTCTATCTAGCTTCAACCATAGGTTAGGTTAGGTATCTTTATTAGAGAGATTTTCAGCCCGAGGCTGGTTCATCTCTTAACTTCAACCATGTGATTTATCTCACCAAAGTCGTACCGGAAGTCACTATGTACACTAGTGCCACGTGGTGGTTAAATTGGGAACTATGCTCTTCATGACCTAGAAGTACTCGTAGTCCTGAGAAACTTTGCCGAAAATCGTACCCTTCTATGTGACTTCAATCTTATGATATATCTCACTATGAAATCCATCACCAGGAAGTGGTTGTTGTTCTGAACAACTTTGCCGAAGACAGAATATTGCTATCTTGTCGAGGTTCCGAGAGAACTCATTACAAAGGCATGGTACTCATAACCAGTCCGGGAACAAAATGGAACCGGAAGAAGTTAAAAATTCATGCATGAAATTCCAATCGGGTTTCACTACACCTTTTCAGGATAGTGTAGGATTTCGATACCACAAAAAGATTGAAATTAGGTTCATTAACTACTGAGATATGGATGCGAAAAAAAAGTGCCACGTTTTTTTGCCTGTTTGTACTTTACGTTATAAAAACCCTGTTGGTATAAACACCCTGGCCAAGTTCGCAGGGTTTGACGGTATTAAAGTGAAGGTTATTGTAATGTAGTATTCTTTAGTGAATCATATCACCTTTTTAACACTTAATGCGCCTCCAACGGTTCATCACGAACCGGCTGCTGCAGATGGAGTATGGCTGATCATATGTTTTGGCATATTCATCAGACATGCTCGATAAACACGGAGGGACCACAATAGATTCTATACCCAAGCAATATGTAGTTCCAAGTTGGTTGGATTTGAGAAGGTTTTGAAGATCGTTACAAATTCTAGTAGAAATATTATAGGTTTTGTGACAGGTTTTAAAACCTTTTTATTGCCAGTAGACTTGAAAAAGCTGTTTGGGCTTTTTTACCCACGTTTTTTGGTTGATTTTGATTTACTACTAAATTTACAATAATTTGAGTAATATACAATAATTAAATATATTTAAATTAGTAATTTTATCAAAACAATTTTGCTTTTTTTTCAAATATTACAATGATATTCAGTAATATTCTCCTTATATAAATCAAGTGAAATCAACCGAATAGTAGGAAGGAAAGTTGCAGCACTTAATAGTGCTGATACAGGGGATACTCAAAATAACTGGGATAGGTAAAATTTTCACTTTTCAAAAAATGTTCAACTCGCTGTAACTTTTCGAAAAGGGCACATCAAATATTCTCAAATTTTTACTGTAAGTTCATCAACAAGTTGTGTATCAGTGGTTCAAATTTAGAAAAGATCGGGTCATTCTGCACGAAGTTATAAAGGTTCTAGAAAAAGGTATAATTATCTGATAGCCAACTTTGAGCTGTTATATCTCCGAAATCAATGAACCGAATGCAATGAAATTTTGATCATTCATGACTTATATAATGAACTTTGAAAAACAGTTTACTTAATTTGAAATTATTAATAAGAAAAAAAGTTATGGCGGTTTCAATTATTCTATGTTTTTTAGTAAATTTATCTATTTTTCATATGCATCCCATTACTTTTTCAATTTAATGCCGGTTATTTTGTTACTTCCTTTCAAAACATATTCATATTGAAGTCAATTAGAGGAAATTTAAATGAACTATAATTACTATCCCGAATTTTGAAACGATGATGAAGTTTAGGATAAAATGGTGGTATATTAGAAAAATAATCCAATCGTAATAATTTTCTTTCGTGTAAAGAATTTTAAGTTAAGTCAAAAGTTTTTAATAGCTCATTATATAAGTCATAAATGATCAAAATTTCATTGCATTCTGTTTCATTGAATCCGGAGATATAACAGCTCAAAGTTGGCTATCGGATAATTATACCTTTTTCTAGAACCTTTATAACTTCGTGTAGAATGGCCCGATCTTTGAACCACTGATACATAACTAGTTGATGAACTTACAGTAAAAATTTGAGAATATTTGATGCCATTTTCGAAAAGTTACAGCGATTTAAACATATTTTAAAAAGTGAAAATTTTACCTATCCCAGTTATTTTGAGTATCCCCTGTAGATTCGAAGCTAACTTGCGAACAATGGATTACTGCACGAATTTATACTGGCCTACTTGCTCTCACACATGGTTTGACTTTTGAGCGGTGATGACACCGCTCAAACGCCAAATTATCTTTGGGAGTGGGCGGGCCAGCCCAAGTTCGTGCAGTGGACCATACTTTAACACTTTATTGACGTCAATGCGTTCGACGTGACATTTTGGACAAAAACTGAATGTTTCTAAGCTGAAGGGCGTAACTTGTGTATGACTAGGCTGACATTTCTAGAAATCCATTCAAAGAGGGTTCGAAAAGTCGGTACAAGAAGGTGACATTTCTAGGTTACGGGGGAGAAAATGACTTGGTTTATCTAGGTAGGACCGATAGGACAAATGCACGGATTGGCTCTGTTTTTATAGTTAGGTTGTTTTTGTATCTCGTAACATTGGAAGCCCATGACATGTTCAAAACTAGTGTCTATCATTGGGGATGGTGCTTCAGGTTCCGCGGGTAAAGATTTATTCTGATAGCTTCATAGACTTCACATGACTGAGGGTGGACATGGCTAATACATCTACGGGAGAGAAAATGCATACAACTTCACGTGTGCTTAAAGTTCCCGTAATACCCACATCACCTTAGAATGGTGCGTTGCGGCGTAAGATCTACCAAATCAAATTTTGATGAAAGTGTGGAACGTTGTGATGGCTGTGATCCCTGACCATCATGTCAAAAAACCTAGGGATACCCAAGTGATCATACTGTTAGGGTTTAGGGGTAATGGATCTACGATTGCTGAATTATACTGAAAAAGTCGTGATTTAGCAGTGGTGGCATCGCTTTCCGCTTTTGTTCGGCCTTGGTGGTTTGTGTGGGGTAGTGCGTGTCGGTGTGTGTGTTCTTTGTGCGTGCGGTGCATACGGCTTCAGCAGGGTGGTTACTTGGGTAGTGTGGGATAATTGGGTTTGGGACTGAGGGGGTCGTCGTTGATAAGGCCGACATCATTGAGTGTTCAGTGTTGGCGGTTGTATTGGTGATGATTTCTTCAGCCTTAAGATCTCATTTATACCACGCACAGACTTTTGGGAAGAGGGAGTATTTTGTAATGCAAGAGAGGGATTTTAACTCTGTGCTACGGGTTGGGCGAGGACATGCAGATAGACTCAACCCAGGTGACCGTGCGGCTCGGACAGTGATGCATGAATGAATGCGTTGTGGGTAAGGTGCGCTGCCCTGTGGGTGCAGTTGAGTCCGGGTTGGAGTGGAAAGAGACCCTTCTCTACTCTAGGTCGGTTTCGGTTGTACGGGCGGGGTAGTGTTTGTCTTATTTGTGCCGTGTTGTGCGTGATTTGCGGCTCGAGCTGCGTGGTTACTTGGGAAGTATTGTGCTCTGTAATCTAGATTTTGGTTTTAAGATGAAGCTAAGGCTGGGCTGTGCCTCGGATTTGTTGGGCGCAGGTCGGGAGAGCTGGTGGCAGTTTGTGCTGGGGGGTTTGCTCGATTGGTTATTCACTGATGGTGGCCAGTCGATCGACTTATCGGCGCTGCCTGTCATTTGGTTCTTGGGGTTTGTGCTCTCAAGGTTCGGGGCGTTGTTTCGTTGTATGGTTGTATCTTCGCTTTAATACTAATATTCCTTGTTTGATTAACTGACTATTATGTACAGGCGCTTAACTCATTCTATTTCATAGATTGCCAGATTTATGGGTAATGGTTCAATAGGGTGTTAGCAATCACAGTGGATTAGAACGAGTTGGCGCCTACAATACACCATCACTAACACACATACACCAATACTTACACGCACACATGCACCTACAACTAGCTGTAAAAGACCAGTGGGCGGGACAATGGTGCCTACCCAACAGTTGTAGGTGGGGTGTTTGGCTTAGCTACATGACTTGGTCCGGCAAGCCCATAAACATCAATTGGTAGGCGTATTGCCTAGTGAAAAGACAACGCAGATGGGCGCAAGCCAGGGGATGCGTTGATAATAGCAGAATACCGCCTCCAGTATATTTGTCTGCAATTTTTGTACGGATTCCCGAAGAATTTTTTTCAGAAATATCCTTCATCAACTTCTTCAACATTTAATTCAGAAATACGGTCGGCATGTCCTTTAGAAATCCCTTCCGGGATGTTCTCAGAAACTTCTTAAGATTTTTTTTCTTAGGTTTCTCCTAAAATTCTTCTAGAAATTCCTCAAAATCCATCTCACGGAGTTCCACCATGCATTCCCCAAGGACTTTTTAGGAACTTCTCCAACGATTGTTTCTGAAATTACTTCAATAAAATTTGCTCAGGAATCTCTTTAGGAAATTTTCAAATATTTCTATAGAAATTTCTTCAGGTTACTCTTGTTGAATTACTTTAACATACTTTATGTTATTGCCTAAAAAACTTTTATAAAAATCTGTGAAAAAATAATTGAAAGAATTTCTGGAGGAATCTCTTAAAGAATCCCAGAGAATGTTTTTGAAAGAACCGCAGGATTAACTGCAAAAAGAAACCTACTTGACATTTCTTCGGTAGCCACTGACGAAGTTTTCCAAGGGGAAGGAACCCTTTGAATATTTCCAAAGGAATCGCTGAAAATTCGGAAAATAAAAAAAAAACACACACACACACATGTGGTATTCTTTTGCTAGCATTCATGATGAAATTCCTGAACTACTAAAGGTGTCTTTGGTGATATTTCTAAAAGAATTCTTTAATAAGTTTTAGAGTTTTAGAATCCATGTAGAAATTTCTGAAAGAATTTTGAAATGAAGTGTTCATCTAATACTTGTAGAAATCTTAGAAGACATTTTTAAACGACTCCCAGGAGGATTATGTGAAAGAATCCCAGGAATTCTAGAAAGAGTTACTTCATGTTGGGAACCTGAGTACGTCCCTGCATTTGCGATGCTTCACCGTCTATTTCGGCAGCACTGCCAAAGAGAAGAGAAAACCATGTTTACTTTTTTAGTGTACTTTTGCGATCAATAAATCTAAGTCGTTTTCACAGTAGCTCGTGTTTGTACCCGTTTTATTCCGGTCTGGAAGGTTCCCACTGTCCCGAATCTGCCAACAGGTTGTGGGCCCAGCGAGTGGTCCCGAATAAAAAATACAGTAGAAAAACCGAACGTTATATTGTAACAGTACTATTTAGAACCATATTTTTACAATAGACACAACTGTAAAAATAAAAATACAAAAACAATAAGATGTAATGTAGGACACCATACCGTGAATTGTAAATAAGATTTTTACAATATATTATACAGGTTGTTGAGTATCGTAACAATATAAAAAAATATTTTTCTCCATATATATTTTTTTGCAAAACCATACATTTTATTGTTAATGAATTGTTCAAAATACTGATACGTGGGTTTAAATATACCGTACATTATATGGTACATGAATGGTTTCAAACAATAAAATATACCGTAAATAAATTGTTTTTAATTGTAATTTCACTACTGGTTATACATTTAATCAAATGGTTTTGGAATGGTTTTCTTTTGTTATGTTGAATTGTTTTACATTACATAAACCATATATTGTTATATTATCTTGCCATTTTCCTCCTGTTAATGGCATCTTGGGCTTATTAGATTTATTAGAATGCGCTTTGGGAATTCCCAGAGCGTTTTGGATAACCCTTCATATATAGGATCGCCCACGTCTAAGTCTGAGTAGTCTCTGATTACATTAACAGTTGAAGCTTAGGCTCCCATGCCCCACCAGCCAGATAACCGGGTTTTGCAAACTTAGCATTATTTGTGGCAACACTTTGAGCGGCATGATGGAACTATGCCGAGCGCGCTAAGTGTTATTAGACCACTAATGTAGTTGCATGAGTCAAGCAGTGGAACCACCAACACTGGATGAGGTTAAAAAGGCCCTTAAGGAGCTGAAAAACAGCAAGGCTGCTGGGAAGGACGAGATCCCGGTCGAACTTCTTAAGCACGGAAGCGAGCAGCTACATCAATCAATCCATCAAATTATTATAAAGATTTGGGAGGATGAAGAATTGCCCACCAGTTGGTTGGATGGCCTCATATGCCCAATCTACAAGAAAGGGCACAGACTGGAGTGTGCCAGTTACAGAGGGATTACCCTTTTAAATTCGGCGTATAAGATTTATTTATTTATTATATTTCATCAACAGGCCATATCAGGCCCCAATGATGCTTAAGGCTCTATTGAGAATGGCAAATGTTCCAGAGCTAAAAAGCACTTTTTCTCAAAATGGTCCACAAATCGAAGAAAATAAGAATGTCCGATTGTTTATTTAGTCAATTATGACAATCGGACGCGCTGGTTTTGTTCACTTTTTTGTCATTCTGGAGAAAAGTGCTTTTTCAGTTTTGGATAATATGCGATTCTCATTTGAGCCTTAACTTAAAATATAATGATGAAAATAGCAATCAAAATTTAACAGACATTTGAAACAACATAACAATTAATGAACATTTTGAATAATCACACACTTCGCTTAAAATCTAACAACCCAATCAACAAAAACATTACATTTAAGGTCCACCACTACATTGTTATCATTCAAATACAAAAACAATTGCCTTCATCAATTTTCTAATAACAAACTTATACCATTGAATGCATCTTAACGGTTGGGATTCCATGCATGTGATCTGCGACAGTATTCTCTATACTTTACACCAACGGGCCATGTTGATGCATGCAAAGCTAACTCTTTCCACTTCTCTTTTAACACGATTTTATAAGAAATGTAATCAAAATTTCTCACATTTTCCCATTTTGATACTAATCTCACAATGTTATTGCATTCGTCTAGCGGGGCTCCAAGACATCGAGAAACCATTCGTTTCACAACGTTTTCGGGAACAGTCGGGTCGATGTTTGACAAATATAACGAAAATTCCATTGGCGCATCGCTGTTTTTATCTTGTTGAGGTTGTGAGCCGGAGTTCACCGAACCGCAATCAGCATCCCGGTTCGTTCCATCAAAAACACTACTTGTACTAGTGGAGGTAGAGAATGGTTTCATTGATGATTCCGAAGGTGGTGTTAGAGATGAAAGTGAGTCGAAAATTGCTACGACTTTGGACTTCAGTTCAGATAACGTCTGGTTCATCTCGGTTGGTTGTGGCGTTCGTATCGGCGAAGATTTCGTTTTCCACTCATGGAACGCAGGTAGGCATTCCTCACATAGCCAAAATACACAAATCGAATGGAAGGAATTGCCGCACGGTCCTCTGCATTTCGTTTGTATTGTTTCTATCTCGAGCGAACACTTTTTACACATCATGGTTTAAGCGACGGTAGTACAGAGTTTCGCCTTAATTGAGATAGTATCGCGGCTACACTATTTAGCTCTATGTGCAAATAAATTGAGGCCTTAGTATCCTGTGCTTCAACGTACAACAACGTTTTTACTGGCAATTAGCAATTAATTAGAGGCAAAATTTCAGGAGCCTTATCGCGTTATCACTACACAGATCGCCATACACACACACACATGCGTGTCCTGTTCAACAGACTGCGACCTCTTGAGGAGTCCTTCGTCGGCGAATACCAGGCTGGTTTTCGTGAGGGCCGATCAACGACGGACCAAATGTTTACCCTGCGGATGATCCTAGATAAATTTCGGGAATATAACTTGCAGACTCACCATCTGTTCATTGATTTTAAAGCAGCGTACGATTCAGTGAAAAGAAATGAGCTTTGGCAGATAATGTCAGAACATGGTTTTCCGGCGAAACTAATTAGGCTGATACGCGCAACGCTGGATGGATCAAAATCAAGTATTCGGATCGCGGACGAAGTGTCTACGTCGTTTGTGACCTTGGATGGATTAAAGCAGGGGGATGCTCTTTCAAATTTATTGTTCAACATTGCACTCGAAGGAGCGATTAGGAGGTCAGGCGTGCAGAGGAATGGATCTATCATCACACGATCGCACATGCTCCTCGGTTTTGCGGACGATATTGATCTCATCGGCATCGATCGTAGGGCAGTGGAGGAAGCTTATGCTCCTCTGAAGAGAGAGACAGCGAGGATAGGCTTGACGATTAACTCTACCAAGACGAAGTACATGATAGCGGGTAGAGACAGAAGCAGGCCTAGTGGTGTTACCCGAATAAAAAATACAGTAGAAAAACCGAATGTTGTATTGTAACAGTACTATTTAGAACCATATTGTTACAATAAACACCACTGTAAAAATAAAAAATACAAAAACAATAAGATGTAATGTAGACACCATACAGTGAATTGTAAATAAGATTTTTACAATATACTATACGGGTTGTTAAGTATCGTAACAATATGAAAAAATATTTTTCTCCATATATATTTTTTTACAAAACCATACATTTTATTGTAAATGAATTGTTCGAAATACTGATACGTGGGCTTTAATATACCGTACATTGTATGGTACACGTATGGTTTCAAACAATAAAATGCTATATTGTTTTTGATTGTAATTTCACTACTGGTTATAAATTTAATCATGGTTTTGGAATGGTTCTCTATTGTTATGTTGTATTGTTTTACATTAGATAAACCATACATTAGATAATATAACATTTCTCGTCATGT
This sequence comes from Aedes albopictus, assembly GCF_035046485.1. Classification (NCBI taxonomy): domain Eukaryota; kingdom Metazoa; phylum Arthropoda; class Insecta; order Diptera; family Culicidae; genus Aedes; species Aedes albopictus. Next base: position 98,361,467 of record NC_085138.1, on the reverse strand, counting down.
TCCTTCGATAATGGCAGTTCTAGCCAAACTAACCTAAACTCGTCTAAGTCTGAGTAGCCTGTGATTGCATTAACAGTTGAAGCTTAGGCTCCCATGTCCCACCAGCCAGATAACTGGGTTTTGCAAACTAAGCATTATTTGTGGCAACACTTTGAGCGGCATGATGGAACTATGTAGGGCCCATATAGCCGAGGCGGTATACGCACGGGTATTCAGCATGACCATGCTGAGGGTGACGGGTTCGATTCCCGGTCGGTCCAGGATCTTTTCGTAAAGGAAATTTCCTTGACTTCCTTGGGCATAGAGTATCCTCGTGCCTGCCACACGATATACACATGCAAAATGGTCATTGGCAGAGGAAGCTCTCAGTTAATAACTGTGGAAGTGCTCATAGAACACTAAGCTGAGAAGCCGGCTTTGTCCCAGTGAGGACGTTACGCCAAGAAGAAGAATAAGATGGAACTATGCCTAGCGCGCTATGTGTTATTAGACCACTAATGTAGTTGCATGAAGTGGGTGACGAGGTACAGGGGATAGACAAAATGATCGGGACAGGCAAAATTTTCACTTTTCAAAAAATGTTCAATTAGCTGTAACTTTTCGAAAAGTGCATTAAATATTTCCAAATTTTTACTGTAAGTTCCTCAACTAGTTGTGTATCAGTGGACAAAATTTGGAAAAGATCGGACAATTCTTGACGAAGTTATAAATATTTTTGAAAAAGGTAAAATTATTCGATAGCCAACTTTGAGCTGTTATATCTCCGGATTCAATGAACCGAATGCAATGAAATTTTGTCCATTTATGACTTATATAATGAGCTATGAAAAACCATTGACACAACCTAATGTTCTTAACACAGAAGAAAGTTATAACGATTAGATTATTTTTCTAAAAAAAACACCAAATTATCCAAAACATCAACACCGTTTCAAAATTCAAGATGCAGATTATAGTTTATTTAGTTTCCCTCTAATTGACTTATATATAAATGCGTTTTGAAGGAAAGTAACAACATAGCCGCCAATAAATTGAAAAAGTAATGGGATCCATATTAAAAATAGACCAATTTACTAAAAAATCGTGAAAAAAATAAAATCGCTATAACTTTTTCGTTTGTTAAAAATTTCAAGTTAAGTTAAATGTTTTCCAGAGTTCATTATATAAGCCATGAATGGTCAAAATTTCATTGCAATCGGTTCATTGAATCCGGAGATATAACAGCTCAAAGTTGGCTATCGGATAATTTTATCTTTTTCAAAAATCTTTACAACTGCGTGAAGAATTGTCCGATCTTTTCCAAATTTTGTCCACTGATACTCAACTAGTTGAAGAACTTACAGTAAAAATTTGAGAATATTTGATGTACTTTTCGAAAAGTTGCAGCTAGTTGAACATTTTTTGGAAAGTGAAAATTTTGCCTGTCCCGATCATTTTGTCTATCCCCTGTACATAAGTATCATTACAGCGTGCTTAACCGTTATTGCAATATTGAGGCTCCAGTTTGACTGAACTATGAAATATGTACATAACAACTCATGAGAAAACTGTCAAGTTCGATTAAAAAGCGAAGACGAACTTATATCAGAAGTCGTTTCAGTGTCCAGTCCAGTCCTTATGTTAAAAATGTCAAAGATAAATCGCATTTAATTCGGTTGTTGTACAAGGCAATTTCACATGAGAGAAGAAGAGAAAGAATAGTGTTGAACTCATCCACTGATTTACGGTAATGTGGCCTGCATCTTTCCGGGTTGACCTACATTCGTATTCCTCTCATCGCACTCTACATACCTAGCCCACCATATCTCTTGGATATGCAGTCCTTAGGACACCTGGTTTACCACTTTATTTGAACATTTTATTGACTTTAAATAGATGTTTCAACTTATTCACTTTTTTCTCTTTCAATTCTTTTGCAACAAAAATGTCACGAACATCAACAAAACAAAGCACAGAAAAAATCATAAACTGAATAAATAATTAAAAATGCACGGAAAAAGATTGTTTCGGAATAGTGAATGTTTCAAACGCAAGAAAAACAGTATAATATATTGTTACATAAAGATCGGATGTAAATGTATAGTAGCTACCAATGTACAAAGCTTTTAGCGAACCATTCCATAACAATACACTATATTGTAGCTGGTACACTGTATGGTACATGAATGGTTTTCACCAAATACCCTATGGTTAGTTTTTATCCGGGGTGATAGACCGCGGCGGTGTTACGACGGAGAAAGCGGATTTTGGATTGGTTTTGATCCTGGAGGAGATCCGGCGTGATTTTGGATTCGGGCAACGGAGTTTGAGAAAATCGTCTGCGAAGCAAAATGGCGGAGAAGTTTTCATTCCCGAAATTAAGCAGTTGCAATTGGATCACCTGGAAATTTAGAATGGAGCAGCTTTTGGTTCGAGAGGAGCTGTTCTGGGTCGTTGACGAGGACAAACCGGAGCCGGTCACTGACCGATGGAAGAGAGATGATCGCAAGGCGAAAGCAACGATCGGACTATGCGTAGAGGAAACCCAGATTGCTCTCATAAAGGATGCAACAAGTGCCCGCAGCTGTTGGAACGCACTGAAGGATCATTATGAAAAGAACACTGTGACGTCACGGGTATCTTTATTGAAAAAGCTTTGTAACAAGAACCTAGAGGAGAACGGAAATATGGGGGATCATCTGTTGGAGCTGGACGAACTATTCGACCGTCTGAAAGCAGCTAATTTGGAATTGCAGAAAGAGTTGATGGTGGCTATGGTACTACGCAGTTTGCCGGAATCGTACGACAACCTGGTGGTGGCGCTGGAAGCGCGTGCGGACGATGACATCACGCTTAAACTGGTGAAGCAAAAGTTAACTGATGAATACCAGAAACGAGTCGATCAGCGTGGAGGAGCCAGTGAGAACAGAGCACTTCGTATTTCGTCACGGAAAGTCGAACAGAAGGTATGTTTTTATTGCAAGCAGCCTGGGCATTTCCGACGAGAGTGTCGGAAGTACTTGGAGAGCCGACGTGAAGATGCTGAATCAGGAATGCGCCAAGAAAAGGCCCACAAGAAGGAAGAAAAGGTGAACCAGGTATACAGTTCCGGAACCCCCTTGTGCTCTACAGCAACGAAATACGTGGGTGATACTGACAAGCCGTCGGGAATATCAGCGGCGTGCTCGATCGCTGGAGGTCGACAGCGGTCATGGTTTGTTGACAGTGGAGCTACTCATCACATGACGTATGACAGATCATTCTTCACAACGATGGTGCAAAGTGAAAGGGTTCCGGTGACGTTGGCAAATGGGGACAGAACGATGTCGGAAGGATGCGGAAGTGGAATGCTACGGTGCGTGGATGCTGAAGGTAAAGAAGTGGATGTTAAGTTGGAAAACGTTTTGTGGGTTCCCGAACTTGACAGCAGCCTGCTATCAGTCAGCACGATTATTTCGAAAGGATTCTCGGTGTTGTTCAACGACAAAGGATGTACTGTGCTGGACCATGCGGGTAGTGCTCAAGTTTTCGCTGAACGTTGCGGAGGATTGTATGTATTGCGAACAAGCGGGCGTTCGATGGCAGCCTGTGCACCGAAGCATTCTGAGTTCTGCCAACACACTTGGCACCGGCGACTAGGGCACCGAGACTCTAACGCCATTAGTCGTATCATGAAGGAGGAGATGGTGACTGAAATGAAGATCGTCGACTGTGGCGTCCGCATGGTATGCGAGTGCTGCTTAGAGGGTAAACTCCCAAGGACAGCTTTTCCGAAGAAAGATGAAAAACGAACGACAGAGGTGCTCGAATTGGTTCACACGGACCTCTGTGGACCATTTCGAAACGTTACGCCAGGAGGTAAGAAATATTTCATGACGCTTATTGATGATTTCAGTCGGTACACGGTAGTGTATTTACTAGCACGAAAATCGGAAGCGGTTGCCAAAATCAAGGAGTTTGTTCGTATGGTTGAACAGCAGTTTGGAAGAAAACCTCGTACGATTAGATCGGACAATGGCGGTGAATACTGCACCAAAGAACTCGATGATTTTTACCGGGCGGAGGGTATTCGCGCAGAATATTCGACTCCATATTCCCCTCAGCAAAATGGGGTCGCGGAAAGGCGCAACAGATACATCCAGGAAATGGCTCTGTGTATGTTGCTTGATGCGAAGCTTCCCAAACGTTTCTGGGGCGAAGCTGTCACTACAGCTGTGTTTTTGCAAAATCGTCTTCCGTCTCGCTCGATCGAGTGCACCCCGTTCGAAAAATGGTTCAATCGAAAACCCAATTTGAACATTCTGAAAGTCTTCGGATGTGAGGCACTCGTACGCACGCGAGGTGCTAAAAGCAGCACACGGCGTGTGTATGGGAAAGGTTTATAACAAAAAATTGGGCATCGCCAAATTTTTCGCTATTCAAAAATAGAGACTTCCAGCTTTCATTTGCACGGTCCCTCAAAAAAATCCACCGAGGGATCTCGAACAACTTTTTCAGAATACTGTTTTTCCCCATACAAAATGAACGGAAGGAGGAGATGGTGACTGAAATGAAGATCGTCGACTGTGGCGTCCGCATGGTATGCGAGTGCTGCTTAGAGGGTAAACTCCCAAGGACAGCTTTTCCGAAGAAAGATGAAAAACGATGTGAGGCACTCGTACGCACGCGAGGTGCTAAAAGCAGCACACGGCGTGTGTATGGGAAAGGTTTATAACAAAAAATTGGGCATCGCCAAATTTTTCGCTATTCAAAAATAGAGACTTCCAGCTTTCATTTGCACGGTCCCTCAAAAAAATCCACCGAGGGATCTCGAACAACTTTTTCAGAATACTGTTTTTCCCCATACAAAATGAACGGTTCCAAATTAATCCCTATTTCTACTTAACAAACATACCCAATTTTTGTATGAAAAAGTTCCCCCGATGGAATATTTCGATGTTGGGCTTGAATGAAAGCTAGTAGCGTCAACTTTCACGTAACGTAAAAATTAGCGATGCCTATTTTTTTGTAATAAATTTCTTATACCAGACACACCGTGAGCAGCAAACCAAAGAAGCTCGTTTTCGTGGGATATGACAGCGAGACTAACGGCTACAGATTCCTTGAAAAGAAGACCTGTAAGATCACGATCAACTGCGATGCCGAATTCTTGGAATTGGGCATTCTTTCGAACATCAACGAGTTTCCTGAATTCGATCCTCACCATCAACAGCCAACCGAGAAAGTTTCAGATAGAATTGCAGTTGAAATCGGAACAATGAAAGAAGATAACGTCGAAGACAGCGAGGATGAGTTCTACGGATTTGACGATGATTCAGCCGAGGACGATTGTGAAGGTTTCGAATAAAATCACAGACGTTGCGCATCGTGGAGGAGTGTTGGGAACCTGAGTACGTCCCTGCATTTGCGATGCTTCACCGTCTATTTCGGCAGCACTGCCAAAGAGAAGAGAAAACCATGTTTACTTTTTTATTTAGTGTACTTTTGCGATCAATAAATCTAAGTCGTTTTCACAGTAGCTCGTGTTTGTACCCGTTTTATTCCGGTCTGGAAGGTTCCCACTGTCCCGAATCTGCCAACACTTCACACTTTGAGTTACTTTGCCCATTACGTTCTGCTCGAGGTTCTGCTGTAGTGTTGATTGCACTCCGGACGCTCCGGACATAAGAGCAAAGATTTCGGCTTGAAAACGGTGCAGTGTCTACCAAGTGAGTGAGACTGATGTAGCCTTAGCTGACGAGAATGGACACCAGCACCTGCTCGATCTTCGAGAAGGGAGCCATCAGTGTAACATACGATGCCGTCTGATATACTTCTCTCCAGCAAACCAGATGTTTACTTTTCCCAGTTAGGAAATTTCGTGAGAAATGTCGTATATGGAAAATTACAAGCAATTGTAAGATCACTTGAAGCCAGAACCACTTTGTCCCAATTCACCAAAAGTGGAAACAACAAGGTGTGTGTAGATCTGTGGTTCGAAAAGTTTCCTCTAGTAAATCGAGTACCCATTGTCGAAAATGCAAGAAAGTACTACTCGTTTGAGATAAATGTGTAATAGAGGAACTGGGGTAAAATCGTGCCATTATTTTGACTTTTTAATACTTCACTTACGATAATACGATGTTCTTATTTGCAGGGTGGCCACCCAGTCGGGAATTTCGGGAAAACCGGGGAAAGCTCGGGAATTCGAAACCACCGGGAAAAGGTCGGGAAAACCTCGGGAATTGTTGCTATCCACCGGGAATTTCCAAAACTCTAAAATTTGTGCAGTCTCCAGAAGCATAAGTACGAGAATCTGTGGGAAACGCAGTCAACAACTGTTGAACTATATAACATAGTGGGTGAACTGGCATAAAAATCATTCTGGGAAATAAATATCTTGTCGTCGAGTCATGACAATTAAAGTTAATCATAGTGATGTTACCTAACATCACAATTTGAAAATTTCTAAAGAACATTCTGGTGGAAAGACTGGTTGAGACATATTCAAATATTTATAGATTCGTATGTCACTTATGCATTTCAGGATGTACATGTTCCTTTAACAGTTTTGTAAAACATAACAACAATTTTAACTTCTTTCTAAAAAAATATCCTTGTACAATCTCTAGGAGAATATTTTATATAGCCTTTGTCTTTTGAGCGAAAAGTCTTTCTAATATTTTGTTTGAAAGATTTCTGTTGCTTTTCATGAAGTTCTTGGATGTACTCATTTATTGAACTTGTGAATAAAAATTTTCGGAGAAAACCGGAGTAAGGTATCGGGAAAATGCCTTTTTGGCGAAGCTTTAGCAGAAGTCCCTGGTAAAATTGCTGGTTCAGCAAATTCTCGAGAATTTTGAGTAGTTCCTATTCAAATTACCAATTTAAATTCTCGCGGGAGTTCCAATGAGTATTCAAAAGCATCTGGAGGAACACAGTTGTATGATTTATGGAAATAAATGATTCCCAAATAATGAATTTGTCTCTACATTTTGGGGGAAACACTTTTTTTTCAAAAACTAATCTTCCGGGAGAAATTCTTGACATATCAGAAAATGTGATCAGAAATTAAATCTCTGAAAGATTCATATTGCAATCGCTGATGAAATAACTGAATACTAGACGAGTATCAGACAAAATCTAAGATTTCTTTGATCTCTCAAATTTCTCTTAGAAATTACGATTCCAGCCTAAGTAACCTGCCTGGCTTTCTGCAGAAGCCATTTACGGTACCATTAAGTTCGCCACTGGTTTTGTATTAAAATATTTTGAAAATGATCATCAAAAATACTATGTACATTGAAGATTTCCCTAGAAATCGTTTCCAAAATTCTTTTACGAGTAATCTTTTCAGATATTCCACCAGGAGTTCATCAAGAATGTTTTTTTCTCTGGGCATTCTGTTATTTTTCAGAAGAGATTTTTGGAATATTACTAAGAAATCCACTTATAATAAGTTCGTAAATCCTATAATCATACTGAGAATTTTTACTCCCTCAGGATTATCTTTTTTATTTTTATTTGCTTAAACAACTGCATAATTTGTACTAGTTGGTCATCTATGAATTTAAGGAATATTTAATGAAGATGTCGTAACTTCTATGCCCATCATTAGATACGAGACAAACAACACATACATAACTTATTTTCAAGTTCATATGAATACTATGTTAAATCCAAGGATTTGAAAATATTCAATATTAATTCTCTTAAATTTTTCTTGGTAAGTTACGTTTAATTTTCACTGTAAATCATTCTATTTTAGAATCGGGAAAAATTTCAAAAACCTATCGGGAAAACCGGGAAAAACTCGGGAATTTTATTTGCCGTTCTGAGTGGCCACCCTGTATTTGTGTTGACATTTCAAACGACCGTTAAATTTCTTCCACAGTTTGAAAGCTGGACTAGGATTTCTGGTCTCTGGGATAATATGCAACTATTTCTCATAAAACGATTATTATTCTGCATAAATTAAATTTTACATTTATTGTAATATTTTTATTATAAAGAATGGTTGTAAATGTTTAAAATCAAATATTTCCGTTGTTTTTTATGCGTTAGGGTCTGTAAACGGTTCACTCTATATATGTAATCCCTATTTGTACCATTTCAGATTCGACGACATCTACCTGGGCATCGTCGCCCTCAAGGCCGGAATTGAACCACTGCATTCGGAGGAATTCTACTTCCACAAGGCTCCATTTTTAGGCCCACAGAGCTACAAGTATGTGTTGGCCAGCC